>NC_140013.1:17113188-17252599 GCF_964263955.1 Coregonus lavaretus
CACCATCTCTTGGCTGGTCATAGAGGCTCGTAAAACGTTACACTCTGTCACACCATCTCTTGGCTGGTCATAGAGGCTCGTAAAACGTTACACTCTGTCACACCATCTCTTGGCTGGTCATAGAGGCTCGTAAAACGTTACACTCTGTCACACCATCTCTTGGCTGGTCATAGAGGCTCGTAAAACGTTACACTCTGTCACACCATCTCTTGGCTGGTCATAGAGGCTCGTAAAACGTTACACTCTGTCACACCATCTCTTGGCTGGTCATAGAGGCTCGTAAAACGTTACACTCTGTCACACCATCTCTTGGCTGGTCATAGAGGCTCGTAAAACGTTACACTCTGTCACACCATCTCTTGGCTGGTCATAGAGGCTCGTAAAACGTTACACTCTGTCACACCATCTCTTGGCTGGTCATAGAGGCTCGTAAAACGTTACACTCTGTCACACCATCTCTTGGCTGGTCATAGAGGCTCGTAAAACGTTACACTCTGTCACACCATCTCTTGGCTGGTCATAGAGGCTCGTAAAACGTTACACTCTGTCACACCATCTCTTGGCTGGTCATAGAGGCTCGTAAAACGTTACACTCTGTCACACCATCTCTTGGCTGGTCATAGAGGCTCGTAAAACGTTACACTCTGTCACACCATCTCTTGGCTGGTCATAGAGGCTCGTAAAACGTTACACTCTGTCACACCATCTCTTGGCTGGTCATAGAGGCTCGTAAAACGTTACACTCTGTCACACCATCTCTTGGCTGGTCATAGAGGCTCGTAAAACGTTACACTCTGTCACACCATCTCTTGGCTGGTCATAGAGGCTCGTAAAACGTTACACTCTGTCACACCATCTCTTGGCTGGTCATAGAGGCTCGTAAAACGTTACACTCTGTCACACCATCTCTTGGCTGGTCATAGAGGCTCGTAAAACGTTACACTCTGTCACACCATCTCTTGGCTGGTCATAGAGGCTCGTAAAACGTTACACTCTGTCACACCATCTCTTGGCTGGTCATAGAGGCTCGTAAAACGTTACACTCTGTCACACCATCTCTTGGCTGGTCATAGAGGCTCGTAAAACGTTACACTCTGTCACACCATCTCTTGGCTGGTCATAGAGGCTCGTAAAACGTTACACTCTGTCACACCATCTCTTGGCTGGTCATAGAGGCTCGTAAAACGTTACACTCTGTCACACCATCTCTTGGCTGGTCATAGAGGCTCGTAAAACGTTACACTCTGTCACACCATCTCTTGGCTGGTCATAGAGGCTCGTAAAACTTTACACTCTGTCACACCATCTCTTGGCTGGTCATAGAGGCTCGTAAAACTTTACACTCTGTCACACCATCTCTTGGCTGGTCATAGAGGCTCGTAAAACTTTACACTCTGTCACACCATCTCTTGGCTGGTCATAGAGGCTCGTAAAACGTTACACTCTGTCACACCATCTCTTGGCTGGTCATAGAGGCTCGTAAAACGTTACACTCTGTCACACCATCTCTTGGCTGGTCATAGAGGCTCGTAAAACGTTACACTCTGTCACACCATCTCTTGGCTGGTCATAGAGGCTCGTAAAACGTTACACTCTGTCACACCATCTCTTGGCTGGTCATAGAGGCTCGTAAAACGTTACACTCTGTCACACCATCTCTTGGCTGGTCATAGAGGCTCGTAAAACGTTACACTCTGTCACACCATCTCTTGGCTGGTCATAGAGGCTCGTAAAACTTTACACTCTGTCACACCATCTCTTGGCTGGTCATAGAGGCTCGTAAAACTTTACACTCTGTCACACCATCAAGGCTAAGGCAGACCTTGTCAAAGTGATAAAGGAATTTAAAGGGGAACATTTTTGATAGCGTTCACCCAATGTATAATTATGTTCATTTTAAAAAAACGTTTAACTCCAATTTTGAATGCAGCAGTTTTACAGTGACCTTCATGAAAATGACCTGGCTTATGTGTAAGAAGGATAACTTTTAAGAATACTATAACATTGGCAATTGGGTGGAAACCCTCTTTGCTCTACAACTGAATGAAAGGATAAATGCTTTGTTTTGTTGATGTTTATTGATCAATATCAGGGAATTGCCAAGAGACACTTTCATATGTTGAAAACCACAATCTAACGATCATTCTAATGTCAAAATCACTTTTGATAGTTTTTCTATTGTAATGAACGATCACTTCAAAGTATTTATCCCTGAATCAGTTTTCTGCAGGACAACCTGAGCTTGAACCAAGGGCTTTCCGTAGTATAGTATTAGGTCAAATATTGTGGTGGAGGAAGCCTATCCATATACCACTAAAGTTGTGACGGCTGTTTGTTTGTCTTTGTTAGCTGCAGAATAGTCTCTGTGTAAATTGCACTAAGAGTGCTGCCTGTTTAGAGTTGATCTCTCTAACAAACTTCTAACATCTCTAAATAACATGTGTTCTATGGGTACTACTGCCTAGAGCAGAGGTCTCCAACCCTGTTCCTGGAGAGCTACCCTCCTGTAGATTTTCACACCAACCCCAGTTGTAACTAACCTGGTTCAGCTTATCAACCAGCTAATTATTAGAATCAGGTGTCATATAGTAGGGTTGGAATGAACCTAGAGGACGTTAAGGCTTCAGGGAACAGGGTTGGAGACCCCTGGTGTCGAGGTACCATGTGTATTCATATTTTACAGCTATTGCAATAATAAATTACCTCAAACGACATGTTGTACTTTTAGATAACTTTAAATATTTTAAATGAATGATAAAATAAAATAAAGTGCATGTTTTTGTTACATATCTGATACATATCTGATGTTCACTGTGTTTGTTAAAGAACATTTTCAGGCCATTGTGTCCTTGCCAGATCTGATTGTCATTCTGTCTGATCAAATTGACTTTATATACTACAGTATTGTCTCAGGACAGCAAATAAAAGTTTGTAAAAACAGCCCCAGAATTCTCAATTTTGTATTTGATTTATTTTTGCAATGATGATTATGCCACTCCCCCTGCTGTCCTTGTAGAGTTGAGAGGCGTCAGAGGGTCAGTCTGCAGACTGAGGAGAAGCTGGCCAAACTCAGGCCTATGTCTGCTTTTGGCCTGCGCAACCGTTACCTGTCCAGACTAGGAGCTCAGGTACACACACCACACACACAAACACCGTATGCACATGGATGCTAAATTCCCTTCTCCTTCTTCCAGCTCTCAAATCACTACTGTACCCACCTGTCCTCACTGGCACACAGAAGTGTACTGAAGTGATGCGGCCTACTCTGCACCACCCCCTCAACATCTAAACCCAGTCAGTGTCCATGTCTCTAGACAAAAGGTACAAAATATCCTCCACTACAATGTTCTTTCAGGTTTTTTACTGATGTGGAACTGATAACCTATTGCTGTATTTTGTATATGTTGCTATGAAGCTACACTCGTGCCTTTTGTGTATTTATTACCGTTGCTAAGCTAATCACTAAATTACATTTGATAGTGTAAAAGAGCTACTATATACATAGTAACTATGTTTGTATCTTGAAAGTACTACATTTATTTGGTGTAATAATGTGTATGTTTTCCATGCCCTGTAAGTGGGAAGTGTTTTTTTTTTTTGCAATGTGGATATGGTTTTCAACTGTGTCAACAACAGAGGGCACTATTGATCTGAGATACAATATGAAAGTCAATGTTAGAGTACCTCTGAGTTTGAATGGACTACCCTTTGTTGCACATGCCTACAGGTGAGAATATTACCTTCATGACTGAATACAGCCATTGCCTTTATTGGTATGTGACTGAGAAATGTCTATGTAAATTGCAATACATTTAAGTGTCAGTAATATATTGAAGGTGTTTGATTTGGTATTGTTATGAGTTCTGTAATTTGTTGTTTGTGAAATGGAAAGGTACCAGGAATCCAACCACGTCCAGAAACATGTCATAACATGTCATGTTGTTGATTTACCCGGTAAGGGCAAACACAAGGGTTGGTGATATCTCCAGCGTCACCAGGACCCAAACCAAGCTAGACGTCAAAACAGCCAGGTTTTTTGTCCTGAACCGGAGTGCAGTAATCGGGTAGCATACACCGAGGAACCGGTGAATGCTGATGCATATGAGGAACATCATGCTGCAGTGGAGGTACGTATAGAAGAAGAATCTGATGGCTTTGCAGATGATGTCGCCGAAGGGCCGTACGTCGTCCATGGCGTAGCTGACGATGAGGAGCGGCAAGGACAGCACGTACAGCAGGTCAGCCACGGCCAGGTTGGTCAGGTAGATGACTGAGCAGATCCAGGTCCGGGTCCGGAAGCACACCACCCACAGCAGTGCTCCATTCAGGGTCAGACCCACAACAAACACCAGGCTGTAGGTCAGCGGGAGCAGGATCCTCTTATAAGAGTCCGAGACACAAGGTGAAGTTATTATTCCCATTCATATTGTCACAGCCCCAAAGGTCACCTGGATGTCTTTCTCTCGTCTCATCCCTCAGGTCTCCACGGGAGAGCCTCTCTCACCTGGGCGCATCTTCCGTGTATCTAAAGCTACGTTTTTGAAAAGCTTTACAATTGTTTGTTTGGGTTTACCCAAGCTTGTCTTCAGTTATATCCAACATGAGCTCTCATGCCACACACTGCGTAAAGACTGCAACGTCCAGAGATGTACCTGGCTTTAAAACGACTGAATGCTTGTATCCCTGTTTGTTTAAGCCTTGTGTACCTCATTACCCAAGCCTTAGCCTGTGTGGTATTACTAAGGCATCAATGTCTCCTAGATGAATGGGCAAATAAAGGACGCACTCCATGAATCTATTATTACCAGGGCTACATAAACCTTGCACTGCAGAGTCCGTGGGTTACCAAAGGGTATATGTGTAAATCTGGACTATTTTCTTTTACTTCCATTGATAGTGTAGATGTAGCTTCGTAGACAAATGTCACACACACACTGTTTTCAGTCCCGAGACCCCCAACAAAAAACTGGCTTTTCATTTATCTGACTTTCATTTATCTGCATGTCCAGCCCTTATAATTAGCCTCACAATGAAGTGTTTTAAAATTTTATTTTCAGGACAACCAGGGATACAAGAAGAAAACAAAACAATTTGAGATTAACAGTTGCATTCATGATTTTTTTTAGGTCCACCAAAGCAAAAACCTGATCAAAATGAATTTATAGTGCCTTCAGAAAGTATTCACACCCCTTGACTTTTTCCACATTTTGTTGCGTTAAAGCCTGAATTTAAAATTGATTAAAATGCAGATGTTGTGTCATTGGCCTACACACAATACCCCATAATGTCAAAGTGGAATTATGTTTTTTGAAATATCTATATTTAATTAATTAAATATAAAAAGCTGAAATGTCTTGAGTCAATAGGTCACATAATAAGTTGCATGGACTCACTCTGTGTGCAATAATAGTGTATAACATTATTTTTGAATGACTACCTCATTTCTGTACCCCACACATACAATTATCTGTAAGGTCCCTCAGTGGAGAAGAGAATTTCAAAAACAGATTCAACCACAAATACCAGGGAGGTTTTCCAATGCCTCGCAAAGAAAGGCATCTATTGGGACATTGAATATCCCTTTGAGCATGGTGAAGTTATTCATTACACTTTAGATGATGTATCAATACACCCAGTCACTACAAAGATACAGGCATCCTTCCAAACTCAGTTGTCGAAGAGGAAGCAAAACCACTCAGGGATTTCACCATGAGGCTAATAGTGACTTTAAAACAGTTACAGAGTTTAATGGCTGTGATAAGAGAACTGAGAATGGATCAACAACAATGTAGTTACTCCACAATACAAACCTAAATGACAGAGTGAAAAGAAGGAAGCCAGTACATAATACAAATATTCCAAAACATGCATCCTGTTTGCAATAAGGTACTAAAGTAAAACTGCAAAAAATGTGGCAAAGAATTAACTTTATGTCCTGAATACAAAGTGTTATGTTTGGGGCAAATCCAACACAACACATCACTGAGTACCACTCTTCATATTTTCAAGCATGGTGGTGGCTGCATCATGTTATGGGTATGCTTGTCATTGGAAAGGACTAAGGAGTTTTTTTTGGATAAAAAGAAACGGAATAGAGCTAAGCACAGGCAAAATCCTAGAGGAAAACTTGGTTCAGTCTGCTTTCGACCAGACACTGTGTCACGTTCGTTGAATGACGGGACAGACCAAGGCGCAGCGTGATATACGTACATGTTTATTCAACTTAATAAACACACGACAAAACAAGAAACGAAACGAAACGTGAAGTCCTAAGGTAGAATACAACAAACCTTAACCGGAACAAGATCCCACAACTAGACAGTGCCAATAGGCTGCTTAAGTATGGTCCCCAATCAGAGACAACGAGCGACAGCTGCCTCTGATTGGGAACCACACCGGCCAACATAGAACTAGACATCCTAGATCCTCATACATAGAACAAGCACAACAAGGAATATACACACCCTGACTCAACATATAAGCGTCCCCTGAGTCAGGGCGTGACAGTACCCCCCTCCAAAGGTGCGGACTCCGACCGCACAACATAAACATAACAGGGTAGGGGCCGGGTGGGCATTCCGCCTCGGAGGCGGATCCTGCTCGGGGCGTGACGACCTCTCACTCTCCGCCTCCCTGTTGCGCCTCTGGTCTGGTCTAGACCTCGGCGCGTTGCTTCCCCTCTCCTTCCTCCCACGATACGCCAGGCCCTGGTGTGGGAGACCCCGAACCTGGAGAGGGGCTGACATCATGGTCTGGACTGGAGCCACTGACCGGAGCCGGACTAGGCACCGGTGGAGCGGACTGCTTTGGCTCAAGAGTGGAGCCATTGACCGGAGCTGGATCAGGCACCGGTGGAGCGGACTGCTCTGGCTCCGGAGTGGAGCCGCTGACCGGAGCTGGATCAGGCACCGGTGGAGCGGACTGCTCTCGCTCCGGAGTGGAACGGCTGACCGGAACTGGATCAGGCACCGGTGGAGCGGACTGCTCTGGCTCCGGAGTGGAGCAGCTGACCGGTGCCGGACCAGGCACCGGTGGAACTGGCACGGGCCGGACTGGACAAACGCACCACTGGTCTGGTGCGAGGAGCAGGCATGGGCCGGACCGGACTAGGAACACGCACCACTGGCTTGGTGCGAGGGGCAGGAACGGGCCGGGCCGGACTGGCGACGTGCACCACTGGCTTGGTGCAAGGAGCAGGAATGGGCCAGGCCGGACTGGCGACGCGCACCACTGGCTTGGTGCGAGGAGCAGGAACGGGCCGGGCCGGACTGGCGACGCGCACCACTGGCTTGGTGCGAGGAGCAGGAACGGGCCGGGCTGGCGATGCGCACCACAGGCTTGGTGCGAGGAGCAGGAACAGGCCGGGCCGGGCTGGTGACGCGCACCACTGGCTTGATGTGAGGAGCAGGAACAGGCCGGGCCGGGCTGGCGACGCGCACCACTGGCTTGGTGCGAGGAGCAGGAACAGGCTGGGCTGGGCTGGCGACGCGCACCACTGGCTTGGTGCGAGGAACAGGAACAGGCCGGGCCGGGCTGTGGAGGCGGACTGGAGGTCTGGAGCGGAGAGCTGGCACAACCCATCCTGGCTGAATGCCTACTTCCGCACAGTATGTGTGAGGCATCAGCACAGGACGCACTGGGCTGTGCACGCGCACTGGCGATACAGTTCGTAGAACTGCCGCAGGATATGCGGGACCAAGGAGACGTACTGGAGACCAGGAGCGTTGAGCCGGCACACCCCGTCCTGGCTGGATGCCCAACTTCGCACGGCACGTGCGTGGTGCAAGCACAGGACGTACAGGACTGTGCCGGCGCACTGCGACACAGTACGTAGCTCCGCATAACACGGAGCCTGCCCAGTCATACGCTTCCTCGCGTGAGTACGGGGAGTTGTCTCTGCTCTGACACTAGGCTCCGCCAACCACCCTGTGTGCCCCCCCAAATGTTTTTCTTGGGGCTGCTTCTCGGGCTTCCTCCTCGACCGGCCTCCTCCGTGTTGCCGTTGCTCCACTCCTGCCTGGGCATCTACCTTAGCCCATGGTCCTTTCCCCGCAAATATCTCTTCCCATGACCACAATTTGCCCACCTGTGACATGGCTACTCGCTCCGCCTGGGCACGCTGCTTGGTCCTCGTTTGGTGGGATCTTCTGTCACGTTCGTTGAATGACGGGACAGACCAAGGCGCAGCGTGATATACGTACATGTTTATTCAACTAAATAAACACACGACAAAACAATAAACGAAACGAAACGTGAAGTCCTAAGGTAGACTACAACAAACCTTAACCGGAACAAGATCCCACAACTAGACAGTGCCAATAGGCTGCTTAAGTATGGTCCCCAATCAGAGACAACGAGCGACAGCTGCCTCTGATTGGGAACCACACCGGCCAACATAGAACTAGACATACTAGATCCTCATACATAGAACAAGCACAACAAGGAATATACACACCCTGACTCAACATATAAGCGTCCCCTGAGTCAGGGCGTGACTCACTGGGAGACAAATTCACCTTTCAGCAGGAGAATAACCTAAAACACAAGACCAATTATACAACGGGTGGGTCTAATCCTGGATGCTGATTGGTTAAAACTGCATTCCAGCCGGTGTCTATTCCACAAGTTACCACGGCTAAAACTATGATGTTGAAATGCCTATTTACACTGTTCCATCTGATTGCGCAATCCACTGTCTCATCAGCCCAGCCAGGCAACTTATAAACTTGATCTCCACTATAAAAAGTATCTAGACATTGTCTCCCATTTCTTTTAGACTAGCATTTGATTTTCTGTCTCCGACATTTGCAGCGTTTTTTTCAATATTGAAATTCAATCTCCAGCTGTCCCATAGTAATGAACGTATCGGGATGAGACAGACAGGCAGACAGCTTTTCTAAGCCAGTTGAAATCATGAATCAGCTGCCACAATTTTCATGGATATATATAAATAAATGTCAATAGAAAACAGGTAAAACGTAATGCAGCTAGTTTGCAGTCTTTCCAGTTTCAAGTTGAAGTTATTGTGTTAGCTGTGTTGGTGGCTAGCTCCTCTGAACAACAGTGTCCTGACGAGAGAGCACATTTTCTATGCCTTGCGAAATCGCGCATTAACTCATTGTTATGGATGTATCCAAATAAATGTCACTAGAAAACAGCTAAAACAAACGCAAATGCAGTTACTTTGCTGTTATTCTGGCTGCACTGTTTGACGTGAACGTATGTTAGCTGTAGTTGGCTAGCTATTAAGCAAGGGATAAGAACGCTGCCAGCCAGTATGGCAATGGAACATTTAGAACGAACGACTGGGCCCATAGATACAGAATAAAAATACTTAATGCATCTCTGGCAACCAAACCGATAGAACGAATTACCAGCCGGCTTGGGTAGCAACCTTAGATTTGTGTCAGGACTATATCTCGTGGAAGAATGAAATAGTAGGAATAAAATCATAAAATAAAAATAATGAAAATACGTCACTCATTATTTGAATATGTTGGTAACCCGTTGTATAAAAGTGATAATGCCCTCGAAGCCGGTGTTTTGGAGGGTATATCCTCCAAACACCGGCTTCTCGGGCATTATCACTTAAATATACACTGGAGTTGCTTACCAAGACAACATTGAATGTTCCTGAGTGGCCTAGTTACAGTTTTGACAAAAATTGGCTTGAAAATCCATGGCAAGACTTGAAAATGGCTGTCTAGCAATGATCAACAACCAACTTGACAGAGCTTGAAGAATTTTTTAAAGAATAATGTGCAGATATTGTACAATCCAGATGTGCAATGCTCTTAGAGTCTTACCCAGAAAGACTCACAGCTGTAATCGCTGACAAAGGTGATTCTAACAGGTATTGACTCAGGGGTGTGAATACTTATGTCAATTTTATATTTCTATATTTCATTTTCAATAAATTAGCACAATTTTCTAAAAACACGTTTTCACTTTGTCATTATGGGGTATTGTGTATAGATTGGTGAGAATAATATATTTAATCAAAGGCTGTAACACAACAAAATGTGGAATAGGTAAAGGGGTATGAATACTTTCTGAAGGCTGTAAGTACAGAAATTGTTTGCTCAGTGGGAAATTAATATCCAACTAGTCAGAGACAACTGTGTGGAGTTTGTGACAGCAACTATGTGATCTTATTACAGTATTATAGACACTATGTCCTGGGGTTTCCTATGATCTTCTATGTAGAAGAACCCTTTACCTTCTAAAGACTATTGTGTAGCTTGTGAGCGTCATAGAGCAAAACAAATGCGTGTTCGTGAGAGTCTCAGCTTTTCATAGATACAGTTGAAGTCGGAAGTTTACATACACTTAGGTTGGAGTCATTGTATCTTGTTTTTCAACCACTCCACACATTTCTTGCTAGCAAACTATAGTTTTGGCAAGTCGGTTAGGACATCTACTTTGTGCATGACACAAGTAATTTTTCCAACAATTGTTTGCAGACAGATTATTTCACTTATAATTCACTGTATCACAATTCCAGTGGGTCAGAAGTTTACATACACTAAGTTGACTGTGCCTTTAAATAGCTTGGAGAATTCCAGAAAATGATCTCATGGCTTTAGAAGCTTCTGATAGGCTAATTGACATCATTTGAGTCAATTGGAGGTGTATCTGTGGATGTATTTCAAGGCCTACCTTCAAACTCAGTGCCTCTTTGCTTGACATCATGGGAAAATCAAAAGAAATCAGCCAAGACCTCAAAAGAAATGGTAGACCTCCACAAGTCTGGTTCATCCTTGGGAGCAATTTCCAAACGCCTGAAGGTACCACGTTCATCTGTACAAACAATAGTAAGCAAGTATAAACACCATGGGACCACGCAGCCGTCACACCGCTCAGGAAGGAGATGTGTTCTGTCTCCTAGAGATGAATGTACTTTGGTGTGAAAAGTGCAAATCAATCCCAGAACAACAGCAAAGGACCTTGTGAAGATGCTGGAGGAAACAGATACAAAAGTATCTATATCCACAGTAAAACGAGTCCTATATCGACATAACCTGAAAGGCCGCTCAGCAAGGAAGAAGCCACTGCTCCAAAACCGCCATAAAAAAGCCAGACTACGGTTTGCAACTGCACATGGGGACAAAGATCGTACTTTTTTGAGAAATGTCCTCTGGTCTGATGAAACAAAAATAGAACTGTTTGGCCATAATGACCATCGTTATGTTTGGAGGAAAAAGGGGTATGCTTGCAAGCCGAAGAACACCCAACCGTGAAGCACTGGGGTGGCAACATCATGCTGTGGGGGTGCTTTGCTGCAGGAGGGACTGGTGCACTTCCCAAAATAGTGACATCAGTCAGGAAGTTAAAGCTTGGTCGCAAATGGGTCTTCCAAATGGACAATGACCCCAAGCATACTTCCAAAGTTGTGGCAAAATGGCTTAAGGACAACAAAGTCATGGAATTGGAGTGGCCATCACAAAGCCCTGACCTCAATCCTATTGAACATTTGTGGGCAGAACTGAAAAAGCGTGCGCGAGCAAGGAGGCCTGCAAACCTGACTCAGTTACACCAGCTCTGTCAGGAGGAATGGGCCAAAATTCACCCAACTTATTGTGGGAAGCTTGTGGAAGGCTACCTGAAATGTTTGACCCAAGTTAAACAATTTAAAGGCAATGCTACCAAATACTAAGTGAGTGTATGTAAACTTCTGACCCACTGGGAATGTGATGAAATAAATTAAAGCTGAAATAAATCATTCTCTATACTATTATTCTGACATTTCACATTCTGAAAATAAAGTGGTGATCCTAACTGACATAAGACAGGCAATTGTGAAAAACTGATTTTAAATGTATTTGGCTGTGTATGTAAACTTCCGACTTCAACTGTAGTTTTTAATAGTTTGTAGCTTAAACCAATCGGACTCTACAGACGTTTTTGTCTAAAAGACCCGACCCTGGGCCCCTTCAGGATCTGCCCTTGTCTCACAAACACCGCTCTAGCTCAGCTCCCGCTAATCACACAGACTAATGTAGAAGAAATAGACGAATCCAGTGGTACAAAGAAGTCTGTAGCTCAAACACACAATGTTTAAAAGGGGTTAGAATTCCTAAATTGCGACAGTGGGACTCATTTGGTTAAGTAAGGTGTGTGTGTGTGTGTGTCAGTGGCGGTCAGTGCCGTTTAAGATCAGGGAGGACGATTGTTCTTTTTTGAGCATGGTTCGATTACAGCATATTGGATGACTGTTATTCATATTCCATTCACCCAGTTCAATGTAACATCGATAGGTTTAGGCCACTACATGATCCTCGAAATTGCCTTATACTATACCCATCATGAGGTTGCTACAACCTAGCCTACAAATGAAAGGTTATAACGTAGGTGCACAGGTCTAGAGACAAATTGGAGTAATCAAGGTGACAGACAGTGACACATTCAATACCGTCTTGCACACTCTTGCCTGCATCTAGCTGATCTAGGGTGTAATCATTAGTCCAAACAGGGTAATCATTAGTCCAAACAGGGTAGAAAGGAGAGCTTATATTGGACAAATACAGGTAGTTCCATCACTGCTTTGTTCTGTTTGCTTCCGTTTAAGAAACGTTTGGAATAGAATCGGTGGAATGAATACACTCGCACACACAGTTCACTTTCATAGCAGCCACATACAAACAGCATCATCACTTTGCTCGTTGTATAATTCATTCTCGCATCTATGCGCACTACTCCTCTCACCTTTTCCCTTTGCTTGTGGACTTCATTGCACAACACAACAGCTGTCTTTGAGAAGGCAAATAAAACCTCTCGAAGCCAAACCTTCATACCATAACCGCTAACCGCTACACAGCCTACAATGTTTTCACCATATTAGCTGACGTCATAGTCAACATAGCTACTAGAACTAACACGTTAATAAACCCACAATCCAATCCATGTGTACAACAAGCAGTTTATCAGTGGCAATAAATTAATAAAACCGAAAGCTTACCTTGACTTGTAAGAGTTGCAGTGTTGGATAGCCTTAGCCAGCTAGCTAACATAAATAGCATTCCTCTCTGTTTGAGTCAGGTTGTTGAGTAGGCTAAATTAGCTGCATTGGTTAGGTAAGTAAGTGAATGGTAAATTAGGAAGAACAAAATACAACAAAATGTTATCTCTCTCTCTGCTGCTTCTCATAACTTTTTAAGAAATTAATTTGTTCAAAACTGTTAAATTAATTGTCTTTCTCTCTCTGAGTCAACTACTCACCACACGTTATGCACTGCAGGGCTAGCTAGCTGTAGCTTATGCTTTCAGTACTAGATTCATTCTCTGATCCTTTGATTGGATGGACATCATGTCCGTTCATGTTGCAATCGCTCTGATAGGTTGGAGGACGCCCTTCGAAGTCGTCATAATGACTGTGTAAGTCTATGGAAGGGGGTGAGAACCATGAGCCTCGTAGGTTTTGTATTGAAGTCAATGTACCCAGAGGAAGATGGAAAATAGCTGTCCTCCGGCTACACCGTGGTGCTACCCTAGAGAGTGCTGTTGAGGCTACTGTAGACCTTCATTGCAAAACAGTGTGTTTTAATCAGTTATATGGTGATCTAAAAAGGATATTTTTTTAAAAGTTTCACTGTTTACATTTTTATAAATTTCACTGAGGACGGTCCTCCCCTTCCTCTGAGGAGGAGCTGCCGTGTGTGTGTGTGTGTGTGTGTGTGTGTGTGTGTGTGTGTGTGTGTGTGTGTGTGTGTGTGTGTGTGTGTGTGTGTGTGTGTGTGTGTGTGTGTGTGTGTGTGTGTGTGTGTGTGTGTGTGTGTGTGTGTGTGAAGTAATTACCTCCTAACTGTAACACAACAAAATATTTATTGATCAAAATGCACATTTTAAGGGTCCGATGGAGGTGGTCATATCCACTTTTCTTACCTTACTCATCAGAGAGGAGTTGTTGTTTCTAGTCCCTGAAAATGCCATAGTTGTGACTGCAGACACTCCAACTCCTTGACTTCTGCTGCTAGCTGCTCTGTAACAGATGGAGAAACAAAACATACTTCCCCAAACCTTAGCAGCTTTTGTCCACTTTACTTCCCTGGTTTAAATTAAGTAAAACCTAACATAACTAATCTGCCTTGATCAATAAGACCACGCTAAGCTATACATAAAAGGCTAAGCCAAGAAGCTAAGCTGATGATGAATTAATTACATTGTTTCCAAGTTAATGCCATTGATAACATCTCTGGCTACTTACTGTTGGAGACAAACAGAGAGTCAGTCTACCCAGACCATATCAAATTAAATCAAATCAAATTGTATTTGTCACATGCGCCGAATACAACAGGTGTAGACCTTACAGTAAAATTCTCCAGATCCTTCAGGTTTCGTGGCTGTCGCTGGGCAATACGACCAGGTCCTGCTGTGTAGTTCTGGGCTGATCCCTCACCTTCCTCATGATCATTGATGCCTCACGAGGTGAGATCTTGCATGGAGCCCCAGAACGAGGGTGATTGACCGTCATCTCGAACTTCTTCCATTTTCTAATAATTGCGCCAACAGTTGTTGCCTTCTCACCAAGCTGCTTGCCTATTTATTGTCCTGTAGCCCATCCCAGCCTTGTGCAGGTCTACAGTTTTATCCTTGATGTCCTTACACAGCTCTCTGGTCTTGGCCATTGTGGAGATGTTGGAGTCTGTTTGAATGAGTGTGTGGACAGGTGTCGTTTATACAGGTAACGAGTTCAAACAGGTGCAGTTAATACAGGTAATGAGTGGAGAACAGGAGGGCTTCTTAAAGAAAAACTAACAGGTCTGTGAGAGCCGGAATTCTTACTGGTTGGTAGGTGATCAAATACTTATGTCATGCAATAAAATGCAAATTAATTACTTAAAAATCATACAATGTGATTTTCTGGATTTTTGTTTTAGATTTCGTCTCTCACGGTTGAAGTGTACCTATGATACAAATTACAGACCTCTACATGCTTTGTAAGTAGGAAAACCTGCAAAATCGTCAGTGTATCAAATACTTGTTCTCCCCACTGTAGGTAGAGTTATTAAAGTGACTATGCATAGATGATAAACAGAGAGTAGCAGCAGTGTAAAAGGGGAGTTGCCATTTGCAAATAGTCTGGGTTGCCATTTGATTAGATGTTCAGGCAGTGGCGGCTCCTGAAAAAATTCTCAGGAGGGGCAATTTTTCTGATGATTTAGGTGACCTACACACATTTTAAAAAAGATATGTCCAGCAACAACATGAAGACAGGGGCAGCATATAAGTCAATACCAGAAGCATTTATTGACTGATCTCAAAAGTGTTGGCTTACCAGGGTTGGTGGAGCCCTCAGTTTCATCTTTGCCTCGCAAAGCTAACTCAAACACTCCGCAAAACTTCACACACTGGATTAGCCGGCTGAGGATGTGGCGGTTCTTGCTAATGTCGTAGTAAATATATTTGTTATAGTGAATATGGAATATGATATGTTGAGTAAAATGTTGTGCTAAGATCTATTTAGGTCAGGAGCTGGTTATAAGTTCTGTTCCTATCCAATAACAATGGACAAAAGGGTCCTATCTTGTCAGCCTTGTCAGCAGGTGGCCAAGGACAACACCCACGCCATAGGCCTCTCAGTTCTTCCAACTCACGAGTTCTTGCTCTGAGGACACACACACACACAAACACACACACACACACATCATCACTGTTAAACACACACACACACACACACATCATCACTGTTAAACACACACACACACACACAAAAATCCCCTCTCTTAGGCTGAACATTTGAAGACAGAGAACCCGACTCAGAGCCAATGCAACAGTGACAGTAGCCTGCAGGGGACCTCGCCCAACTCATCAGGACCAATCAGAAGATCAGAACTACTAGATTGAACCTACTTCATTTATTGCATAAAATGTCTGCACACAATGTTTCGGGGCTCTCTTCAGATAATAATAATAATAATAATAATAATAATAATATGCCATTTAGCAGACGCTTTTATCCAAAGCGACTTACAGTCATGCGTGCATACATTTTTGTGTATGGGTGGTCCCGGGGATCGAACCCACTACCTTGGCGTTACAAGCACCATGCTCTACCAGCTGAGCTACAGAAAGTGGATACTCATGGATGCGCATTGCAATTGTAAAATGTCAACACAATTGGAGACACCACGTCATTTTTGGAGACATGTTATTGACAGTAAACTATTGTAGATGCGACTGCTAACTAAATAAAACATTTTAGCTGGCTAGCTAATCATCTTAGCTAAATGTGGGGCAAACAATTCAGTTATTTACCGTTAATTTGAGGGATTGGGGTGAAAGAAATCGAGTTACATAGTGATACTTTACGATATACTGTATTGACAATATCGCAATATTTTAGCGCTAGTTGGCTGTACCTGCACCAAAACACCATTATTGTTCCTTCATAGCTTGTTCTCAATCTTTTCACATTGGGAGCAAATTTGTTTTCAGCACTTTTATTTCCATGACTGATCAAAACTCGTTCTCATGGCTTTCTGATCCCTCTGCAACAGACATATGGTGCGCAATAAAATCACAGTATCAAATCGCAATACGTATAGAATCATGAGACTCGCAATGCTGATGCATATATCTTATCGTGAGGTTCCTGGCAATTCCCAGCCCAAGTTCATTTGCCACAACAAATCTCTTCGCTAGCAAACGCGATGTCTTCTCCAAAACGGCAATGTGTCTCCAGCAATGTTTACTTTTTTGACGTTCTATGGCATCTCCACTTTCCAAGCATATATGACCCCATGTAATATTTTGGTAAGTGATGCAAATAGTGAACTATGTAGGGCCAGGATGTAAAATATATTTAGCTGCAGCAATTTCTCTTATCTGATATGGTAAGTAATGGGGCTTAATTTATAGCTCCCTAAGAGTTTGACGAACGGGTCCGTGAACGCGATTCCAGATATATTTACCTCTGAATAAACTGCCTTTATTACACCATATCCACATCCAGTAAACTTGTGATTATCAACACTAACCTCATCGTTGTGGCGGCGGACAGCTAGCCTGTATCCCTCGTCATCCAGTTGAGTGAGTGGCAATGTCTTTTTTCGTTCGTACCAATTTTTGGAAAATCCTCGGGTGTAGGACTTTCCGCCTTTAGTAGAAACCTGTTGAATTATTAAATTTGGTCTGGGAGGTCCTAATTGTTTCGTTGCCAATTTATCTCCATTTGTTCGCCGACAAAAAGGAACTTCTTTCAAACAATCCACTCTTTTCTCAGTTATGTTCATGGTTACGTAACGTATGACGAAAGCGCGTAAGTGCAAGCCCACAGACACCCATTGAGATTGTATTGAAGGCTCTGAAATTTGAAAAAAATAGATTTTACATGGAAGTCTATTACAGACTTCTGGGCGATTTTCAACCTGACTGAAATCGCCCCAAAAGGGGGGGGAGCCATTTGAAGCACGACTTTAGCCTGATTCGACATTTAGTGGCAGTGTGGCACTGTGGCAGATCAGACGTATAGATTACAACACTGATAACTACTGTTGCCGTGATATAATTGATTAGAAAAAAAATCCCTTCCTTTTCCCGTTTGGCAGTGCGTCGCCCATATCGCCCTATTGAACAGGCCGCCCCTGTGTTCAGGAGTCATATGGCTTGGGGGTAGAAGCTGTTTAGAAGCCTCCTGGACCTAGACTTGGCGCACCGGTACCGCTTGCCGTGCGGTAGCAGAGAGAACAGTCTATGACTAGGGTGGCTGGAGTCTTTGACAATTTTTAGGGCCTTCCTCTGACACCGCCTGGTATAGAGGTCCTGGATGTCAGGAAGCTTGGCCCCAGTGATGTACTGGGCCGTACGGACTACACTCTGAAGTGCCTTGCAGTCGGAGGCCGAGCAGTTGCCATACCAGGCAATGATGCAACAAGTCAGGATGCTCTCGATGGTGCAGCTGTAGAACCTTTTGAGGATCTGAGGACCCATGCCAAATCTTTTCAGTCTCCATAAGGGGAAATAGGTTTTGTCGTGCCCTCTTCACGACTGTCTTAGTGTGCTTGGACCATGTTAGTTTGTTGGTGATGTGGACACCAAGGAACTTGAAGCCCCTTTACCTGCTCCACTACATCCCCGTTGATGAGAATGGGGGCGTGCTCAGTCCTCTTCTTTTTCCTGAAGTCCACAATAATCTCCTTTGTCTTGAGCTGCCTACAAAGATAATTATAACTAACCAAAGATAGTTAATCTGTGTCGTTTTCAATCGGAGCAAATTAAGCATAGTGGGCAGAACAATCAAGGAGGTGGGCAGAGCCAAGCATGAGCTAGCGAGATCCTATTGGTGTTCTAGCATGTATTTACATATTTCCGTTAGGGAACGCCTTCTCTGTGAAGTGCGTGTGTGCAAGAACTCGATTCGCCATTGCACTCCTTTAAACAACGCCATTTTTTTTTCAACTTTGGCAAAGGGTCACATCTACAAAACTTAGTGCACTCTGTTTCATAACAGATTTTAGTTTTGGGAACAGAAAACTGTATTGAGATCGGGCTTTTCTTCAATGAGAAAATCAGCCCAGTTCCATCTCGTTCCATACTCTCCCACTGCTGGCCAATGGGCTTCCTCTCCTCACCGTATGTTGCTGGGAGTGGAGATTCCAAACACTACAACCGGATGCTTCAGATTTATACATCAGGTGAAACATCTGGCTCCTTGTTCTAGCTGTGTCGCCTATTTATAGGGGTGGGTACTATGACGTCACCTATGGCGTCATATATAACACAATCTACTGCAGCGTTTTGCTGTCATTACATTGACAGAATGTATCATCAACATGCTTTGATTTTCTTGAGGACTTTTTTAGAAGAAAAAACGATAATGGTCACAAACAAGGCCACCTCAAACAAGCCTAAAGCGTCAACAGTAGGCTATTGTCAAATAAATACATGTAATTCAAACTATATGCCCAGCATATTCATCTCCCATGTTTTACTCCATGACTGGCGACTGTACGTCCACTGGCGACACATGAGGATTGTAATTTCCTCCCCGGTTACCCGTGAGTGAGAGAGTATATATTTTACCGCCATGCTTTGCAGAGAGAGCTAACAAACTCTGGTGATGTATGTTGATTACAGGGCTAAATTACTCCCCTTTTGCCGCGACACACACGCGGTATATATCATACACGACCCAAACATCTTATTGGATGAGAGAACGATTCCCAAGTCGCCTCTGCCTGACTGTTGGGCTGCTCCACTCTCTACTTTCTCCACTCTCCACTGCTGTCTCTCTATCTGACCGTGGCAAGAGCCAGCTATGCTGAGGACCGGCAATTATCGGTTAGTCAAGATCTTACCGTGATATGACAGCGATGAACCCATCATGGATGTTTGATAAGTGACATTCTGTTTTAATTTAGTTTGAGTGATGGAATCCTGCATCACGCTCTAGCTAGCAGAACAAGCTCTATAGACGTTTACCAGCATCTATATGCAGATACCTACTAGTCAGCTGCTTCTCACTCGGAGACATCTGTATTTTACTGTGTAAATGTAGATATTAGGCTAATTGGCATAACTTTTGCTTGTGTCGTTCCAGGAACATGTATCAAGGGGAAGGCACGAGGCTGCGTGGCGGGAGTCTGGGCGGCGCGCGGGAAAGGAAGTGTCTTGCCCTGTGCATCAACCAGGTAGGCTAAACATAATGTATTTACGTTGATCGTTTAAAAATTACATTGTAGCCTATGCGTTGATGATTTATGACATGTTGACGATTATTCTGTAACCTACCTATGATAGTTGTATGATTTTGAAATGCATTTGTGTTAATTATTGGTCTGTCGTTTTGTGTGCATGGGCTGTTTTCAGTTGGTTTGGTCATTGCTGGGATTGATAATGTGTGAAGAGTGGTCTCTGGGGAATCCAATGGGCGCACAGAAAAGCCTTCCTAAAATATAACAGAAACAGTTCCACTGGAATCGACTACTATGACATAATTTGAGTCTCATTCAACAGCTGTCTACTGTGCAAAAGGTAGCCTACAGTAAAGCTGAAAGTCTTCCAAGCACTCAGTTGCACCAAGTTACAAAAGCCCAACCCGTTGAATTAGGGCTGGGAGTTGTTCTTTCAGCACCATGGACAGCGAAGCCCCGTGTTGGTAGTGTTCTCTCTCTCTCTCTTTCTCTTGCTCTCTCTCGCTTTCTCAATTCTATTTCAATTCTATTTCAATTTAAGGGGCTTTATTGGCATGGGAAACATATGTTTACATTGCCAAAGCAAGTGAAATAGATGATAAACAAAAGTGAATTAAACAATAAAAAATGAACAGTAAACAGACTAATAAAAGTTCAAAAAGAATAAAGACATTTCAAGTGTCATATTATGTCTATATACAGTGTTGTAATGATGTGCAAATAGTTAAAGTACACACACACACATACTTTCCATGTCTTCCAACCGTCATTTGTTAACTGGCTTTACCAGTTAATGCATGGAACGAGATACGGTAGGCTTACTTGTGCATAGGATTTACATGAGGGTGACCAGCAGAGTTCTACCACTTTTGGTTCATGGGAGAGAAGACACACATGCATTTTTATTTCTATTGAAAATTATCCTGGTGATTAGCCTGAAAATAATGGGAACAGCTGTTGCCTAAACAAGTCTATATGCCGTGGAGGAATAACAGTTACATGACTCACACCAAAGTGGACAGTTTGACACACAGCGGAAGAGGAAACTTTCAATGCTTGAGCTGTTTGTCTGTGTGTGTCCGTGCGTGTGTCGGTGCGTGTGTGTGTCCGTGCATGTCCGTGCATGTGTGTGTGTGTGTGTGTGTGTGTCCGTGCGCATGTGTTAGCCTGCGACCAATCCACCTGGCTGCGCGCAGCTCGTGAATATTTAATACCAATGATGTAGTGCAGCGCATTATCGCGCGCCGGGGTATTGAGCGCACGCGCGCCCGAAAGCACTGCTCGATTCCGCATCTTCTAGCTCTGTGATATGTTATACTGGTGCTGGCAGTGTTGTGCTAATGCGCTTTTCGTCCCTCTCCACTTTGTTAGTTCTCAGTTATATAGGCTACTCGGTTGTTCCCACTCTCATTCTAGATCAATTCGGTTATTTTTTTTGCGTTCTGACGCTCCTGCAGGATAGGATAGTGGGCTATAGGATCTTCTAACTTGATATGGTCTTAGCAACTACAGACTGGTGTTAGTTACCCACAGCATTAATCCACTCAACAATAATTCATAACGGTTCCAGTCAGCAGCTGGCTAGACGCAAACGATTTGATTTGTATGTTGTAAAGAGTGAAGAAATCAATACCCTCTAGCCCCTACAGCTACCAGAGGATGTTTATACAGCCAAGACAATGAGGACCTGCTTAGAATACTATTCAGTAAATGTAAAAAAAATTGTGGATAGAAATGTGCATGTCATTGGGCTACACTGGAGAAAATGCACCTGCCTGTGCCTGAGATTCATGTGCTACACAAGGACACTGGGAACCGCATTCATCTATCCATCCTTCCATTACCAAGTAATCAATCGGACTGCAGAGTTTTACGGTCAGCAGGTGGTGTTGTTAACCATCTATACAGAGGTTATTTAAACAGGATTGGAAAGAGGATAACGCAACATGTTGGCCATGTTTTGATTTTCACTAGTCCTGAAGGACCAAAGTGGGTGCACATAACAGTCAGTAGGTCACAGCAGCACGCTTCTTGGATCTGAAGAAAGCTTTTGACCCTGTTCACCACCACACGCTCCTGAGAAAGCTTGACAAACTAGGCTTTGACAGCACTGCAATCAAGTGGTTCACATCATACTTCCAGGGGAGGAGTCAGTGCGCTAAACTGCAAAGCACGCAGTCAGCCCAGGTACCCGTGGGGAATGGAATACATTATAGTCATTTAGCAGACGCTCTTCTCCAGAGCGACTTACAGTTAGTGCATACATTATTTTATTTTTTCATACTGGCCCCCCGTGGGAATCGAACCCACAACCCTGGCGTTGCAAACGCCATGCTCTACCAACTGAGCTACATCCCTGCCGGCCATTCCCTCCCCTACCCTGGACGACGCTGGGCACAAGGGAGACAAGGGGGCACAAGGGAGTGTGCTTGGGCCCCTGCTGTTCTGTATTTACATAAATGACCTTCCACCAGTGCTGGAGGAATGCCGTATACATATATATGCAGATGACACAGTCCTGTACTATTCAGCTAATACCACCAGGGAGTGTGAGGAGTCAACGACATCAAGAGATCAGCAGCTTGGTTCGCTGACAACAAGCTCTCCCTACACCCTCAGAAGACTAAGGCAATGCTCTTTGGCAACTCACAAAAGCTGAAATACACAGGTAAAACTTTCACAATAACAGACGGACAAAACACTTATGGACAAGTAAACGCCATAAAGTACCTGGGGATGAAGTTGGACCCACAGGGAAACTACTGTCTGAGCTTGAATGCTCTAAAAAGGGCAAGGGACTTCGTCCCCAAGGACACCACCTTGACAATTTCCCACACCATTATAACAACTCACCTGGACTACTGTGCCACAGTATGGGTTCCCACCCTACGCCAGTGCAATAAGACCGGTCTTAACCAGCTACAGCGTATCCTCAACAGGGCTGCTCGTATCATGACCGGGCATTCACGGAGGGAACACATAAAGACAGGTTATTCTGCAAAATGCTGGAATCGAACAACTGACGGTCAGGATCCATTACAACACCCTAGTGACTGTTCTTAAGGCGACACAGCACAAACTGCCTGAATACATGTCAGACCTGTTCAGGTGGGAGTCTCCACCCATCCACCGGGGGCGCACCAGAGTAGCAGTCAAAGCATATGACCAATGGCACAACCGTCAGTGAAAAACATGGCCTTTCAAGGCAGTCTGCAGTTCTTTGGATCATTGTTCTGGAACAAGCTGGACTTATCCACACGACAGCTAACTAGCATGTCCGCTTTCAAAAGAGCAGTACACATAACTGTAATGTGAGCATGGTTTTATATGTATGCCACCGCGTATGATGTGTGTGCTTCTGTGTATGCTGGGATATTAAATTTGTCCCAGCCCTGTACTAACACACCTTTTTCAACTGTAATATTAAACCCTTGTCTACAGCTGAATCAGGTCTAGTGCTGGGCTGGAACAAAAGTCTACACACAGCACACTCTGTTGATCAGAGGTGAAGAGCACTGGTCCACTGTATCCCATTGAAGATGTAGTTAGTGAGTTTACAGGATCCATGGCCGGGAACTCCTGCATAGTGGAGTTGGTATGGTAGTGAGATCTACTGTAAAAACCTATATTGTGTGAAGGAGGGGGTCATATTTCAGAAGTACATTATCGTCTCTCCATTTCCCGTGGAACTCCACTCTGCTGAGTGCCGTCTGTGCCAGCTGAAGTGCTCCAGGATTGAGTCTTAATAACCTGTCAGCGGCCCGCAAACACATACATCTCCTTTGCTACACTGACTGAGCGGGTTACTGTCTTAATAACGTGTGTAACAGTGTTTCTCATACGGCAGGCAGATGACTAAATTGTGCTCTCGGACTCTCAGAGTGATGAAGCTGATCTCAGTGGAGCATCCAGTCATCACACACACACACACACACACACACACACACACACACACACACACACACACACACACACACACACACACACACACACACACACACACACACACACACTCCCCTTCCACCAGTCTTTTCCCAGCCCTTTTCCTGGGAATGCAGTGCTCACTGACATTGAATTCCATTAGCATGTCTTGGAAGACTTGGAAGACTGGTTTGGGCTAAATGAGTGAGCTCAGTCTTTGATCACTGTGAGGCTCTCTGGCACTGTGTGAAACTATGCAGGTCTGCCCCTCCTCTCTCTCTCTCTCTCTCTCTCTCTCTCTCTCTCTCTCTCTCTCTCTCTCTCTCTCACTCTCTCTCTCTCTCTCTCTCACCATATGTTTACCAAAGCAGCTCTCCACTGGCTAATGGCACCAGGGGAATAGTCCAAACTGCTCCATTTTGCATTTTGATAGACCATATGATCATTTTCTCACTCTCTCGCCTCTTCCATCACCCCACCCATCCCTCTTCCTCTCTACTCCCTCTTCCCTTTCTCCCACTTTCTCACTCCCCCTATCTCATTCACCCCTTTTCTACTCCTTCCTTCCCCCTCACTCCTCATCAACTCTTCCATCTCCGTCCTCTCCTACCACCCCATTCTCATGCATCCAGCCTGGATATGTGTGTGTGTGTGTGTGTGTGTGTGTGTGTGTGTGTGTGTGTGTGTGTGTGTGTACTGTAAGTATGAGTTTCAGGGGACCAGATATCTCTGAAATGGATCCATAAAACCAGGGCTATCTCGAACCCTTGTGAAAATGGGGTTGTCTCACCCTTGATGAACTGCTTAATTATAGATATGAAATGAATTCCATATCTGCATGCGCAATGCCATCTCCAAGGTGAGGCGGTTCCTTATCGCTGCTTCCTTGATCAGTTTCCCCTCCCTCCTTGGCCTGTCTATTGATGTGTGTGCGACTGCCGCTCTATCAGGGGATCCTGGGAACCAATGTGGGCTATTACACACATGTCATCCTGTCTGTCATCTGATCTGTCTTTCTGTCTGTCCGTCCATCCGTCTGTCTCCTCCCTCTTCCTCACCATGCAGAGATGTTCCTATTGACACAGAGAGTGGGACTAGGAGGAATCTCATCTATCCACTGCTGTTGTTTTATCTCATGGCCATTACATTCAAGGGGCGGATTGCCTTTCATCCACATTAATTATTCCAGTCTCCACTCAAGCCCTGTAATCATATGATTATGTCCATTAAATGTACATATACCTCTTAGTAGAAGTGATTGCGTTCTAAGAGACCCTTTTCCCACTCAGAAACCATGCGAGAGTAAGTGTTGCATTCCATACATCCGCTCCTGCCAGCGCTGCTTATGTAAATTGATTTCCAATTTTCCGATTAACGAGCATCCCTACTGATACAGCTCTTTTCCCTGATTGGACATTTCCCCCGGCCGATAGATAGCCATGACACATATGCTACATCGCTTCTATCACTAATGAAATATAGCAGTCAAATGTTTGTGAGTGTGTGTCGTTCTGTTATCCTGTGTGTTTCTATCCATGTGTAGAGTTCTTCAGTGTGTGTTCTCTTCTTCTGTTCTCCTCGATGTAATAAACATAAAATCAATCACATTTTATTTATAAAGCCCTTTTTACATCAGCAGATGTCACAAAGTGCTATACAGAAACCCAGCCTAAAAGCCCAAACAGCAAGCAATGCAGATGTAGAAGCACAGTGGCTAGGAAAAACTCCCTAGAAAGGCAGAAACCTAGGAAGAAACCTAGAGAGAGTCTCTGAGGGGTGGCCAGTCCCCTTCTGGCTGTGCCGGGTGGAGATTATAACAGTACATGGCCATTAAGGCCAGATTTTTCTCCAAGATGTTCAAATGTTCATAGATGACCAGCAGGGTCAAATAATAATAATTTACATTTACATTACATTTTAGTCATTTAGCAGACGCTCTTAACCAGAGCGACTTACAGGAGCAATTAGGGTTAAGTGCCTTGCTCAAGGGCACATTAACGTCATTTAGCAGACGCTCTTAGCCAGAGCGACTCACAAATTGGTGCGTTCACCCTATAGCCAGTGGGATAACCACTTTACAATTTGGGGGGGGGGGGGGGGGGGGTTAGAAGGAATACTTTATCCTATCCCAGGTATTCCATAATCACAGTGGATGTAGAGGTTCCAACAGGTCAGTACATCAGGAGTAAATGTCACTTGGCTTTTCATAGCCGGGCATTTAGAGGTTGAAATAGCAGGTGCGGTAGAGAGAGAGAGTTGAAAACAGCAGGTCTGGGACAAGGTAGCACGTCCGGTGAACAGGTCAGGATTCAAAATATCTTATCTGTTATGCAATGGTGTTCTATAATAAACCTGAACTTGAACTTATGTTCATTAGTGTGTTCTGTTTTCTGTTCCCATCATTCTGTTTTCTTCTCAACAATTCACCCGTGTGATGTGTTTTCCTCGTCTCTGTGTGTGTGTGTCAGGGAGAGGGGACGACACCAGTGTCTCAAGGGCATCCACCAAACCATTCCTCACACACTGTGTGTTCACGCATACTCGACTTTTCGGATGCGTATTTCCCATCGATCTCTCTGATAGAACTGGGCCTCTGAGAAATTATGATTTTAATAACTCATCAATTAATGGGCGGGGGAGTCGCTGGTGTGTGCAGTTTTTTTCCCTCTCTACTCTTCCTCCTTTCTTTCCTCCCCTCTCACTGCCTCACTGTTTAATTCAAAGCAGTGTAATGTAGCTTGTTTAGAGCCATCTTACCTCCTCTATATAATGTATTAAAGAGAAATAGATCTATGGTTGCTATCATTGGCCCACATATCACATTTCCTGTAATATTCCTATAAACAGTCCCTCTGAAGTTATGCATCTAGTCTTACTCTGCTCATTTGTTACCCACTCATCTCTCTCTCTCTCTCTCTCTCTCTCTCTCTCTCTCTCTCTCTCTCTCTCTCTCTCTCTCTCTCTCTCTCTCTCTCTCTCTCTCTCTCTCTGCCCTCTCGCTCTCTCTCTCTCTGCCCTCTCCCTCAATTCAATTCAATTCAATTCAATTTCAATTTAAGTGCTTTATTGGCATGGGAAACATATGTTAACATTGCCAAAGCAAGTGAAGTAGATCGTAAACAAAAGTGAAATACACAATAAATATTAACAGTAAACATTACACTCAGAAGTTCCAAAAGAATAAAGACATTTCAAATGTCATATCCAGGCTCTGTCGTAGCCGGCCGCGACCGGGAGACCCATGGGGCGGCGCACAATTGGCCCAGCGTCGTCCAGGGTAGGGGAGGGAATGGCCGGCAGGGATGTAGCTCAGTTGGTAGAGCATGGCGTTTGCAACGCCAGGGTTGTGGGTTCGATTCCCAAGGGGGGCCAGTATGAAAAATAAATGCTAAATGACTAAAAATGTTTATTTTATTTTATTATGTATATATACAGTGCTCTCTCTCTCTCCCCTCTCTATCGTGCTCTCTCTCTACCTCCCTTCATGTTCATATCTGTTACATCCATTGGGTCTGGGCCTGGCTGAAGTTGACAGTCAATCAGTGTCATCAAACACAAGCCAGACTGACACCTCCTCAGAGACGTGTGAAAAATGCCACTCCCGAAATAACCAGGCTGAATCTGAGTTCATTTATCCTCCTGACTGGGGTAATGGTAAACACAAGGAGGAAAGAAAAGTTAGACTAAAAAGAGTTGTCTTTGTGTATAACTGGTCGTATTCATTGTTAAACAGGATCAGGTCAGTCTTGTTAGGAGGGTTTGAGCACACAGAGCAAACCAGAGAATAAAAACATGTTGGAAATATTGGTTTTTATTTACAGTGCAGCCTATTGATAACAGTGTAAAAGTGAACCATGAATAGAGGAAGGCATACATAGCCTGAACAGACACTCACAAAACGGGCTAAACCATTGGCACCTTATCAAACTGGTAGCTTTTTAAATATACGGTCAAAATGCGCATAACAAAAGCAAATAGACACATGAAACATCATCAATAATGATAACTGCAGTCACTAGCTAAAGCAGAATGGAATATCTGCAATGGAACAACATTTATCCAAAACGGAATATACCAATAGAATTACTGACATCACCACCCAACATAATGAGGAAATGTAGCCAAACGGCCTGTGTTAATATAGAGCGGCATTGTGCGGTGAAACGTCAGAAGCCATTCAAATTCAATGGAAGGAAAGCAAAGAGAAGCAGGGATCGTTGAGGGAAGCAAGCATGGGCTGAACAGGGCGGGACTAAAGTTGGGGAAAGCTGATTATGCAATTCCTCCGCAATATCGCAACGCGAGTGACCAAACAAAGGTCACCATAGCTTCCAGACCCTACTAATGGCTGTTGATAGCTAGCACTACCTAGCACCCACATGAGGGTGAAGCTAGCGTGGCTAGGCGAGTGCTGCTTATATAGTAAAATTCCCCTGTAACAGTGCATTTCCACATTACATTTACGTCATTTAGCAGACGCTCTAATCCAGAGCGACTTACAAATTGGTGCATTCACCTTATAGCCAGTGGGATAACCACTTTACAATATGTTATTTATTTTAATTTTTTTGGGGGTGGGGTAAGGGGGGGGTAGAAGGATTACTTTATCCTATCCCAGGATTTCCTTAAAGAGATGGGGTTTCAAGTGTCTCCGGAAGGTGGTGAGTGACTCCGCTGTCCTGGCGTCGTGAGGGAGCTTGTTCCACCATTGGGGTGCCAGAGCAGCGAACCGTTTTGACTGGGCTGAGTGGGAACTGTGCTTCCGCAGAGGTAGGAAGGCCAGCAGGCCAGAGGTGGATGAACGCAATGCCCTCGTTTGGGTGTAGGGACTGATCAGAGCCTGAAGGTACGGAGGTGCCGTTCCCCTCACAGCTCCGTAGGCAAGCACCATGGTCTTGTAGCTGATGCGAGCTTCAACTGGAAGCCGGTGGAGTGTGCAGAGGAGCGGGGTGATGTGAGAGAACTTGGGAAGGTTGAACACCAGACAGGCTGCGGCATTCTGGATGAGTTGTAGGGGTTTAATGGCACAGGCAGGGAGCCCAGCCAACAGCGAGTTGCAGTAATCAAGACGGGAGATGACAAGTGCCTGGATTAGGACCTGTGCTGCTTCCTGTGTAAGGCAGGGTCGTACTCTCCGAATGTTGTAGAGCATGAACCTACAGGATCGGGTCACCGCCTTGATGTTAGCGGAGAACGACAGGGTGTTGTCCAGGGTCACGCCAAACCTCATTGCACTCTGGGAGGAGGACACAACGGAGTTGTCAACCGTGATGGCGAGATCATGGAACGGGCAGTCCTTCCACGGGAGGAAGAGCAGCTCCGTCTTGCCGACGTTCAGCTTGAGGTGGTGATCCGTCATCCACACTGATATGTCTGCCAGACATGCAGAGATGCGATTCGCCACCTGGTTATCAGAAGGGGGAAAGGAGAAGATTAGTTGTGTGTCGTCTGCGTAGCAATGATAGGAGAGGCCATGTGAGGATATGACAGAGCCAAGTGACTTGGTGTATAGCGAGAATAGGAGAGGGCCTAGAACTGAGCCCTGGGGGACACCAGTGGTGAGAGCACGTGGTGCGGAGACAGATTCTCGCCACGCCACTTGGTAGGAGCGACTTGTCAGGTAGGACGTAATCCAGGAGTGAGCCGCGCCAGAGATGCCCAACTCGGAGAGGGTGGAGAGGAGGATCTGATGGTTCACAGTATCAAAGGCAGCAGACAGGTCTAGAAGGACAAGAGCAGAGGAGAGAGAGTTAGCTTTAGCAGTGCGGAGAGCCTCCGTGACACAGAGAAGAGCAGTCTCAGTTGAATGACCAGTCTTGAAACCTGACTGGTTTGGATCAAGAAGGTCATTCTGAGAGAGATAGCAAGAGAGTTGGCTAAAGACGGCACGCTCAAGAGTTTTGGAGAGAAAAGAAAGAAGGGATACTGGTCTGTAGTTGTTGACATCAGAGGGATCGAGTGTAGGTTTTTTGAGAAGGGGTGCAACTCTCGCTCTCTTGAAGACGGAAGGGACATAGCCAGCGGTCAAGGATGAGTTGATGAGCGAGTTGAGGTAAGGGAGAAGGTCACCGGAGATGGTCTGGAGAAGAGAGGAGGGGATAGGGTCAAGCGGGCATGTTGTTGGGCGGCCGGCCGTCACAAGTCGCAAGATTTCATCTGGAGAGAGAGGGGAGAAAGAAGTCAAAGCATAGGGTAGGGCAGTGTGAGCAGGACCAGCAGTGTCATTTGAGTTAACAAACGAGGATCGGATGTCGTCAACCTTCTTTTCAAAATGGTTGACGAAGTCATCCACAGAGAGGGAGGAGGGGGAGGAGGATTCAGCAGGGAGGAGAAGGTGGCAAAGAGCTTCCTAGGGTTAGAGGCAGATGCTTGGAATCTAGAGTGGTAGAAAGTGGCTTTAGCAGAAACAGATGAAGAAAATGTAGAGAGGAGGGAGTGAAAAGATGCCAGGTCCGCAGGGAGTATAGTTTTCCTCCATTTCCGCTCGGCTGCCCAGAGCCCTGTTCTGTGAGCTCGCAATGAGTCGTCAAGCCACGGAGCAGGAGGGGAGGACCGAGCCGGCCGGGAGGATAGGGGACATAGAGAGTCAAAGGATGCAGAAAGGGAGGAAAGGAGAGTTGAGGAGGCAGAATCAGGAGATTGGAGGGAGAAGGATTGAGCAGAGGGAAGAGATGATAGGATGGAAGAGGAGAGAGTAGTGGGAGAGAGAGAGCGAAGGTTGCGACGCGCATTACCATCTGAGTAGAGGCAGAGTGAGTAGTGTTGGAGGAGAGCGAGAGAGAAAAGGATACAAAGTAGTGGTCGGAGACATGGAGGGGAGTTGCAGTGAATTTAGTAGAAGAACAGCATCTAGTAAAGATGAGGTCAAGCGTATTGCATGCCTTGTGAGTAGGGGGGGACGGTGAGAGGGTGAGGTCAAAAGAGGAGAGGAGTGGAAAGAGGGAGGCAGAGAGAAATGAGTCAAAGGTAGACGTAGGGAGGTTAAAGACCCAGAACTGTGAGGGGTGAGCCATCCTCAGGAAAGGAACTTATCAAGGCGTCAAGCTCATTGATGAACTCTCCAAGGGAACCTGGAGGGCGATAAATGATAAGGATGTTAAGCTTGAATGGGCTAGTGACTGTGACAGCATGGAATTCAAATGAGGAGATAGACAGATGGGTCAGGGGAAAAAGAGAGAATGTCAACTTGGGAGAGATGAGGATTCCTGTGCCACCACCCCGCTGACCAGATGCTCTCGGGGTATGCGCGAACACATGGTCAGACGAGGAGAGAGCAGTAGGAGTAGCAGTGTTTTCAGTGGTAATCCATGTTTCCGTCAGCACCAAGAAGTCGAGGGACTGGAGGGTAGCATAGGCTGAGATTAACTCTGCCTTGTTGGCCGCAGAACGGCAGTTGCAGAGGCTGCCGGAGACCTGGAACTCCACGTGGGTCGTGCGTGCAGGGACCACCAGGTTAGAGAGGCAGCAGCCACGCGGTGTGAGGCGTTTGTATAGCCTGTGCGGAGAGGAGAGAACAGGGATAGACAGACGCATAGTTGACAGGCTACAGAAAATGGTTACAATAATGCAAAGGAGATCGGAATGAAATGAACTAAACATCTGGGAAAGCAAGAGAGCGGGGCCTCCCTCACTTACGTTTCACTGAAACACCCAAATATAACTCTCCCAACTTCCACCTCAGAAACTATAATTGTTGTAAACTACAGATGTTCAATGTTTTCTAGGAATAGACTAACTTAGTTTATTCAGCTAGCTAACTTAACACGATCATTTGGATCATTTGGATAGCCACGCTATCTTCGCCCTCATATGGGTGCTAGCAAGCTAGAAAGCACGCTAGGTATAAACAGCCAATCCAGTAGGGGCTGGACGCTATAGTGAGCTTCGATTGGTCAATAGTGTTGCGATATTGTGGAGTATTTGCATAAAGTTCGGCTTTCCCTAACTTTGGTCCTGCCCTGTTCACGCTCCCTTGTCCATTCTCGCATTGCCCAACAGCCCCCCCCCCCCCCCCCCCCCCCCAGCCCACTTCGCTTCCCTCCATTGAAAATGAATGGGGCTCCGTTGTTTCATCGCTCCCATCGTGTTATGTGGAAATGCACTGTAATGCGTGTACACCCTTTTTTGAACAGTGGTGCGACACACAACGATAGATGGCGAACAACGAACACAGGTTGTGTTTGAAATAACTCTTTACATGATTCAAGAAATTGATACAATGTATTACAAAGAAGTTGTTTGTGTAATCTGTTATGTGCACACATAAACAAGCGCTACAAAGTTGACAGATTGTTAGAGAGTAGAGAGTTATGTTTGTGTTTAGTGCTCGGTGGAGATTTCAAGTAAAAGTTGAATCTCTCATGCAAGACATCTGAGTGCGTTCAAAGATACTTTTGTTTTAATTTAACACATGGATGTGCACCTCAACAATAGGCCCACTTGTTGCAACACCAGACAAGCCTACAGTTGGCCCTTCCCAGCATTTCTGAACATGAAATCCCTGTTGGCTGGACTGAATGGAGAGTGAGGAGCATTCAGAATAGCATGATTCAGATAACAGAAAGGAACTAGATATTCATACACACACGCACACACACTTACAAAAAAAAACACATGTAAGAAAGAATTACACAAAACAAATAATACAAATTAATTTTCACATTAATTTTTCATATGTGAAAACAAACATTTCAGAGGAGTCAGACGTGGTTTTCAGACACATTAAGTTTTACATGGATTTTTCACGTTAATTATGTGTTTATTTTTCACATATTCTATGTTTAACATGTGTGTGCTTTTATAACCGTCGGGATTAGAACCCAGGTCTCTCCCATGAGAGAAACCAATCTCTTTCCCATAAGACCAAGAGGGCAGACACTGGGTTTCTCTTCCAATGTATTTTTATATTTCTTTAACCTCAATGTCAACTTGTTTGGACATCGCATTGTTGTTTTAGCTGTATAGATGTATTTATTTATTTAGGATGTTTTCGGACAATGTGATTAATCACAATTTAAAAAGATGTGTACACTAAAATTACAAAAAGTTAACTTGAGTTAACTTGTAAACTCTGACAGCCCTAATTCAGAATAATCTCTTTGTGTGTGTGTGTTAGCAAAGTGCAACTTGTTGGCAGTCAGGATCTGCTGATGCCAGAGAAGCCACAGGGACCAAGCAGGAGCCAGTCAGGGCCCAGTTGCCTGGGGCCAGTTGCCAGGGGCCAGCCCCGTCTGTGTCTGCCAGGCAGAGAGCCTGTGGGTGCGGTGCCATCCCCCTCTTCACTTAGACAGGACATACAGATGGATGCATTCATGAAGCCGCTTCACTACATCTCTCCCATTCACTGACCTATGAGCTCTACCAGCAGACAGGGCGCATACTGTGTGTGTGTGCGCTCACAAAATAAAATGTGAAATTGTGTTTTCACATGTATTACATTTAGAGTTCACATGTTAACACCATCTTTTCGCATGTGAAGGGAGCATAACATGTTTGAAAAACATTAACATGCATATGTGTAAATCTCACTTTCACATGTAGAATTGCAAGTTCACAACAATCATGTGAAAACCCTATAATAATAATAAGTTGGGTGCTTATATTTGTCCTGTTTCACACATCTACAAATATGTATTATACGCAAGTGTGAAATGGAAATGTTTTCTGCATATCCCAACTCCCCGTGAGACACCCTGGGAAAGTTGGGTCATGACCAGGGTCAGCCATTATCAACAGCAACCCTGGAGCAATTAGGGTTAAGTGTCTTGCTTAAGGGAACATCGACAGATGTTTCACCTTGTTGACTCAGGAATTCGAACAAGCGACACTTCAGTTACTGGACCAAGGCAGTAACTGCCAGGCTACCTGCTGCCCTATTTCACCCCCACACGTGGACTTTTCTTACTTCTGAAACTGCAAATGTGATTTTCACGTGATTGTTTTTCACATGTGAACTTGCAATTCTACATGTGAAAGTGAGATTTACACATGTGGAGTGTTCTTACATGTGAAACTGCAGATGTGTGTGTGTGTGACTGTGTGTTTTGACCCTGCTTGCTATCCTGAATGTTCCTCACAGATACCATCCTTTCTGCGCAGCTATCTTCTTGGTCATTATCGAAATGTCTGCATTATCATTCCAACAAGAAAACAAACTGAGAGAATACAAGTTTCAACAAACAGACAGAATAAAGAGTATGTAGTTGTGTTGTCTCCCTCAGTGCTCTACCAGACAGTGTGAGTAGGTCATATTAACGTTCCAGACAGACGGTGGAACACCAGGACAGAGTTATGACTGAATCTTGCAGGAGCATTTTCATCTTCCCTCTTATCCTCCGTTCAAGAACGAAACGCTCATGTCTTTCTGTGATCCTGTGTAGGAGGAAGAGAAGAGGTACCATCGCTGTTGCAACCATAGTGGAGGACAAGAAGTGCTTAAGATGGAGAGGTAAAAAAAACTTTAACCAACCGTCTACTCGACACAGCAGTGAATGTTATTTTCAAGTGCCTTAACACTGTAGGGGTCCCTGGCCCTGACTGTTCTTCCACTATGTGTATCACTGTAGAAATGTTTACCTGAGGAGTGAGGAAGAGGATGACAACAGTCCTCATTGCATGGAGCAGCAGCGCTACTGGGAGACCAAGGCCATTGTGTGAGTACCACCTGTAGTGCTGTACTGTGTTTAATACACACCACCAGAAGGGGGCACTGTGGAGAGAGAGAGTGGGGGTAGTGGCACACATGTAAATGGGGGAAGTGTTTGTAAATGTTTTTTTTTGTATTCCTCCTTGTATGTAATAGTTTGTGTATGGTCAAGTGTGTCCGCCTCTCCCCTCTGTCATTGTGTATGCCTGTCGCCTATCCATTCCCAGGTGTGTGGTTGTAGTGGTGATGACATCAATCCCACCGTGGCCTTAAACCAATTCACCCTTTGATTGGCTTTCTACGGCAGGATCAGAGTTCATCGGCGTCTGTGTGAAGCCATAACCTACCTTTAACACTATTTGAGAGGAACATGAACCCAACCTTTATAGCTGTTGTTATAGGGGGTCAGCTATCGCCCCAGGCTGCCTGCTCTGGAAGGACTAGGAGGGTGAAGTAAACACATTTAGGAGGGCATGGATGGAGAACAAGAGGTATGGGGGGATAAAATAAACACATTTGAAGAGGGTATAGAGGTAGAGAAAGGGATGGAGGGAGGAAGGTGGGCAGAACAAGGGTTAGAGGGGGGTACATTCATTGGAGGGGGTATGAGTGGTGGGATGGAGGGAGGTAGAATGAGAGGGGGGTATAGAAGAAGTCAGGGAGGTGGGCAGAGTAAACCTATTGGTTTTGAAGCGGTGGGTTATGGCTTAATTCAATTTGTTCCATTTGGCTCAGCTGGCTCCCTGCTCCACTGGAGATGAATGTGTTTCTCCATCGGGTAATTGATCCTACACATCACCCTGGAGCTAGGGGTATGAGAGAGAGAGAGAGAGAGAGAGAGAGAGAGAGAGAGAAATACAATATGCCACACTATGATGTGGTTATCAAGCCTCTCTCCACTCTCTAGAGGGAATCACTGGATACAAGGGCAGTGATATGACCCATAGAACCCAGCAGACACACTGTCCTCACTCTATCATGGGCTCCATTTCCCCTTAACCAAAGTTAAACTTACTCTATTTCATCTTGTCCTATAATCCATACATCTGGATGTGCGTCACTTAAGGGCTGTGTAGAAATGCCCACAAGATATCCTCTATGTGTGGCGGTCGGTGCCGTTTAAGATCAGGGAGGACCACTTTTAAAATGTGTATGAACATGGCCTTATTTCTATTACAGCATATTGGATGACTGTCATTCATATTCCATTCACCCAGCGCAATGTAACATCGATAGGTTTAGGCTACTACATGATACTCATATTTGCCCTATACCCATCATGAGGTTGCTACAACCTAGCCTACAAATGAACGGACGGAAAATAGCTGTCTTCCGGCTACACCATGGTGCTACCCTACAGAGTGCTGTTGAAGCTACTGTAGACCTTCATGGCAAAACAGTGTGTTTTAATCAGTTATTTGGTGACATGTCCATATATTTAGTATAGTTTCATCTAAAAAGGAAAACTTGTTTAATGTTTAATGTCCTCCCCTTCCTCCTCCGAGGAGCCTCCACTGTGTGTGACCTTGAGCAGTGAGAATGTCAGAATGTGCTTGTACAATATATAATGATACTGATATTGTGGTCTGTACAGTTTTATCTATATTCCAAAAACAACAGTACAGGCAATCTCACATTTCAGTTCCACATTTGACCTCTCCTTATGTGTGATTTATATATATTTTTTGTTTTTCTACCCAGAATTCAGCGGGCCTGGCGTGCCACCCTGTACCGCAAAGAGAGCTGGCAGGGGGACTGCGAGATCCGTACGCATCATCAGCGTGGGACGAAGTCGCTGGAGCCCTACCAGATGGCTGTGATGGATGAGTTTGGCCAGGACCTCTCTCTGGTAAGAACAAGAGTTTCTGGTGGAATGAATGAGCAAGGTCGGTTGAGCTTTCTCTGCAAACTATCTTGTGTGGGCAGCAGAGCTTGGTGGCATAAGTCCTATTGGAGAAAATAAACAGACGGATGGATGAAAAGGAAGTGTATTTACCTCTCTCAGCAAACTAACTGGTGAGGGCCTCAGCTGTTGGTGGCATGAGGAAAAGGAGGGTGGATGGATGGATGGATGGAGGGTATAAGGGAGGTGCGCGTAAGTCTGGGGCACGGCGGGGGTGGTGGCGGCGTAGGATGTGATGAGTGTTGGCGAGGTGCCCAGATCCTTAATTAGACGTTAATTAGGTGAATTTGCAAAGTTGGTTGATTGATTAATAAAGTGCCTCTGCTCTTGTCCTCGCCCCCCTCACCCCCTCCCTCCCCGCTCACCCCCAGAGAGTGTGGAGGGGAATTAAACAGTGCTCACAGGGCATGGCAGGAAAACAACAGGCAGGGAGGAAAAACGACATCACAGGCTGCAGATCAACAGAGGAAAACAGGGGGAGGAGAGGAAGAAAGAGGGTATAGAAAAGGGTAGGCGGAGATAGAGGGACTGTCATGGGAACAACAAAAAGGAAAAATAGAGTGCTTTTGAAGATAGGAGGGTAGAGAGAAGGGTTAAGAAGGTGAAATATGGACAAGGGGATAGAGGGAAGGGGATAGAGGGAAGGGGTTAGAGGGAAGGGGTTAGAGGGAAGGGGCGGGAGGGAAGGGGTTACAGGGAAGGGGAAAGAGGGAAGGGGATAGAGGGAAGGGGTTACAGGGAAGGGGTTAGAGGAAAGGGGATAGCGGGACGGGGTTTAATAATAAAAAATATTAATATGCCACTTAGCAGACGCTTTTATCCAAAGCGACTTACAGTCATGCGTGCATACATTTTTGTGTATGTGTGGTCCCGGGGATCGAACCCACTACCCTGGCGTTACAAGCGCCGTGCTCTACCAGCTGAGCTACAGAGGACCACAGGGTTAGTGGGAAGGGGTTAGAGGGAAGGTGTTACAGGGAAGGGGTTAGAGGGAAGGGGTTAGAGGGAAGGGGTTAGAGGGAAGGGGATAGAGGGAAGGGGATAGAGGGAAGGTGTTACAGGGAAGGGGTTAGAGGGAAGGGATTAGAGGGAAGGGGATAGAGGGAAGGGGAAGAGGGAAGGTGTTACAGGGAAGGGATTAGAGGGAAGGGGATAGAGGGAAAGGGGATAGAGGGAAGGTGGTACAGGGAAGGGGTTAGAGGGAAGGGGTTAGAGGGAAGGGGATAGAGGGAAGGGACTAGAGGGAAGGGGATAGAGGGAAGGGGATAGAGGGAAGGGGTTAGAGGGAAGGGGTTACAGGGAAGGGGTTAGAGGGAAGGGGTTAGAGGGAAGGGGATAGAGGGAAGGGGTTACAGGGAAGGGGTTAGAGGGAAGAGGTTATAGGGAAGGGGTTAGAGGGAAGAGGTTACAGGGAAGGGGAAAAAGAGGGAAGGGGAAAGAGGGAAGGGGATGGAGGGAAGAGGGAAGAGGAAAGAGGGAAGGGGATAGAGGGGAAAATGGGAAGGGGTTAGAGGGAAGAGGATAGAGGGAAGGGGATAGAGGGAATGGGGAAAATGGGAAGGGGAAAATATGGAAGGGTAAAGAGGGAAGGGGTTAGAGGGAAGAGGAAATAGGAAAGTGGGAAGGGGTTAGAGGGAAGAGGAAAGAGGGAAGTGGTTACAGGGAAGGGGGAAGGGGATGGAGGGAAGGGGAAGAGGGGAAAATGGGAAGGGGTTAGAGGGAAGGGGATAGAGGGAAGGGGCTAGAGGGAAGGGGTTAGAGGGAAGGGGTTACAGGGAAGGGGATAGAGGGAAGGGGCTAGAGGGAAGGGGTTAGAGGGAAGGGGTTAGAGGGAAGGGGTTAGAGGGAAGGGGTTAGAGGGAAGGGGCTAGAGGGAAGGGGCTAGAGGGAAGGGGTTACAGGGAAGGGGATAGAGGGAAGGGGCTAGAGGGAAGGGGCTAGAGGGAAGGGGTTACAGGGAAGGGGATAGAGGGAAGGGGCTAGAGGGAAGGGGTTAGAGGGAAGGGGTTACAGGGAAGGGGTTAGAGGGAAGGGGATAGAGGGAAGGGGTTAGAGGGAAGGGGTTAGAGGGAAGGGGCGGGAGGGAATGGGATAGCTGGAGCCACACGTTAGATATAGATGGACATACAGATGGACAGAAATATTGTCCAGAAATTACTTCAATCAACAGAGAGGGGCACACTTCCCCACACCTTTTATTGCGAAAGTTATTGAGAAAGTTTGTTAGCCTAAAACTAAGGGAATAAAGTATCTTTCTGCTGGGCTAGCACAGAAGCTTTATTGTCATTTGTCCTGTTTATTTCTGCTTGGCTAGAGATGGTACACAACAATAATTAGTCTGCAACTGTCCACACCTACACACACAATGTGTGTTCGTGTGTGTGTGTGTGTGTGTCTATCTGAATGTGTGTATGAGTGTGTGTGTGTGTGCGTGCGTGCGTGAGTGTGTGTTTGTGTCCTATGAGACATTGTGAGGCAGCAGATGGGCTGTGTCTCCTGTTGGAGGCTTCCAGTAGTGTTGGAGATATTGTGTTGTTCTAGTCTGTTTGTTCTGGATGAGCAGGTTTGTTCTTCATTAGTACACCAGCAGATGTAATATAAAATCCCCTTCATTAGAGAGAGGTAGAACAACTGTAGCTGAATAATGACACAACCTCTTCCTCTCTATGGCACTGTTCTTACCTGGCTGTTTGGGGGGGCGCTATACCGCACCCCCCCCCCCCTCTCTCTCTCTCTCTGTGCGGTGGCTGTGATGCTATCTCAAGGACACATCCATCACAGAGAGGCCAACACTGCAGTGTGTGTGTGTGTGTTTATATGAGCCCTGATCCCTAAGGGACCTTGCCACTGGCCTGGAGAGAAGGGGATGTGAAGGGAGGGGTTCTAACATACATAATGCATTATACAGTACATGGAGCAGGGATACAGAATAACACACACATTGATACAAACACAGCCAGGTCCAAATAGAACGACAGAAATACACTAGATACTGTAGATACTATAGAGAAACTCAAACATAACTCACCAATAGCTACTGTAGTTAATTTCATTATCATAATAGGCACACCTAGACACACACTGATTCTCAGAACCTTGGCTTTTGGAGATGTCAAGGTTTCTCCTCTTTATCTATATACTGTATTGGTGTGTGTAGTGTACACACTCAGCCCAGCCCCTATGTATTATTTACAGCCCTAACGGGGCCAGGTCTGTCTAGCTGATAGTAAATCAATGGGTTGACGATGGAGATGCTGCTGTGATGGCTAGCCTATGGGCTTCCCTGCTGCTGACAGCTCCGCCTATAAGAGATCAACCTCTCTGACATTCACACACACACACAGGCATGCACACACTCAGATAAAATAAAGTTTTAAATAAAGTGAGAAGCGTTTATGGGCTGGGTTGATTTTAGCTATATTCAGCTGGTGGATTTTTACACACTCAATATATGACAGTACTGACAATGTCACAATGTCTGCAGTGTCCGTAAAAAGCTGGAGTGTGTGTGTGTGTGTGTGTGTGTGTGTGTGTGTGTGTGTGTGTGTGGAGGGCGGCGAGAGCAGGGATCAATGCCTGTTGCCAAGGTATGTTTGGTCATCTATTTGTTTTTTCATGGTGGAAAAGTGTTTGAGTAAGCATTCCTGGAGTACGTGTGGGAGATCACTCTCTCGTCTTTCAGACCCCAGCGTCTAAGCGATGGCTTCTTTTTCTCTCCCTCCTGTCATCCCTCGCTCTTCAACACACATGCACGCAGACGCACACGAACACGCACACACACACACACACACACCTTAGACTCCCACCTCTGCAGACAGACACAAACAGATTACTAGTTTTATTGGTGTCAGTTGAAGGCACATTATAAAGCATGAGTAAGTTATTTCAGAAGCTAGCAGATTCATTACTTACCAACAACAGCTGCAAATCCCAATAAAACTCATTTCATAAAAAAGCCCATTTCATAAAGAATGTTACAAACTGGACTATGCTGTATTTAGTGACTTACTTTGAAGAGATGGTGATTGGGTTTATATAGGCATTTGGCGTCTAAATAGGCGTTTGGTAGTCTAATTTCAGTGTACTTGTCTTTAACTGCCATTTCCCGTAAGTCAGATTCTTCCCACACGCCAACACATTTTCCTCAGCTTCAGAAGCATCTGCATTCACCAAATGTTGTGTGCTTATGCTTAGATATATTCTCCAGACTAGCCCAGAGGGAATTGTTGATATGTTATCAATTTTTTATTCTAGATAACATTTTATTTGGGGAAAAATGCACCAAAAATGCATTTTACGTACATTTCTTAACAAAACCAAAATATTTAAGCTGACTTCATCCAGTGTCCAGAAAATTATATTTGCGTCTACATTCAACTCGCAAAGTTGATTGTGATATGATTAAGAGAAAAACAATTCCCTATTAGGGTGTGGTGCCTGGCCTTAATAGCTATTTGCCTATTAGCTTATTTACTGTCAAACCAATACCAGAGTCCCCCTAGCTTACTGGGCTGTTTCTCACATTTGGATCCTTTGGAGGAAACGAGATGGTGCACATAAAGTAAAGACTCACATACAGACATTTGTGAACACACACTCATGCACGCGCACACACACATATACACACTCTTAAGGTCTATAAAGTGATGCTCCAAATTAGCCATTGATTTTTTGAGAAACCATTGAGGGTAGCTGGGAGATTTATCATGGGCATATGGTAGCGAGAGCAGAGAAGTCATATTTCTCAAGGAAAGGAGGAGGAACAGATGGAAAAAGGGATAGAGGCAGGAGGTCAGAGTGCTGGTATGATATGGAGGATATGTGTGAATATTAGTCTAATAATAACTCTGCATTAGAAGCTCTGGGGTCCTGATGTAGAGGTAGAGGTAGATCTGGAGAGGAGTGTGTGTGTGCCTGTGTCTGTGTCGGTGTCTGTGTGTGTGTGTCCCAGTTCTGCTTCATCACTGACCTGTCCCACCCATTCTGGAGATTTATGTAGACTATTACAGCTCAAGATCAACACACACACACACACTGGCACACTTGCAGACATACACACACACTCACACATGTGGGTGTGGTTAATGTTGGGTCTCCGATTGAAACAGAAACAACATTTTGCTGTTTTTAAGCTAATTTCCTGCAATTCTACACATTTTGCCATGGGGCGAAGAGAAAGGGTTTCAGTATTAAAGCAAATTTACTGCAATTCTATACATTTTGCCAAGGCTTATGCCATGATCTTATGCTGTCTGTATGACTCAAATATAACAAAATCAATGGGGGCCCCATGCTATGACATTTTTGGAATTTTAGATTCTCTCTGACTGTTTCTCTCTAGTTTTTATTTTGGTGATTGTTAGTTCTCAAAGATGATCTTATTTAAAAAATATATACTTTTCTATATACTTTCTATCTGGTTTTAATCGTTCACCTTTACGCAGATTTTTTTTTACCATCCTGAAAATTATATATACTTATTTCATTATTTTGGGGGGAAGGGTGGCAATGCTGTTAAATGAATATAGGGGAAACACTGGTGGTAGAAAGTAAAGAGGTATAAGAGAGGGAAAAGAGAGTAGGGGAGAGAAGAGGATGAGATGGTGCTGAAGACGGTCACTTTTCTATAATGTTAAAGGGCAATTCCAGCACTTTTCAACCTCAGATTCATTATATCCAGCACCAAACCAATGTCTACACACTGTATGTGACAACAGCATGTTTCTATGATCTGTGGTTAGAAAGATAAGAAGAAAAAAACCTTCAAAAAGTTTCTAACCAGAGTGAGGGTATTTTCTTGCTTCCCACGTCATCGTGAATCTCATAGTGTTTGAAAGTCACTGTTTTTAAAATGTTTTAACTTTTGATGATCTCGTCTGGTAGAATGTTTTAACTTTATACATTTTCTACAAAACGTAGAAATGCGCCGTTTTCACATATGTAGACACTGGTAGTGTTCTGTAGATAATAATGAGGTTGAAAAGTGGTGGAATTGCCCTTTAATGAAGTGAATGTGTGTAGATTTAGTCACATGTTAAGCATAACCGCTCTATACTGGATCCTATATTGAATGAAAGTAGATGCTGTGCTTTAGGGCAGCCTGTGCCATCCTTTGATTGGATATTGTGGTTTACGGCAGCCTGTGTTTTGATTGGATGCTGTACGTTACTACAGGCTATTGGAGGTTTAATTTGGTTGTTTAGGAATAGGAAGCACTACTCCCTTAGCTCCTATTACCAACACACTCATAAACCAGCAATGACACACACACACACACACACACACACACACACACACACACACACACACAGACACACAGACAGACAAACAGCAGCAGTAATAATGCTCTGTTACCTGAGGCTGCACTAAACTGTTCTACTACACCCTCCCCCCTCCACACACACCTGCACACACGCACACACACGTGCACCAACACACACGTGCACCAACACACACACACACGTGCACCAACACTTACCCCCACCCTCACTTTTCTACTCCCAATCACAATCATCATTCTCCCCCTCCTGTTCTGTGTGTCTCTGGGGCTGGGAAGACACATCAGAGCATTGGGGGGTTATGTGCGTGTGAACCACATGGGTTTTCCCTGTTAAGCCCATATTCCAGTCAGATCCACTGATACCTATGGCCAGAGAATCCTCTTCCATAATGAGATCCCTGGAGGGAGTGGAGAGAGATGAGACCCTCTAGAGGAGTATACTCTCTCTCCCATCTTATCTCATCTTCCTTACTATGTTTCCCCTCTCCTCCTCTCCCTCTCCTATTCATTCCCTCCCCTCTTCCCTCATCATCCTGCCAGTATTACTGTCCATTAACCAAATCACAGAGATGGTCCTCTCTCTGTGTGTGTGTGTGTGTGTGTGTGTGTGTGTGTGTGTGTGTGTGTGTGTGTGTGTGTGTGTGTGTGTGTGTGTGTGTGTGTGTGTGTGTGTGTGTGTGTGTGTGTGTGTGTGTGTGTGTGTGTGTGTGTGTGTGTGTGTGTGTGTGTGTGTGTGTGTGTGTGTGTGTGTGTGTGTGTGTGTGTGTGTGTGTGTGTGTGTGTGTGTGTGTGTGTGTTTGTGTGTGTGTTTGTGTGCGTGCGTGTGTGCGACACTGCCCCGTATTAGAGGAGACAGAGCAGGCAGATGGAAGAGGCCTTTGGAGGACTGAAACCCCAGAGTAGAGAAATGAGGGAGATCCTCCCAAAGCAGAGAAAGAGGAGAAGAAATATCTCCTTTTTAGAGCAGAGGTGAAGCAGGGAGGGAATACCTCTTATTGAGTAAAGGAACGAAAGAAAGAAGGCCCTTCCCTTCAATCTTGTGAATTTATGTTTGTAGGACATGTTTATCTCATCCAATCTACAGTGGCACGGACCACCCCTCTCCCCTGCAATGATGTAACCTTTGACCCTTCACCTTCCTGATGACCCCAATGCAGCACATCCTCTATAAAGCATCTACACAGGAGTGGAAGGTCAACGCTGTGACCTCTGACCTGTAACATTACAGTAGCCCTCAGGGCTGTGGAATGGTCTGTCCCCTACTATAACTCTGACAGTGGCACTGCATGCTGAGACATTCACTCTCTCTCTCTCTCTCTGCACTCTCTGACATAGGACTATTATAGTGTTTATTATGCATCAGTCTGCGCCTTCATAACATTTTCTGGAGCTGTCCCATTGAAATAGAAAGAGTAGACATATGCAGTCGTTCTTCTCTCTCTCTCTCTCTCTCTCTCTCTCTCTCTCTCTCTCTCTCTCTCTCTCTCTCTCTCTCTCTCTCTCTCTCTCTCTCTCTCTCTCTCTCTCTCTCTCTCTCTCTCTCTCTCTCTCTCTCTCTCTCTCTCTCTCTATTCAGCCATTTAGCCTCGATTAGGCCCATCCATAGAAAAGTATTGTCTCTATCGACCATTAGCGTGCCAGGAGGTGGGAGGTGATGAGCCAATCAATGCCTGGGGGGGGTAAAGAATGTCATAACAAGTCTCTGGTAATGGACGTCTAATTAGGCAGTGTTGTAATAAAGGAGGGGAGTTTGATGGATGCATCTAATAAACACATTCTCAGGTCATTTGGAGGCAGTTTTACAAACGAACACGCACACGTGCACACACACACACACTTTGAGATGCTAATGATTTAGCGTGCTAATTAATGTTTAAGTTGTTTGTCTTAAGGCTTCCCGAGTGGCACTACAGACCCGGGTTCGATCCCAGGCTGTGTCACAACCGCCCGTGACTGGGAGTCCCATAGGGCAGTGCACAATTGTGGCGGGCCTTGGCGCCTGCAGGCTGACTTCGGTCGTCAGTTGAATGGTGTTTCCTTCGACACATTGGTGCAGCTGGGTTCCGGGTTAAGCGAGCAGGTGTTAAAAAGTGTGGTTTGGCGGGTCATGTTTCGGAGGACGCATTACTCGACCTTCGCCTGTCCCTCGCCCATTGGGGAGTTGCAGCGATGAGACAAGATCGAAAAAGAGGGTATAAATAAAAGTCTTGGTCTTTGTCTCTTTCAGACCAGGTCTCCATTTGTTACTCTCAGATCGATCAGGCAGGTTTGTCTTCAGTTTGGAGCTACAGGTCAAACTACTTTAAAGAGTGACTGCCTTTAAAAAGCAACAAATCTCTTTGAAAACGGCCTATGTGGCATCGATATGAGTGAGAAACAGTTATTCTAGTGTCCAAATTGACTACAAAGTGTAAATAAGATAATTTTGGTCATAAAGTCAGTCTCGTCTAAAACGGAGTTTGGAACATCCGTGTGTCACAACGGATAAATTAAGGTTTTGATTTGACAATGTCCATTTGCCCACTAACATGGGGTGAACAGCTGCGATGATTGCTCTCTATCCAATAGTATAGACAGTGAGATAGACCTGCACAGCAGCTCAAAATGAATTACAGATTTCTTGAGTTCTCTTAGATTCATTCTGGGGATTTTGAGGAAGTGAAATAGGCTTCCATGTCTACAGTGTCTCATTGGGGACAAACATCATTAACCAAAAAACGAATCGGTCAGGAAACACACCTCCAAGACTGAAATCTTATTTTTCTAATGTGCAAAACACACATGCCAATCGGTGTGTTCAGTGGCTCTTTAATAGACATTGTGTAGGTTAGGCTCAATGTGTGTGTGACCTTGTGTGTATGCATGTGTCTAAAAGTTAATTGGTGTGTGAAAGGGGATTTGCTGCTCTTTTAGTTTGTTTATTCTGTGTGTTTCTTCCTCTCCAAGGCTCAAAGTTGAATGTAATCATCTCTAGGTGTGTGTGTATGTGCGTGTGTGTGTGTGCGTGTGTGTGTGTGTGTATGTGTGTGTGTATGTGCGTGCGTGTGTGCAGATAGAGAGGTAAACTATACCACTGAAAGCCCTAGAGAAAGCATGGGAGGGAATCTCTCTCCAGCTCTCACACAAGCACATTTGATCTTCATCCACCCTTTCTATCTCTATTTTTTGATATATGAACAAGGGATGAAACAGAAGAGAGGTTGTCGTCTTGTTTGCTATGTGTGATGAGCGTCTTATCTCTTCACCCTCCAAAGGAGAAAAGGAGCAATGAGAGATGAAAGGGTATGTGTGTGTGTATGTATATGTAATTGTGTGTTGAGGAATGTCTTCTTAGCCAAGAGGAATCCCATTGCTTTAAAGTTGTGTTTATAATGGGGAGTGTGAGCTTTGAAGCCACTGTGAGATGAGGATATGTGGGGTGAAGTGGATAACATGGAAACACAATTATACTGGTGTGTTTAGGAATTATATTTGTGTGTATATTTTCCTGTGTGTAAGTGGAACTGACAGCATATTAGCAGTATGAAATCTTATAAAAAAATATGTTCATATACAGTGGCATTTTTCCTATTTTGTTGCCTTAACCTGGAATTAAATGGGTTTTTGGGGGGTTTGTATCATTTGATTTACACAACATGCCTACCACTTTGAAGATGCAAAATATTTTTTGGGGTGAAACAAACAAAAAATAAGACAAAAAAACTGAAAACTTGAGCGTGCATAACTATTCACCCCCTCCAAAGTCAATACTTTGTAGAGCCACCTTTTGCAGCAATTACAGCTGCAAGTCTCTTGGGCTATGCCTCTATAAGCTTGGTACATCTAGCCACTGGGATTTTTGCCCATTCTTCAAGGCAAAACTGCTCCAGCTCCATCAAGTTGGATGGGTTCCGGTGGTGTACAGCAATCTTTAAGCCATACCACAGATTCTAAAATGGATTGAGGTCTGGGCTTTGACTAGGCCATTCCAAGACATTTAAATGTTTCCCCTTAAACCACTCAAGTGTTGCTTTAGCAGTATGCATAGGGTCATTGTCCTGCTGGAAGGTGAACCTCCGTCCCAGTCTCAAATCTCTGAAAGACTGAAACAGGTTTCCCTCAAGAATTTCCCTGTATTTAGCGCCATCCATCATTCCTTCAATTCTGACCAGTTTCTCAGTCCCTGCCATGGAAAAACATCCCCACAGCATGATGCTGCCACCACCATGCTTCACTGTGGGGATGGTGTTCTCGGGTGATGAGAGGTGTTGGGTTTGCACCAGACATAGCGTTTTCCTTGATGGCCAAAAAGCTAAATTTTAGTCTTTGGTCCAATGGACAGATAATCCAATCTCCGCTGTGGAGCTTTGCAGCTCCTTCAGGGTTATCTTTGGTCTCTTTGTTGTCTCTCTGATTAATGCCCTCCTTGCCTGGTCTATGAGTTTTGGTGGGCGGCCCTCTCTTGGCAGGTTTGTTGTGGTGCCATATTCTTTCAATTTTTTAATAATGGATTTAATGATGCTCTGTGGGATGTTCAAAGTTTCAGATATTTTTTTATAACCCAACCCTGATCTGTACTTCTCCACAACTTTGTCCCTGACCTGTTTAGAGCGCTCCTTGGTTTTCATGGTGCCGCTTGCTTGGTGGTGCCCCTTGCTTAGTGGTGTTGCAGACTCTGGGGCCTTTCAGAACAGGTGTATATATACTGAGATCATGTGACAGATCATGTGACACTTAGATTGCACACAGGTGGACTTTATTTAACTAATTATGTGACTTCTGAAGGTAATTGGTTGCACTAGATCTTATTTAGGGGTTTCATAGCAAAGGGGGTGAATACATATGCACGCACCACTTTTCCGTTATTGATTTTTTAGAATTCTTTGAAACAAGTAATTTTTTTCATATCACTTCACCAATTTGGACTATTTTGTGTATGTCCTTTACATGCAATCCAAATAAAAATCTATTTAAATTACAGGTTGTAATGCAACAAAATAGGAAAAACACCAAGGGGGATGAATGTTTTTGCAAGGCACTGTACACCCCCAGGAACAATATGCCACTTATTTTTTATTTTTTTTTACATTTTATGACAAGCGAGCACTTAGATATGGTCATTTTCACGTTTTCATAAATTCATAGAATGTTTGGGAATGTCGTATAGTAAGGCATTTGTGAACATTCTATAACAATATAGAGTGGGAAAGCGGCCGTGCGTTTGGACAATTAATAGACACTGCAATAAATAAAACCTAATAAAAACGTGTCAGTCTTGTCTAGGACCGGACTCTACACAGACAGGTGCACCATAGCCAAGCAGAGCTACAGTAGGCCTATATGCAAATAAAAGCTGAAGAACATAGGTATATCCAGGTACTTTTTGCTGATGCTGGAGTTATAGGTGAATTCATGAAAAATACAAATAAAAACGCTGCACACTGCTGCTCATGCTCCCAGGTGATTTTATTATAACAATGTTTCAAAACATAGGTCTTCATCAGGCACCCATATCCTAAATGGGGGTGGAAGGTCCTGTATATAGGGGCGGTGCTCAGTGACATCAGTTCCTGAAACAGGAAGAAAAAATATATCATCTTGGTTCACAATATCAACATTCAATATATCGAAATATATGAGCATACATGAGGAATGTGATCAATATTTACAGTAATATATACAGTACCAGTCAAAAGTTTGGACACACCTACTCATTCAAGGGTTTTTCTTTATTTTTACTATTTTCTACATTGTAGAATAATAGTGAAGACATCAAAACTATTAAATAGCACATATGGAATCATGTAGTAACCACATTTCTTTTAAACAAATCAAAATATATTTTATATTTGAGATTCTTCAAAGTAGCCACCCTTTGCCTTGATGACAGCTTTGCACACCCTTGGCATTCTCTCAACCAGCTTCATGAGGTAGTCACCTGGAATGCATTTCAATTAACAGGTGTGCCTTGTTAAAAGTTAATTTGTGGAATTATGGCAAGAACAGCTCAAATAAGCAAAGAGAAACAATAGTCCATCATTACTTTAAGACATGAAGGTCAGTCAATACGGAACATTTCAAGAACTTTGAAAGTTCCTTCAAGTGCAGTCGCAAAAACCATCAAGCACTATTATGAAACTGGCTCTCATGAGGAACGCCACAGGAAAGGAAGACCCAGAGTTACCTCTGCTGCAGAGCATAAGTTCATTAGAGTCAGATTGCAGCCCAAATAAATGCTTCACAGAGTTCAAGTAACAGACACATCTCAACATCAACTGTTCAGTGGAGAATGCGTGAATCAGGCTTTTATGGTCAAATTGCTGCAAATAAACCATTACTGAAGGACACCAATAATAAGAAGAGACTTGCTTGGGCCAAGAAACATGAGCAATGGACATTAGACTGGTGGAAATCTCTCCTTTGGTCTGATCAGTCCAAATTTGAGATTTTTGGTTCCAACCGCTGTATCTTTGTGAGACGCGGTGTGGTTGAACGGATGATCTCTGCATGTGTAGTTCCCATTGTGAAGCATGGAGGAGGAGGTGTGATGGTGTGGGGATGCTTTGCTGGTGACACTGTCAGTGATATATTTAGAATTCAAGGCACACTTAACCAGCATGGCTACCACAGCATTCTGCAGCGATACGCCATCCCATCTGGTTTGGGCTTAGTGGGACTATAATTTGTTTTTCAACAGGACAATGACCCAACACACCTCCAGGCTGTGTAAGGGCTATTTGACCAAGAAGGAGAGTGATGGAGCGCTGTATCAGATGACCTGGCCTCCACAATCACCCGACCTCAACCTAATTGAGATGGTTTGGGATGAGTGGGACTGCAGAGTGAAGGAAAAGCAGCCAAGTGCTCAGCATATGTGGGAACTCGTTTAAGACTGTTGGAAAAGCATTCCAGGTGAAGCTGGTTGAGAGAATGCCAAGAGTGTGCAAAGCTGTCATCAAGGCAAAGGGTGGCTATTTGAAAAATATAAAATATATTTAGATTTGTTTAACACTTTTTTGGTTGGTACATGATTCCATGTGTTATTTCATAGTTTTGAAGTCTTCACTATTTCTTCTACAATGTAAAACATAGTAAAAATAAAGAAAAACCCTTGAATGAGTAGGTGTGTCCAAACTTTTGACTGGTACTGTATATGTTTCATATCTGCAAAGTAGTTAAAACGCTGTGAGTTCCACTTTAAATGATGCAGTTAGGGTATGTTATCAATGTGTGATCCCCCTCTCCCTTTGTATCAGCTGAATCCTCTCCACCCAGGGCTGTAATCACTCTACCTCTCTACACCATCACCTGATCAATAAAACTATCAACACCGTAAGCATCACCACACCTCCATGGGACAGAGAGTGGGAGGAGAGGGGAGGGGAAAGGAAAGAGGAGAGGAAAAGAAAGATGCTACAGGATAGGAGGAATGGGAAGTAGAGGAGAGAAAAGCAGAAGAGAGGCGAGAAAGGGGTGTTCAACTACTCTAGCTGGTGTCCTCATGTAGAGTCCTAACTGTCTAGCAGCTCTATGATTCCCCATTATAAAGCACTATAAAATACCTCATCAGGATGTAATGGGTACAGGGACAGGCCCAAATAGCTCTGAGAGTCTTTAGCTACTGTCTGTTTGCTTAATGGCCACTTAGAAGCTGCTGTTCTACATCAATGGCCATGATGGTCTCTCTCTTCTCTTTCTCTCTCTGTTTGTGTGTGTGCTCGTGTGTACACGTGTGTGTGTGCGTGCGCGTGTGCGTGCATGTAGTGTTGTATGATTGTTGTGTGAGTGTGTTTTCCCTTAGAGTGCAGGTATATCTACTGATGGGATGACGTCATGCTGCATCTTGCTTCACGGAGTTCAGTCCCATTTGCATTAGACATTTCAGTCATTTATCAGACTCTCTTATTCAGCAAGAAAGTGACAGTGCACAGAGGGTAAATGAGAGAGTGAGGGACAGAGAGATGGTAGGAAGAGAGAGAAATATAACACACAAAAGAGAGAAAGACAGGGTTAGCTGGAGTGTAAAATATTCGGAGTGATTGATGGATAGATTGAGGAAGAGGTGGAGAGAGGTGATTGATAGGAGATTGATAGTCGGTGTGTGGCGGTTCTGCTCTCTAAATCTATCTCTTTAGAACCTGAGTGAAGGCTAGTCTCTTTCTCTCTTTCTTTTTCTCTTTCGCTCTCTCCCCTCCCTCTACAACGGTGTGTTTGCCCCTTAAGTCATCTACCTTCCTGTCCCCTCTCTCTCTATCTCCATCATCTCTCTCTCTCTCTCTCCATCATCTCCCTCTGTGTCTCCTCATCCTCCTCTCACCTGGTTCCCTGAGCTCCTGTAGTACGTGTCAATCCTCTGACTGGCTGCTACCTTCACCAGAGAGAGAGGGGGAGAGAGGGAGAGAGAGGGGGGAGAGAGAGATACCTGCACTCTAAAGGAAAACACACTCACACAACAATCATACCTCCATATGTAACACTACACATACACACACACACATGCACAAGTACACACGAGCACACATATGAACAGAGAGCGAGAGAGAGAGGGGAACACAGTGAGAATAACAGAGTGTGGGACAGAAGGAGAGGAAGCAGCAGCTGAATACATATTCTCACTGATTTCTTCACTCTGCAGGAGACCAGCATGCATCTGGTATTGTAATTTACACTTCCTTTTGGCTGCTTTTCTCTCTCTCTCTCTCTCTCTCTCTCTCTCTCTCTCTCTCTCTCTCTCTCTCTTTTCTCCTCTCTCTCTCTCTCTTTTCTCCTCCCTCTCTCTCTCTTTTTTCTCCTCCCTCTCTCTCTTTTCTCCTCCCTCTCTCTCTTTTCTCCTCCCTCTCTCTCTCTTCTCCTCTCTCTCTTTTCTCCTCTCTCTTTTCTCCCCCCTCTCTTTATTTTCTCCTCCCTCTCTCTCTCTTTTCTCCTCCCTCTCTCTCTTTTCTCCTCCCTCTCTTTTCTCCTCCCTCTCTCTCTGTTCTCTCCTCCCTCTCTCTCTCTTTTCTCATGGTCAAATTGCTGCAAAGAAACCACTACTAAAGGACACCAATAATAAGAAGAGACTTGCTTGGGCCAAGAAACATGAGCAATGGACATTAGACTGGTGGAAATCTGTCCTTTGGTCTGATCAGTCCAAATTTGAGATTTTTGGTTCCAACCGCTGTGTCTTTGTGAGAACACATGATGAACGGATGATTTGGCTGCTTTTCTCTCTCTCTCCCTTTTCTCCTCCCTCTCTCTCTTTTCTCCTCCCTCTCCCTCCTTTCTCCTCCCTCTCTCTCTTTTCTCCTCCCTCTCTCTCTTTTCTCCTCTCTCTCTCTTTTCTCCTCTCTTTTAGAGACTAGAGGGCTATAGGGGACTGAGGGGAGACTAGAGGGCTATAGGGGACTGAGGGGAGACTAGAGGGCTATAGGGGACTGAGGGGAGGTGGGGGGGTATGAGTGAGATGACGTCTCATCTCTAACAGGCTGTTCTCTGAGAATAATGACTTGTCCTTTGCTCTGTTCTTTTCTACTTCCTCTCTCCTCTCTTCAATTGTCTCGCTTCGTCTTCCATCTCTCTTCTCCTCTCCTATTTTGTCTCTTTCTCTCCCTATCAGCTGTCCTCTGTAGATAGCTGGGTTAAGTGGTTAATCAGATCTCAGTCACAAAAATGTCTTAAACACTTCTCCATTTCCCTTCTCCACAGAGGAGGCACACAAATACTTATCTTGTTTCTACACTCTCTCCCTCTTTCTCTCTTTTCTCTCTTTCTCTCTCTACACATACTGTCTCCCTGTCTCCCTCTCATACACCCACTCATATAGCTGCAGACTAGAGGCCTTCACGGGTCCAAAAAGGAAAATATAGAGACCAGTTCCGAAATGGACCTGGGGCTGTCCCATAGAGACCCATTCCGAATGGACCCGAGGAAAACTAAACCCATTCTCTATAGACCTGGTAGGATCCAGACCCGGTCCGATCAAAGTAAGGGAAGCAGCAGAAAAGTACATTTTTAAGCTATTTAATTAACTGGAACTGATAAAGTGTGAGGGAGAGGAGGTAGAGAGAGGTGACGCCCTAGCAGGGGCCGTGTTGTGTGTGTAGGCTACTGTGAGTGTGACCGAGTGACACAGAACAGGGAAGAGGGAGTGAGAGATGAGAGACAGCAACCAACCAAGCCGAGTCACACTATAGTAGACTAAAAGCTGTCATAGCTAGGTTATTTATCATCCAATATGATTACGTAGCACCTGTCTTGACTGCATCAAACCGGGGGAAGCTAGTTAAGCTAGCTAGCAGCTAGCTAGGCTAATTGATGTTGCATGCTCTTTCTCGTCCTACAGTTACAAACGACAACAACTCCATTCAGAATATAAAGTAGCAGTCTACCTGTTGGCTTTTGGTTGTTGTAGCCTGTCCTTCTCCTTTAACTTTTAATTCCATCATTTTAATTCCATCTTTCTCTCCATGACTGTAGCCTATTGCCGCTTTGATGACTTATGATGGGCCAACAACAACAACAAGCTACATGTGCCACTCTCGTGAAAAGCAAAGAGCAGCAGCATAAATGATCAACTTCTCTCTCTCATTCTACTGAAGCAGTTGTGTTCGGATCTGTATGGGTCCTTCCAGACAAGTCAGTTAAAATTACACATACGCGAGACCCGTGACAATCATATCAGATCTGACCCAGACTCGTGACATTATTTCGAATCCTCCCGTGTAGTTCTGGGCTGATTCCTCACCGTTCTCATGATCACTGCAACTCCACGAGGTGAGATCTTGCATAGAGCCCCAGGCCGAGGGAGATTGACAGTTCTTTTGTGTTTCTTCCATTTGCGAATAATCGCACCAACTGTTGTCACCTTCTCACCAAGCTGCTTGGCGATGGTCTTGTAGCCCATTCCAGCCTTGTGTAGGTCTACAATCTTGTCCCTGACATCAATCAATCAATCAATTTTATTTTATATAGCCCTTCTTACATCAGCTAATATCTCGAAGTGCTGTACAGAAACCCAGCCTAAAACCCCAAACAGCTAGTAATGCAGGTGTAGAAGCACGGTGGCTAGGAAAAACTCCCTAGAAAGGCAAAACCTAGGAAGAAACCTAGAGAGGAACCAGGCTATGAGGGGTGGCCAGTCCTCTTCTGGCTGTGCCGGGTGGAGATTATAACAGAACCATGCCAAGATGTTCAAAAATGTTCATAAGTGACAAGCATGGTCAAATAATAATCAGGAATAAATCTCAGTTGGCTTTTCATAGCCGATCATTAGAGTTTAAAACAGCAGGTCTGGGACAGGTAGGGGTTCCATAACCGCAGGCAGAACAGTTTAAACTGGAATAGCAGCAAGGCCAGGCGGACTGGGGATAGCAAGGAGTCACCACGGCTGGTAGTCCCGACGTATGGTCCTAGGGCTCAGGTCTCTCAGTTGGCTTTTCATAGCCGATCATTTAGAGTTGAAAACAGCAGGTCTGGGACAGGTAGGGGTTTCGTAGCCGCAGGCAGAACAGTTGAAACTGGAATAGCAGCAAGGCCAGGCGGACTGGGGGCAGCAGGGTGAGCTCTTTGGTCTTGGCCATGGTGGAGAGTTTGGAATCTGAATTAGTAACACACTATGCCGTCATAGATTAAAATCCTGCAGCATCCTAGAGCTTTTTGGTCTAAACTCCACTCGCCGTGTTTGGAGGAAGAAGAAGGATGAGTACAACCCCAAGAACACCATCCCAACCGTGAAGCATGGAGGTGGAAACAACATTCTTTGGGGATGCTTTTCTGCAAAGGGGACAGGACGACTGCACCATATTGAGGGGAGGATGGATGGGGCCATGTATCACGAGATCTTGGCCAACAACCTCCTTCCCTCAGTAAGAGCATTGAAGATGGGTCGTGGCTGGGTCTTCCTGCATGACAACGACCCGAAACACACAGCCAGGGCAACTAAGGTGTGGCTCCGTAAGAAGCATCTCAAGGTCCTGGAGTGGCCTAGCCAATCTCCAGACCTGAACCCAATAGAACATCTTTGGAGGGAGCTGAAAGTCTGTATTGCCCAGCGACAGCCCCGAAACCTGAAGGATCTGGAGAAGGTCTGTATGGAGGAGTGGGCCAAAATCCCTGCTGCAGTGTGTGCAAACCTGGTCAAGATCTACAGGAAACGTATGATCTCTGTAATTGCAAACAAAGGTTTCTGTACCAAATATTAAGTTCTGCTTTTCTGATGTATCAAATACTTATGTCATGCAATAAAAAGCAAATTAATTACTTAAAAATCATACAATGTGATTTTCTGGATTTTTGTTTTAGATTCCGTCTCTCACAGTTGAAGTGTACCTATGATAAGAATTACAGACCTCTACATGCTTTGTAATTAGGAAAACCTGCAAAATCGGCAGTGTATCAAATACTTGTTCTCCCCACTGTACTTATGATGGACACAGTATACTTTACATTAGTTATCTTGTTGTTATTAGTTGTTGTTATTAGTCCCATCCTTCAGCTCCATTCAACACCTCCCATCTATCTCTTAACACCATCCATATTGGATTTCTATTTGCCATATATTTTTCAACTGCACTGTGATGTTTTACAAAAGTTCTGAACCTTTCTATTCTCATTGTTTCTACAGATCGTAAATTGAAAATATACAGTTTTGATAAAAGTGTTATTATATTATTGTTCGATTGACTATGACTTTTCAGATCACCCAGTAGTGCTATCTGCAGGGTTAGCTCCAGGTAAATATTGCAATCCTTTAGCCATTCCTGGACCTGTGTCCAAAAACAAGCTACAAATGGACAGTACCAAAACAAATGATCTAATGATTCTGTCTCTTCGCAGCAAAATCTGCAGAGCTGGGAAGATTGTATCCCCCATATAAATAACATTCTATTGGTAGCAATAATTTTATATAATAATTTACATTGAAAAATTCTAAGTTTTGAATCCGGCGTCGTTTTGCGTATCAATTCATAAACACTATGCCATGGAATCGGTACGTCAAAAATCTCTTCCCAATTATTTTGCAATCTATATGGGACGGCTGTCAATCCTTTGGTCCTTAAATGAAACTGGTATACTTTTTTATTTATCACAATTTTCTTTAACCATTTATATTCTTTAATGCAAGGCCGACAGACAAGTTCCTTACTTTTTCCACTTTCCTTTTCCATTTTTGTGGTAATGCTGCAATTATTTGGTTGTAATTTTGGGTAGAGCAGACATTTCCATATGTTTTTGTTAGCTGCATGTGCGACATAACTCCACCAGTCCTACCGATAATATCATTTACGAAGATTATACATTTTTTTAAACATTTTGTCAAAAAAAAAAATGTTTTTATCAATTAGTATATTTGAGTTTAACCACAATATTTGTTGCATTATTTGTTCTGTAGTTTCTGGAGGATTAAATTGAAATTGCAACCAACTTTCTATGGCTTGTTTTAGAAATAGTGATATTTGGGAGATTATTTCCTTTTCAAATAACTGAAAGTGAGAGGTTGTAATCTGAATAAAGGGAAAACGGCCATTCTTGAACATTGGGTGAGACAATCTTACTAATTTGCTAGAGAACCAGTTCGGATTTAAGTATAACTTTTGTATGACTGAAGCTTTTAGTGATAGGTCTAATGCTTTAATATTAAATAATTTCTGTCCTCCAAATTCATATTCATTATATAAATAGGCCCGTTCAATTTTTTCTGGCTTGCTGTTCCAAATAAAATAGAATGTTTTTTTTCTCATATAATTTTAAAAACTGTTCACTAGGCGTAGGCAAGACCATAAGCAAATAGGTAAACTGGGATAATACTAAAGAGTTAATCAGGGTGATTTTTCCACAAATTGACAGGTATTTACCTTTCCATGGTAGCAAGATCTTATCTACTTTTGCTAACTTTCTATAAAAATGTATTAGAGTGAGATCATTTATTACATTTGGGTTATGTATTCCGTGTATATCCACATCACCATCAGACCATTTTATTGGTAAACTACATGGTAATGTAATTTTTTTATTTTTTAGTGATCCAATACATAATATTGTACATTTATCATAATTTGGTTGTAATCCAGAGAGGTTAGAAAATGTATCTAGATCCTCTATGAGGCTGCGGAGGGATTCAAGTTGTATATTTAAAAGAAAACATGAATCATCAGCGTACAATGACACCTTTGTGTTTAAGCCCTGGATTTCTAATCCCTTGATATTATTGTTGGATAATAGTTTTTAATAGCTAACATCTCAATGGCGATAATAAATAGATATGCCGATAGTGGACAACCTTGTTTCACTCCTCTTGACAGTTTAAAACTTTCTGAGAAATAGCCATTATTTAGTATTTTACACCTAGGGTTACTATACATGATTTTAACCCAATTTATTAGACATTGTCCAAAATTGAAATGCTCCAGGCATTTATATATAAACCCCAGTCATACTTTATCAAATGCCTTTTCGAAGTCTGCTATGAATAGTAGGCCTGGTTTCCCATATTTTTCAGTGTTATATTGTTTCCAGTACTTGCCTTATATTATCTCCAATGTATCGCCCATGTAAAAAAACCTGTCTGATTAGAATAAATAATGTCCGACAATACCTTTTTAATTTTATGTGCTATACATTTTGCTAGAATTTTTGCATCACAACACTGAAGTGTAAGGGGCCTCCAATTTTTTTAATGGACTGGATCTTTATATTTTCCACTTCTATCCTGTTTCAGTAATAATGAAATCAGACCTTCTTCTTGAGTGTCTGATAATCTACCGTTTACATAGGAGTGGTTAAAACATGTTAATAACGGTCCTCTGAGTATATCAAAAAAGGTTTGGTATACCTCGACTGGTGTGCCATCCAACCCTGGAGTTTTCCCGGACTTAAAGTCTTTAATTGCATCCAGAAGTTCCTCCTCTGTAATTTCACCTTCACATAAGTATTTCTGTATGGCTGTTAATTTTACATTATCAATAGAAAAATAAATCTCTAAAATTTGCTTCAGTTTGCTTCAGTTAGAGGAGATGGAGGCGACTGAAACGAAAACATATGCTTAAAGTACTTTGTTTCCTCCTTCAAAATATAATTTGGTGAAACATGGGTGACTCCGTCATTTGTAACCAGTTTCAATAAATAATTTTTGGTAGCATTCCTATATATATATATATATATATATATATATATAGCTATTTAAAAATATATATCCATTCAAATATCTTGCATATCTTATTTTCCATCATTATCGATTAATATGCGTAATAATGTCGGCAATTCATGCGTAGGATTTTAACCTATAACTCGGATTGCCATTGTATTACATTACATTTTTGACAAGCAATTTTTATTTTAGCAAACAATTATTGCGGTTCATCCTATATTCTCCCTAACATCCTTACCCCCTGCAACAGATGTAGGATAAACACACATGCACATACTCTAACACACTCAACCCCTTTCCTCCACAATCAACCATAAGATCAGATGCTCAACGGTTGTTACATCCCAGAGCCCAACTCAAGAAAGGACCTGATTTATGAATGCATATACAGTTACAGCTGTTTGAGAAAGCATGCAAGATTGAGCAAAAATGGACAACTTTGTGAGATTTGATTAATCTATTTAATCTATGTCAAGTCCTAGGTGATGGAGATCAGATCCACCCTCTTCACCTGAAACACAAACACTCTGGTACCCCGTTGTAACCATTTTTCCCAAGCATCTCTGTGCAGTCAGACCTTTGATTATTTTGTGCCACTTGGGCCACAATAATAAGCCCCCTCTCTGATTGTCCGAGTGTGACCCCCTCCCCATGGGTTACTGCAGCCAGTGTTGCCAGCACTGCCACTACCTGGGTGGGGGTACCCCACCGGAATCCCCACCGGCTAGGTACAAGGTCGTCAAGGTTCTCATTAGCAGCTTTGAGCATTTATTTTTCTGTTTAGGCTGCATATAGGCAACTCACAGCAGGTCCATAAAACAGATGGGGACTTCTCTTTGGTGTATGGGTCACTCAGTGTATGGGTCACTGGGTGTCTAGGATATAGGGTTGGGGATCATTACATCATGATAGGACAATAAAAAAATAGATTAGATGTATACTATATTTTAAAATGTATATCCCTCATCTGCACAAAATTGAAAGCTCTCTCTCACAACCCCTGCTCACAGACACACGTTGGTTCTGGCATATGCAACCATTTCCTTTCTCACTCACTTAACGCCACACTTATTCAAACAAAAACACACACCACACCTTCCATCACAATTCATCCACACATACCCCCATACTGTGCCTTCTATGTCTTCTGTTCGCTATGTTTTTATCTTCACTATGTTGATTGAGTACATGTGTTCTAATTAGTTGTATTTGAAGATGGATTATTTTGCTTGTTATCTTTTCTTGTAATACCGTTTTATCCTTTTATAAAATACTATACATACAATAAATGTTCTTTATTATTACAATCCCTACCATGGCTAGTATTGGGTGCTCCATTATTCGACTCCTCTATTAGAACTTTCAGAATAGCCACGGAGTAGTCTTTGTGTCACGGAACATTTGGTTGTCTATATACAGTTTATCGACAATGAGAGCAACACGCTTCCCTTTTAATCTATTTCCCTTGAAGATTGAGTACAGAACTTTGCGCCATTCTGCAATCTCCCTCGGGAACTGATCATTCATTCCTATTTTGGTGCCAGCAAGTCTTTTACCTAGGATTTTAACCATTACTTTATCCTTAAAAAAAGCTAATTTGGCAACGATTGGATGCTCATATCTCTGTCCTTTTTGTCTGAAACGGTTTACACGTTCAAGTTGGATTTTATCAACAGCCTTGAATGGGATTTGAAGCGCTGTTAGAAAGAAGATACAGGGAGTTAGTATCATGGTGGCCATGTCACTGCTGGATATATTTAGCTCCTTATCGCCCAGATGGACACTCTATGCACACAGTCGCCTAGCAGAGCTGGCTGTTCTGAGGAGAGCAGCAGGCGACTGGGAGCAGGGGACTGGGAGCTGCTGCCGCCATTCTGTGTCTGGTACAGTGGAGGAACATGGTGGGGTCTGATCTGTATGACGCTTCTGCCCTCTCCTCTGCCCCACTTCTTCTAGAATCACAAGGTTGCTTGATATACTCTTTCTTTCTTTCTCCTCCCTTCTCTTTGCTCACCCTTCTCCTATTATCTCCTGTTCTGAGAGACAGAAGGAGGTTTATGTGGGAATGGCGTTTTAATGGAAGCAGATTCTCTCTGCCCTCTGCTGTGTGCCTTGTTTCAAAGGCAGTGTGTGATAGTACTGCTGGTTTGATGCTACATTACATCAGACTATCTCTCTCAAGCTCCTGCCTGGATGGGGACGATGGAAAGAACAGAGAGAGAGGTAGGGAGATAGGGATAGAGAGGGGGAGGGAGGAAGAGAGAAGGAGTGAGAGGGAGAGAGAAGGGGGAGGGAGAAGAGAGTGGAAGAACATAGAGATTTTCTTCCTCCCATAGACACACACACACACACAAAAGCCGATGACATCAGGATTGCTGGCCCAGGCACACCGGTTTGTGCCAAGAATTGCAATGCTGCTGGATTTTTCACGCGCAACAGTTTCCTGTGTGTATCAAGAATGGTCCACTACCCAAAGGATATCCAGACAATTTGACAACTGTGGGAAGCATTGGAGTCAACATAATCCAGCATCCCTGTGGAACGCTTTTGACACCTTGTAGAGTCCATGCCCCGATGAATTGAGGCTGTTCTGAGGGCAAAAGGGGGGAGGTGGGGGGTGCAACTCAATATTAGGAAGGTGATCTTAATGTTTGGTATACTCAGTGTAGATGAGGTAGTTGTGAACAGCATGTTTGCTTTTTAAATCAGTTCTAGGGGTGGACGGAGTGTGTGTGAGGTGTGTGTACGAGAGAGAGATTTTTATGTGTGTCAAAGTATGTGAAGTGTGTGTGTGTGTGTGCAAGGTGTGTGTGTTTGGGGGTGTTGGAGATTTTAAGGCCACTGTTCACCTGTGGAGGTCAGTCTGTCTCATTCATGTGGATCAGTGTGTGTAGCTGGTGTGAGCAGGGCTCATCTTTAATGCATGTTCTTTTGTGTGGGCCAGCTACTTTCCTCTAAGCCAGAGTACAACCCTGCTGCTACAGCCCTGCTGCTTCATTCTACACACACTGGGAGGGAGAGGTGAACTTTACCTGCTCACTCACACACACACACATAAATGCACGCACACACACACTTAAATACACGCACGCACACACACACGCAGGCATATATAAACGCACGCACACACACACACACATAAATACACGTACACACACACACGCATAAATACACGCACACACACACACACACACACACATACACTGAACATACCACAAACAAACACAGGGAGGTAAAAGTTCTACCTACACACACTTTCACACACTGTCACTCTCATACCCTTACCCCCATATCTCCCCTCTCTCTCCATCTATCTATCTTTCTCACTTTTCCCACTCCTTCTCTCTTATGTTCTTGCCTCGTGTCTCTCCTATCTCTCGACCTCTGATGGTTTCTCTTTCCTCTCCTTCTGTTCTCATCTCCCTTCCTCCTCCTCACTCTTCTCTCTGATCCTCCTCTCCACCCAGGTTTAGCAGGATTTCAGCAGAAAGCCATGGGTAGCTGTGAATACCACAGCCTGTCTATCAGTGGGTTTAACCTGGGACAGCAGGGGAGAGGAGGGGAATGGGGGATATGAGACACACAACTAAAAGAAGAAAAGATCAAGGAGATCAAGAGGAGAACAAAGCGACAAGCTGAGGAGAAGAGGGTGATGGTAATAGTAGGAGTGGAGGAGTGCTCTTAGTAATGATTTAGAATGAATGACAGTGTTCCGTTCTTCCTCTGCGTCTTTGTTCGGCCCCTGCAAGTTTAGCATGGGCTAACATCACAAAGAACCATTACAATGGCTTGACATACCATATAACAGGGCTATTCAAATCCAAGCCTGGAGGTCCTGAGTACTGCTAGTTTTCTGTTCTACCTGATACTTAATAAGAGGGATCACTCCAGATCCAAGGTCAAATTTGCCATTTCTGCAGGTCCCCAGACGCCGTCAAAACCGGCAACTAGGGGCAAAATAAAAAACTAAAAACGAATACCCTGCACTGGGATTGAACCCATTGTTTACAGTGCCAGAGCTCACAGCTTAGACCACTCTAAGCTGTGAGCTCCGTCCACAATGATTTAACAAGCTCAGTTGGAATTATTGCCTAAAGTTTTAACCTTATCCCAAATCTTAATTCTTAACTTAACCAGCCGGAATTAATGCCTGAACTTCTGTGTGCCTAAATGTAACGTTTGTCACAGAAATTCAGGAGAGGAAGTCAGTTTACTCGTCAAAAATAGACGTTTGTCCAAGGACGTCAGGACATGAAGTCAGACTGTGATCTTCTTGAATTAATTGCACCCATCTGGTGTCCCAGGTCTAAATCGGTCCTTGATTAGAGGGAAAGAATGACAATCAGGAGTGGAACTGGCTTCAAGGTCCAGATTTGAGTTTGCCTGCTGTATAACATATTAATAAAGCCTGTGTTGTCTTGTTGGTGTTTACCCACGTTGTGTGAAACAGCTAACATAAGAATCATCGGGATATTGACTGCAGTAGTACAGTAGAATCAGCTTCAGCTCCATTAGCAGAGAGGATGTCCCTCTGGTGTGGCTCCTGACAGACAGACAGACAGACAGACAGACAGACAGACAGACAGACAGACAGACAGACAGACAGACAGACAGACAGACAGACAGACAGACAGACAGACAGACAGACAGACAGACAGACAGACAGACAGACAGACAGACAGACAGACAGTCAGTCAGTCAGTCAGTCAGTCAGTCAGTCAGTCAGTCAGTCAGTCAGTCAGTCAGTCAGTCAGTCAGTCAGTGTGAATAATGTGATAGTAGGAGATTAGCTGAGTGAGGAGATATGGAGGAGGACTGCTACAGCCTGTATGACTGTACCTGATAATGAAATACCGTACAGGCTGTACTCTGGCAGAGACTGATTCACTCCAAAGATATGGTCGAGTGTGTATGTGTGAGTCTGTGTGCGTGTGTGTGTGTGTGTGTCTTTGTGTGTTTCCATCAGTGGGTGTACTGTAGGGGTTATTTTATTCCAGACAGGTTTAGGGCCTCAGACAGACAGTGTCCAGTCTAAGTCAGGCCAGCCCAGCTGATCGATTCTCCTCTCTGATCTCATCTGATCAGATGTCTGTGGGAAGCCATTGATCTCTCAGCAGAGCCTCAGTGGGTCTGGCAGAGACGAGAGGAAAGGAGAGAAATCCAGTCAACAGGTTGGTAGAGAAAGACCACAGGGCTAAGCAAGCATAGAGGCAGAGGTAGAAGACTGTAGTATCCTGCAAAATGTAGAGGCTGAGAATCCCTCTTAAAGGCAAATGCAACACATGCACACACACTGCACTGCACCACAGGGGAGAGTAGAATGTTAGTACCATAACTGCTTTCTTCTGTTATATGTGATATCCCAGCCTGGATATCAGTATAGGAATGGGATATTCCCATGGTGATTGGCTGTGAGTCTGGGAATAGAGGGAAAGAGAGCAATGTATTATTCAAGGGTTTCTATCTCACTTTCTCGATCTTGCTTTCTCTCTCTCTCTCTCTCTCTCTCTCTCTCTCTCTCTCTCTCTCTCTCTCTCGCTCTCTTGCCTGTTACTCATGGTCCCTCTTTTTCTTTCTCTTTTCCCTTCTGTCTCTCTCGGTCACTCCATACCCCAGGGGCCTTCATACTCAGAGGTCACTCCTCCTCTCGTTCTTTAATACATTCTGTCTATCTTCCCATTCTGTTCAGCCTGCTGCTCAGTGATACTCAATGACTGACACTGTCTTCTGTTGACATTTTCTTCCATGTTTATAGATTCACAGCCCAGAACTGTGTGTGTGTGCATGCGTGCGTGTGAGCGAGCGAGAGAGAGAGAGAGAAGCAGTACTGTTGTCCCAGAGGGCATGACCCATACAGGACATGGTATCGGGCCCAATGATGGACAGGGTAAATATTTGATTGGCCAACAGCAGGGTTGTGTAGTGGCAAACCCACAGTTTATTTGTGTTGATAACAAACTGTGTGTGTGTATGTAGCTAGTGTCATGGTGGTGTGTGGAGAGACAATCTTTGAGAAGCCGTATGTAAAATTCTCAGTGTAGAATAACTAACAATAACACACTACAACAATGCAATGATCGCCATCTGCTCACATGTTTGTTTGTGTGTGTGTGTGTTCATGTTAGAATGGGTCCAGTACACACTGGGATAATGCAATGACTGTCCATCTTCTGACACCTCACCGAGGTAACCCACAATACTACACTCAGCCCAACAGATGGCAAGGCAAGCCCACTTTCCCAAACATCCCATCAGGCTGCAATCATATACGCACACAAAGTTGCATGTGCATACACACACATGCTCAAATACATTTAGTATGCACTGAGAGAAATTAAGGAAGATGTCAGTCAGTCCCCCAATCAATCAGTCATCATTGACCAGATCTCACCATCCCTTAGTGCATCCTCCATTTGCTCTTCTCTTTTTTCTCACTCTCTCCCCTCTTCTCTCTCCCCTCTTCTCTCTCTCTCTCTCTCTCTCTCTCTCTCTCTCTCTCTCTCTCTCTCTCTCTCTCTATCGCTCTCTCTCTCTCTTCTCTCTAGGGTTCTGTTATAAGCTGATTGAGATTCTGTTGATACACACAGTTTTCATAGCCTTTTATCAGCAGCCTTTCATCTCTCTTCACACCTTCCATCCCTCCATCACTCTACTGCCCCAGCCTGCCCCCCAGCCCTGCACTCTGCTAGGGCAGCCACCTGCTCACACTACCCTCTGTGCCACGCAAACCCAGAAAAGGTAGTGTGTGTGTGTGAGCATGTGTGTGCATGCATATGTGTGTGTGTCTTTTGTGTATGTGCAGGGACAGAAACACATTATATGTCTGCGTTCATTTCAGTTCTGAGTTAATGCATGAATTAAGTAAGTGTATGATTGGTTGCGGCCAGCCAGTGGACAGCTACTTTCAATCTATTCTCTGTCTGTCTGAGCTGGCCTCCTCTCGTCTGCCTGGCCAGGAGAGATGGAGAGAATTGAGACAAAATTGTCTTATCAGGGAGCGTTTGTGCAGGCAGCTCATGTCTGACGAGCGTTTAATTAGATCTAGGTAATTATCTCTCTCTTTCTCTTTCTCTCTTTCTCTCTCTCTCTCTCTCTCTCTCTCTCTCTCTCTCTCTCTCTCTCTCTCTCTCTCTCTCTCTCTCTCTCTCTCTCTCTCTCTGTCTCTGTCTCTCTCCTTCTCTTTCTCATTCTATTCCCTTCTCCTGCTATCCATTTACAGTTAACCATTAACAATTCATTATTTCTGTCAGTGAATGAAAAATCCCTTGAGGTCATTTAAAAAGTTTGTATGCACACAGTTGTGATGGGTGTCTGTTGATGATGTCACTGACCTCCACCCTTAGCAGGGCAGGATAGGATGATGTGGCAGGACCATTAACCTTACAACTCCCAGCCTGTATGTGCTATATGGTGCCATCGCTTTAAGGAGTGTAATTTATATGCTGTTTGCTTAGTTAAAGAATCCCATAAGTAAAACAGGTCACGTATGCATGGGTGAATGTGTTTTGTTTAATTTGTGTGTGCGCGTGTGTGCGTGCGCACATATGTGTGTGTGTGTGTGAATATCTGCTGACATAGGATATATGTCCTCCAGCGGTTCTCTGCCTCTTTGCTTACCCGCTCTTATTAAAGCCGTAAATATTACCAGAACATACAGTACCTGTCAAAGGTTTGGACACACCTACTCATTCAAGGGTTTTTCTTTATTTTTACTATTTTCTACATTGTAGAATAATAGTGAAGACATCAAAACTATGAAATAACACATATCAAATCAAATCAAATCAAATTGTATTTGCCTGACATGCGGTGAATACAACAGGTGTAGACCTTACAGTGAAATGCTTACTTACAAGCCCTTAACCAACAATGCAGTGTTAAGTAAAAAAATAGATAAGTAAAAAATTCAAACAACAAATAATTAAAGAGTAGCAGTAAAATAAAATAACAGCAGGGAGGCTATATACAGGGGGTACCGGTACAGAGTCAATGTGCGGGGGCACCGGTTAGTCGAGGTAATTGAGGTAATATGTACATGTGGGTAGAGTTAAAGTGACTACGCATAGATAATAAACAGAGTAGTAGCAGCGTAAAAGAGGGGATGGGGTGGGGGGGACAATGCAAATATTCTGGGTAGCCATGATTAGCTGTTCAGGAGTCTTATGGCTTTAGGGTAGAAGCTGTTAAGAAGCCTTTTGGACCTAGTCTTGGCGCTCCGGTACCACTTGCTGTGCGGTAGCAGATAGAACAGACTATGCCTAGGGTGGCTGGAGTCATTGACAGTTTCTTGGGCCTTCCTCTGACACCGCCTGGTATAGAGGTCCTGGATGGCAGGAAGCTTGGCCCGGGCCGTACGCACTACACTCTGTAGTGCCTTGCGGTCGGAGGCCAAGCAGTTGTCATACCAGGCGGTGATGTGTAATCATGTAGTAACCAAAAAAGTGTTAAACAAATTAAAATATTCTTCAAAGTAGCAACCCTTTGCCTTGATGACAGCTTTGCACACTCTTGGCATTATCTCAACCAGCTTCATGAGGTAGTCACCAGCAAAGCATTTCAATTAAGAGGTGTGCCTTGTTAAAAGTTTATGCATTTGAGCCAATCAGTTGTGTTGTGACAAGGTAAGGGTGGTATACAGAAGATAGCCCTATTTGGTAAAAGACAAAGTCCATATTATGGCAAGAACAGCTCAAATAAGCATAGAGAAATGACAGTCCATCATTACTTTAAGACATTAAGGTCAGTCAATCCGGAAAATTTCAAGAACTTCAGAGTTAACTGCACCTCAGATTGCAGCCCAAAGAAATGCTTCACAGAGTTCAAGTAACAGACACATCTCAACATCAACTGTTCAGAGGAGACTCCGTGAATCAGGCCTTCATGGTCGAAGCAGCAAAGAAACCACTGCTAAAGGACACCAATAAGAACAAGAGACTTGCTTGGGCCAAGAAACACGAGCAATGGACATTAGACCGGTGGAAATCTGTCCTTTGGTCTGATGAGTCCAAATTTGAAATGTTTGTTTCCAACCGCTGTGTCTTTGTGAGACGCAGAGTAGGTAAACGGATGATCTCCACATGTGTGGTTCCCACTGTGAAGCATGAAGGAGGAGGTGTGATGGTGTGGGGGGTGCTTTGCTTTGCTGGTGACACTGTCTGTGATTTATTTAAAATTCAAGGCACACTTAACCAGCATGGCTACCACAGCATTCTGCAGCGATACACCATCCCATCTGGTTTGCGCTTAGTGGGACTATCATTTGTTTTTCAACAGGACAATGACCCAACACACCTCCAGGCTGTGTAAGGGCTATTTGACTAAGAAGGAGAGTGATGGAGTGCTGCATCAGATGACCTGGCCTCCACAATCACCCGATGGTTTGGGATGAGTTGAGATGGTTTGGGATGAGTTGGACTGCAGAGTGAAGGAAAAGCAGCCAACAGGTGCTCAGCATAGACTGTTGGAAAAGCATTCCAGGTGAAGCTGGTTGAGAGAATGCCAAGAGTGTGCAAAGCTGTCATCAAGGCAAAGGGTACTACATGATTCCATATGTGTTATTTCATAGTTTTGATGTCTTCACTATTATTCTACAATGTATAAAATAGTAAAAATTAAGAATAATCCTTGAAAGAGTAGGTGTGTCCAAACTTTTGACTGGTACTGTACATTTGACGTAATTATTTAATTATTTCTCTCTCTCTCTCTCTCTCTCTCTCTCTCTCTCTCTCTCTCTCTCTCTCTCTCTCTCTCTCTCTCTCTCTCTCTCTCTCTCTCTCTCTCTCTCTCTCTCTCTCTCTCTCTCTCTCTCTCTCTCTCTCTCTGTCCATCTCGCTTGTTAATATCACATTAATTTCCCAAACTAATTACAGTATTGTGATGATTGCTGGGGGCAGAGTTTTATGCATTCTGTTTGGAGGCCATCTTTGATCTTTTGAAATATGCCCACCCTCTCTTCCTCATCAATCCAGTTTTAGAGCTGTGAAATGTGGAGGCCCATAGGACTTTTTATGGGGGTTTGTAATTTGAGTTTTATGTAGATGTTCTACTGGTTGTTAAAGAGCCAAACATGCTCCAGGTGTCTTTGTGGCTGACACAAACGGACTGCACTGTCCGTTAGCAACACAGCAAACCTATGCTCATTTTACTTAACAATTTGTGTATTCCTACCTTTTTAGGTCAACCGCAGTTGATTGGATGTGGCTCCCATCACTGTGGTGATAAATTACTTATGACAACAGAAGCTGACAAATTATTTTCTATTATGGGTTTGGTGGTTAGGGGAAAACAACATTTGATGAAAAAATGTACCGGTAAAGGATCACATAGATTTTAGAACAATGTATATTCTACTCAAACCATTTCTATTCTTGCTGAGCGGCGTGTCATAAACTCAATGGCTGTTCAAGTATTTACAGCCGTGTTTACGATCCCCCATTAAAATCATATCAGCCGTGGACAACATCTTACATCTAATTTATGGCCCATTATCATTCTATTTACAGTATTTGTGGTAATTGTGCGACAGAGAGGGAGAGGGAGCAGGGTGAAGACCCTCTTAAGGCTGGTGTCTCTCTCTAGGGGAGAGGAGGGTGTAGTGTACTGCCAACAAGGCAATGGTGTTTGACACAATGGTGTTTGACACAATAGGAGGACATGTACCAGTGTATCTATTCATTCAGCCTGGTGCCTTACAGTTATAGGAAGCCTTAACCAACACACACAGAAACCTAATTTCCCCCAGTGAATAGAGGTGAAGGAAGTGCTTTCCATGTTCTAGAGGATCCATTCAGAATAACATTAGGCTAAAATAGACTGAATGCTAAGCAGCTCCACATCTCTCATCTCCCTCTGCCGCCTGCGCTCACAGAGACAGAGGAGTGGAAGTGTGTGAAAAGAAGAGTGTATGAAAGGGGGAGTGAGTGGAAAGTAGACACCCAAGCCTTTTGACAGGACCCTAGTCCAAATCAGTTGGATGATATGAGGAACAAAACAGATTGAGGTCTAGCAGAATGTGCCATTCAACAGCTGTTAGTAAAAACTGAATGTAATTCAAACCATTGAAATCAGGCAGGCAGTCTCAGTGTAGACCAGTGTGGGAGAGATGGTGACTGGCTGGTTTGTTTTCAGTATAGTATTACAGCTGTAGGACAATATTTACTCCATCAGTGTGTGCGTGTGTGTGTGTGTGTGTGTGTGTGTGTGTGTGTGTGTGTGTGTGTGTGTGTGTGTGTGTGTGTGTGTGTGTGTGTGTGTGTGTGTGTGTGTGTGTGCATGTGTGTGCATGTGTGTGGGGGGTGTAAATGTGTGTGTATCCATGTGTATCATAGTGTGTCAGGGACCCTGCCTGTGCTAGTGGAGCCCTGTAACCACCTCCCATAGTGAAGTGAAATGCTTTTCACTGCAGTTTGCCTTTCGCCTTCATGGTCCTCAGGCTACGCTAGCACCCAGGTGGGACTGCAGTCAGAGAGAATATTGAAAACCTGAACGGTTTGTGTGTAGTGTGTTTGTCGTGTGTGTGTGCGATCGCTCAGGAAACGCTGTAGGGAAGCCTTCTCTCTTTAGCTCTCCCGTCGTGTAGCTTTCTCAACCACACTGCTGCTTCAGCTTGACAGGATTAGAGATGCTATGTCTGTGTGTGTCTGCGTGCGTGTGCGTGTGCGTGCATGCGTGTATATGTGTGTGGAAGGTGAAGAGGGTGAGGTATAGTGAACAAAATGGATGTTGGAACTCCTTGTCTCTTAACCGTTACAACCATCCATTTATAATGTATCCCTATGTCTCTACCTCTCCCTATGGCTTTCCACCTCCCTCTCTCTCTCTCTCTTCGTTTGTCTCCCTCTTTATTCCTATACACTATTACACCGGACACTCAGGCTGTAGAGTAGTCAGACGTGTGTGTGTGTATGTTTCTATTTGTTCTTTACCAGGTCTTACTAACCACTCTCTCATCACCCCTGCCATCGGCTCATTGCATTACTAATATTACACTGATAACTATCATGTCTGCTGCTGTAATTGTCTAAGGTGATTTACATACATATTACACTGGCTCTCCCTCCCGTGCAGATAAGGGCCAGTGAAATAAACACATTAGCAGGTTGGGATAGGTAATTAGATCAGCAAATAAAACGCTGGATTATTTTCCTCACGGTTGTCACTGTTAATGTACGTCTGGATGATTAGGTGCAGATGGGTTCTATCTCCGTGCTCACTCTCTGGGTGGAATGGTGTGTGTGTGTGTGGTTCTGCTCATTTACAGACAGACAGACAGACATGCAGTGTGTCCTCCTTCAGTTTGTCATTAACCTCAGAACCACCGACTGGTGTTATATTCTCTTAAAAACTCAGCCAAACCTGCTCTTCACAAAGTTGGAATAACACTTTCCCTAGCTGAAGTAGTCCCCATGCAGAAAACATTAATCAGACAGTATACCCATGATGAAGTGTGAAGCTGTATGAAGTGTATGGATCAGCCTGGGCGTGTCTCCCTCTCCCCGGATCTACCCAGGCTCTGCCAGATGGCCTTGTGATTGAGACCATTTATAACTTTTAATCAGCCCTCTTTTAATAACGTATATTTTTCTTATCTTATCCCTCTCTCCTCCTCCTCCGCCACCACCACCCTCCCATCCCTCCATCCCAGTGGACAACCCTCTGGCTCTAAGATGGATGCCTTGTTTTATTATTTTGTTTATTTATTTCATTTCTGCGCTGTACTTAATTAAAAATAGCTTTACGACAGCCTTGAGCTATCGTCAGGAAGACGGATGCCATGGCAGAGGAAGTCAGAGGGACAGGGGAGACGACCACAGCCACGGTGCGTGTCACGTGTGTGTAAGGTGTGTGTGTCTGTGTGCATACTCAGGGTTTACTAATGCTGCTGCACACACACGGATGCACGCATCAGTGGAGGCTGCTCAGAGGAGGAATTGGAGGACCATCCTTCTCAATGAATTTCATACAAATGTAAATAGTGAAGCATTTAAAAGTTATCCTTTTTAGATAAACTATAGTAAATATATTCACGTCACCAAATAATTTATTAAAACACATTGTTTTGCAATGAAGGTCTACAGTAGCCTCAACAGCACTCTGTAGGGTAGCACCATTGTGTAACCGGAGGACAGCTAGCTTCCGTCCTCCTCTGGGTACATTGACTTCAATACAAAACCTAGGAGGCTCATGGTTCTCACCCCCTTCCATAGACTTACACAGTAATTATGACAACTTCCGGAGGACGTCCTTCAACCTATCAGAGCTCTTGCAGCATGAACTGACATGTTGTCCAACCAATCAAAGGATCAGAGAATTAATCTAGTACTGAAAGCATAAGCTACAGCTAGCTAGCACTGCAGTGCATAACGTGTGGTGAGTAGTTGACTCAAAGAGAGAGAAAGACAATAGTTGAACAGTTTTGGAGTTAAGGAGAAGCAAAGAGCGGTAGAGCGCTATATTTCATATTTTTTTTCCCTCACTTACACTTTCACTTACTTAGCTAGCAAATGCAGCTAGCTAGTTTAGCCTACTCAAACACCCCACTCAAGCATGTGCTATGTTAGTTAGCAGGCTATAACTATCCAACACAACACTGGAACTCTTCCAAGTCAAGGTAAGCTTTTGGCCACAGGGGTCCGCCGGGGTAACTGCTAAATTGCTTACTGACTATACACTCTACTGCATGATTATAGGGGGTTTACTAACGCGTTAGTTCTATTAGCTATATTGGCTATGACGTTACTTCAGCTAATATGGTGACAATGATGTAGGCTATGTGTAGAGGTTATGATATGGTTTGCCTTGGAAAGGTTTTTTAGTCCACAAGCGAAGGGAAAGGGTGAAAGGAGGAGAGTGCGTAGATGCGAGAAGGAATACAACGTGGCTGCTAAGAAAGTGAACTGTTTTTAAGTGTGACCAGGGGTGTATTCATTCCGCCGATTCTGTTGAAAAACGACCTGTGTGCACCTACGTTGTAAACTTTCATTCATAGGCTAGGTTGTAGCAACCTCATGCTGGGTATAGTATAGGGAAAATTTGAGTATCATGTAGTAGCCTAAACCTATCGATGTTACATTGAACTGGGTAAATGGAATATGAATGACAGTCAACCAATATGCTGTAATAGAAATAAGGCCATGCTCATAAAAAATTTAAACATTTCCTCCCTTAAACGGCACCGACCACCACTGGCACGCATGCACAAACACACACACACTGCTTGACTTTTGGATGTGAGTGCTAGCACCCAGCTGTTGAATATTCAGTGTGTGTTTGTTTGTGTGTATGTGTGTGTGTGTGTGTGTGTGTGTGTGTGTGTGTGTGTATGTGTGTGTGTAATTGAGTTCTTTAGTATAATGAAGCCAGCCATGAGTTACAAAGGGCACTCTATCACACACACACAGACAGACAGAGAAAGAAAAAGACAGTGATAAACAATGTTGCTTATCAGCAATGAGCAGGGGGTGAAACATTGCAGCCAAGTATCCTGACTGCTCCTGAGAAGAGACAATAACTCCTTACACACACATTCAGAGACATTCCCAAACACACACACACACACTTTCGAAGACGATCGCAAACACACTTATTCAGCAATGAGCTCTCTCTCTCTCTCTCACACACACACACACACAAACAAACACATAAGCCTACATACAGAGATGTTTACAGCGTACACTAGCTTGTCATGTAAAGACAATGGGAGCATTACACATTGATAGCATGTTAAAAACAAAATACTATGTTTTAAGTGAACAGTAGGCGTTGGTCTGAAGCCGAAAATATTAAAGAAAATTGCATGAGCACCACAATGCCTACTTCACCCATGCTCTACCAAGGTTTTCCAGCACACTACTTTGACCTACTACAGTAGCTATGTGGGTCTGTTGTACTTCAAACAATGTGTAGGCAGCTTGCTTAGGATTCAAACCTACTCAAACAGCCTAATTCATTGCTCCCACAATAATGTGATTTGTACCATATACAGGGTAAAGTATTGGATTCTTCACACACCACACTAAGACATTATCCCATTCCACTATCTTTTCAAACTCGTCTTTTTTTAACACGAAAGCAAGCTTTGCTTTATACTTACAAGAGCATCAGGCTTGATTGAGTGAGCTGTTATGTCTTGTAGTAATGTGGTGCCTGCCTGTATTTCCTTAAAACGTTGTTTTAGCAATACATTTCATAACAACATCCTTTTTTTGGTCAGTAGGTGCCCTACATAACAACAGGTGGTGGTGTGTTGGACACAGTTACTCATTTATACTGAACAAAAATATAAATGCAACATGCAACAATTCCAACGATTTTACTGAGTTACAGTTCATATAAGGAAATCAGTCAATTGAAATTAATTAATCCGGCCCTAATCTATGGATTTCACATCACTGGGCAGGGGCACAGCCATGGGCCCACCCACTTGGGAGCCAGGCCCACCCACTGGGGAGCCAGTTACAGCCAATCAGAATGAGTTTAACCCCAGAAAAGGGCTTTATTACCTTCAGAAATACTCCTCAGTTTTATCAGTTGTCTGGGTGGCTGGTCTCATACAATCCCGCAGGTGAAGAAGCTGAATGTGGAGGTCCTGGGCTGGTGTGGTTTAACGTGGTCTGTGGTTGTGAGGCCGGTTGGACGTACTGCCAAATTCTCTAAAACAACGTTAGAGGCGGCTTATGGTAGAGAAATTAACATTCAATTCTCTGGCAACCGCTCTGGTGGACATTCCTGCCAATTGCACGCTCCCTCAAAACTTGAGACATCTGTAGCATTGTGTTATGTGACAGAATTGCACATTTTAGAGTGGCCTCATGAAACATGGGACCAACACTTTACATGTTGCGTTTATATTTTTGTTCAGTAGATATAATGAGCTAGCCTGTCTGGATTATTGATTTCTGTAACAAAGGGATGGCACGCGCACGTAGACAAGATGGCGTATTGAATAGAAAGCGGTACAAACCACCTCAAGATAAAAACATAATATTCAAAATCAGTAAGTTAGACTAAATATTAGCATTTCATATATTCGCAGTAAATAAAATTCAATCTGGATAATAACACAAAACAAATCATAAGGCTAGAGAAATATATAGACAAATATTACAACAACACGCAACACCCAAACATGGCGGAAGATAAACGAGGAGAACCAATACCCAAGAGAAAATGCGACTCGTCGACTGATACAGATGATATATGCTTTTCATCACTGGGTCTGGTAAGTGTGGAAAGCGACCTGTTGAAGTCGATAAATGACGAATTGGGAATACTAGAATTGGTCAGTAAGGACGTAAAAGAGTTGAAAGTGAGTCTTGAAATGAGTGACGAAAAAGCATTGTTAATGGAAACAGAAACCAAAAAATTAAAAGTGACAGTAACTAAGATGGAAACGGACGTTAGGGAACTTAAAAAGGAGAACAACCTTCTGAGAGAAGCCTTACTAGACATCCAAACTAGATCGATGAGAGAAAATCTAGTACTTACGGGTATTCAGGAAAAGGAGGGAGAAATAACCGAGAATATTATGAAGGATTTCCTGCATACAGCACTTCAAATACCACTCGAGGCTGTCGATAAAATCCAACTCGAACGTGTACACCGTTTCGGACAAAGAGGACAGAAATATGATCGCCCAATCATTGCCAAATGTGATTTTTTTAAGGATAAAGCTATGGTTAAAAGCCTAGGAAAAAGACTTGCAGGCACGAAAATAGGCATGAATGATTAGTTCCCGAGGGAGATTGCAGAATGGCGCAAAGTTCTGTATCCAATCTTCAAGGAAAATAGATTAAAAGGGAAACGTGTGGCACTTGTGGTCGATAAACTATATATTAACAACCAAATGTTCAGAGACACAAAAACTACTCCATGGCTATTCTAAAAGTTGTAATAGAGGAGTTGAATAATGGAACACCCAATACTAGCAATGATAGGGATTGGAATATTAAATAACATTTATAGTAAGTATAGTTTTTAAAAATGGATAAAACGATATAACATGAAAAGATAACAAGCAGAATAATACATCTTCAAATACAACTAATTAGAACATGGCTTTTTTGGCGGGCAATTGTTGTTTTGGCGGACGGTTGTTGGGGTTGGTCCTGTGTTCTCCCTGGCGTCCTTTCCCCCTTGTGGCAGGGTGGGAAATGGGTGCGTTTGCACGCTCAGCCCATTTCCTCCGCATTCAACCATGTGGTGTGCATTTTTGTGTTTGGAAAGGTGCGGTGTTAATTGAGTAAGAGGGGAAATGGTTGCATATCCTAGAGCCGACGGGTGTCTATGAGCAGGGGTAGTGAGAGAGAGCTTTCAATTTTGTGTAGATGAGGGATATACATTTTTTAAATATAGTATACATCTAATTTCATTTTTTATTGTCCTATCATGATGGAAAGATCCCCAACCCTATATCCTGGACACCCACTTGAGAGACCCATACACCAAAGAGAAGTTCCCATCTCTTTATGGACCTGCTGTGAGTATGCAGCCTAAACATAGAAATAAAAGCGGTCAGAGACCTACTTGAGCAGCACCGCCCCCTCAAGATTCTGAGCCTGCCTGGCAGGGTTGGTCCTACAAAGCCAGAGCCCCCTGATGGGAGAGCATTATATACAAGGAAATTCTCAAAGCTGCTAATGAGAACCTTGACGACCTTTTACCTAGCCGGTGGGGATTCCGGTGGGGTACCCCCACCCAGGTAGTGGCAGTGCTGGCAACACTGGCTGCAGTAACCCATGGGGAGGGGGTCACACTCGGACAATCAGAGAGGGTTTTTTATAATTGTGGCCCAGGTGGCACAAAATAATCAAAGGTCTGACTGCACGGAGATGCTTGGGGAAAATGGTTACAACGGGGGACCAGAGTGTTTGTGTCTCAGGTGAAGAGGGTGGATCTGATCTCCATCACCTAGGACTTGACATAGATTAAGTAGATTAATCAAATCTGACATTGTCAATTTCTGCTCAATCTTGCATGCTTTCTCAATCAGCTGTAACTGTATGTGCACTCGTAAATCAGGTCCTTTCTTGAGTTGGTCTCTGGGATATACAGTGAGGGAAAAAAGTATTTGATCCCCTGCTGATTTTGTACGTTTGACCACTGACAAAGTCATGATCAGTCTATAATTTTAATGGTAGGTTTATTTGAACAGTGAGAGACAGAATTACAACAACAAAAATCCAGAAAAACGCATGTCAAAAATGTTATAAATTGATTTGTGTGTTTTGGGTCATTGTCATGCTGGAATACCCATCCACGACCCATTTTCAATGCCCTGGCTGAGGGAAGGAGGTTCTCACCCAAGATTTGACGGTACATGGCCCCGTCCATCGTCCCTTTGATGCGGTGAAGTTGTCCTGTCCCCTTAGCAGAAAAACACCCCCAAAGCATAATGTTTCCACCTCTATGTTTGACGGTGGGGATGGTGTTCTTGGGGTCATAGGCAGCATTCCTCCTCCTCCAAACACGGCGAGTTGAGTTGATGCCAAAGAGCTCGATTTTGGTCTCATCTGACCACAACACTTTCACCCAGTTCTCCTCTGAATCATTCAGATGTTCATTGGCAAACTTCAGACGGCCCTGTATATGTGCTTTCTTGAGCAGGGGGACCTTGCGGGCGCTGCAGGATTTCAGTCCTTCACGGCGTAGTGTGTTACCAATTGTTTTCTTGGTGACTATGGTCCCAGCTGCCTTGAGATCATTGACAAGATCCTCCCGTGTAGTTCTGGGCTGATTCCTCACAGTTCTCATGATCATTGCAACTCCACGAGGTGAGATCTTGCATGGAGCCCCAGGTCGAGGGAGATTGACAGTTATTTTGTGTTTCTTCCATTTGCGAATAATCGCACCAACTGTTGTCACCTTCTCAACAAGCTGCTTGGCGATGGTCTTGTAGCCCATTCCAGCCTTGTGTAGGTCTGCAATCTTGTCCCTGACATCCTTGGAGAGCTCTTTGGTCTTGGCCATGGTGGAGAGTTTGGAATCTGATTGATTGATTGCTTCTGTGGACAGGTGTCTTTTATACAGGTAATAAACTGAGATTAGGAGCACTCCCTTTAAGAGTGTGCTCCTAATCTCAGCTCGTTACCTGTATAAAATACAGGGTCAAATACTTATTTCCCTCATTAAAATGCAAATCAATTTATAACATTTTTGACATGCATTTTTCTGGATTTTTGTTGTTGTTATTCTGTCTCTCACTGTTCAAATAAACCTACCATTAAAATTATAGACTGATCATTTCTTTGTCAGTGGGCAAACGTACAAAATCAGCAGGGGATCAAATACTTTTTTCCCTCACTGTAACAACCGTTGAGTATCTGATTTTATGGTGGATTGTGGAGGAGGGGGGATGAGTGTGTTGGAGTATGTGAGTATGTGCGTGTGTGTCTGTCCGGCATCTGTTGTGGGGGCGTGGGGATGTTGGGGGGGGGGGGGGGGGGGGGTATGGGATGGACCACAGTAATTATTTGCTAGGATAATAATCGCTTGTCAATAAATTAAATGTAATACAATGGCAATCCGGGTTATATGTTAAAATCCTACATATGAACTGCTGACATTATTACACATATTAATTGAAATGATGGAAAATAAGATATGCAAGATATTTGAATAGATATATATTTTTAAATAGTTATATATAGAGGTGACAGCATTGGAAATGCTTTTGGCGGTTAATCTGCTTCTGTTTTGTGCGTGGCACTGTGTGCTGTTTTCGATGGATGGGTCCTGGCCTCTTGGGGCCCTAGAGATCCGGAGGGATGTGGGTGGGATGCCGATCACTGGGATGACGGCTCAACTTGGGATGGGGAGGGGCTTTAACGAGGGAATTAGTGGAGAACAATTGAAGGGATACTAAGTAGCAATGCAAATATCATGGTACAGCTATATGGACACTCAATCATTACGGTTTTTTTTTCATGGTAAATTTACAAACATATATAATGATAAATAGACTTGAAACTTGTATCTCATTATGGTGTATGGTGAAATAAGTATAGCCAGTTATAATTGTAATGGCTTAGCTGATAATAACAAAAGAAGACCAATATTTACATGGCTCAAAGAGAAGGAATATAATCTTGACTTCTTTCTTATCTCATTCTCGTTGGCACCAAAAGTTTAAAAAGTGTTGATAGTGGACAGAATGCGGTCGGCCATCATATAATTGGTATATACATTACTCTTACTGAATTTCCACGTGGGCGAGGATATTGGAAATTTAATCAAAGCCTATTGGATGATAATTTATTTTTAACTAGGACAAAGGAATTTATAACTGACTTTTTCCGACATAACATAGGTACAGCAAATCCCCTTATTGTGTGGGACACCTTTAAATGTGCCTTTAGAGGCCATGCAATTCAGTACTCATCTCGAAAACAAAAGCAATTTAGGTCAAAAGAGTTTATACTAACAAAGGAAATAGAAAGTCTAACAGAACAGATAGATGGCAATAAAAACTGTAACATAGAGGCTCAGAATAAATTAGAGGAAAAACAAAAAGAAATTGAGAAACTTATTCAAGAAAGATCAAGTGTAATATATTATAAAAATAAAGCAAACTGGATGGAATATGGGGAAAAATGCACCAAATACTTTTTTAATCTTCAACTTAGGAATGCTACCAAAAATAATTTAATGAAATTGGTTACAATAGAAGGAGGACCGAGTAGAAGGAGGACCGCTATTAGCATGTTTTAACCACTCCTATGTAAATGGTAGATTATCTGACACTCAAGAAGAAGGTCTGATCTCATTATTACTGAAACAGGATACAAGTGGAAAATACACTGCTCAAAAAAATAAAGGGAACACTAAAATAACACATCCTAGATCTGAATGAATGAAATAATTTTATTAAATACTTTTTTCTTTACATAGTTGAATGTGCTGACAACAAAATCACACAAAAATTATCAATGGAAATCAAATTTATCAACCCATGGAGGTCTGGATTTGGAGTCACCCTCAAAATTAAAGTGGAAAACCACACTACAAGCTGATCCAACTTTGATGTAATGTCCTTAAAACAAGTCAAAATAAGGCTTCAGTAGTGTGTGTGGCCTCCATGTGCCTGTATGACCTCCCTACAACGCCTGGGCATGCTCCTGATGAGGTGGCGGATGGTCTCCTGAGGGATCTCCTCCCAGACCTGGACTAAAGCATCCGCCAACTCCTGGACAGTCTGTGGTGCAACGTGGCGTTGGTGGATGGAGCGAGCCATGATGTCCCAGATGTGCTCAATTGGATTCAGGTCTGGGGAACGGGCGGTCCATAGCATCAATGCCTTCCTCTTGCAGGAACTGCTGACACACTCCAGCCACATGAGGTCTAGCATTGTCTTGCATTAGGAGGAACCCAGGGCCAACCGCACCAGCATATGGTCTCACAAGGGGTCTGAGGATCTCATCTCGGTACCTAATGGCAGTCAGGCTACCTCTGGCGAGCACATGGAGGGCTGTGCGGCCCCCCAAAGAAATGCCACCCCACACCATGACTGACCCACCGCCAAACCGGTCATGCTGGAGGATGTTGCAGGCAGCAGAACGTTCTCCACGGCGTCTCCAGACTCTGTCACGTCTGTCACGTGCTCAGTGTAAACCTGCTTTCATCTGTGAAGAGCACAGGGCGCCAGTGGCGAATTTGCCAATATTGGTGTTCTCTGGCAACTGCCAAACGTCCTGCACGGTGTTGGGCTGTAAGCACAACCCCCACCTGTGGACGTCGGGCCCTCATACCACCCTCATGGAGTCTATTTCTGACCGTTTGAGCAGACACATGCACATTTGTGGCCTGCTGGAGGTCATTTTGCAGGGCTCTGGCAGTGCTCCTCCTGCTCCTCCCTGCACAAAGGCGGAGGTAGCAGTCCTGCTGCTGGGTTGTTGCCCTCCTACGGCCTCCTCCACGTCTCCTGATGTACTGGCCTGTCTCCTGGTAGCGCCTCCATGCTCTGGACACTACGCTGACAGACACAGCAAACCTTCTTGCCACAGCTCGCATTGATGTGCCATCCTGGATGAGCTGCACTACCTGAGCCACTTGTGTGGGTTGTAGACTCCGTCTCATGCTACCACTAGAGTGAAAGCACCGCCAGCATTCAAAAGTGACCAAAACATCAGCCAGGAAGCATAGGAACTGAGAAGTGGTCTGTGGTCACCACCTGCAAAACCAGTCCTTTATTGGGGGTGTCTTGCTAATTGCCTATAATTTCCACCTGTTGTCTATTCCATTTGCACAAAAGCATGTGACATTTATTGTCAATCAGTGTTGCTTCCTAAGTGGACAGTTTGATTTCACAGAAGCGTGATTGACTTGGAGTTACATTGTGTTGTTTAAGTGTTCCCTTAATTTTTTTGAGCAGTGTATAAAGATCCAGTCCATTAAAAAAATTGGAGGCCCCTTACACTTCAGTGTTGTGATGCAAAAATTCTAGCAAAATGTATAGCGCATAGAATTAAAAAAGTATTGTCGGATATTATTCATTCTAATCAGACAGGTTTTTTACATGGAAGATACATTGGAGATAATATAAGGCAAGTATTGGAAACAATAGAACATTATGGAAAATCGGAGAAACCAGGCCTGCTATTCATAGCAGACTTCGAAAAGGCATTTGATAAAGTACGACTGGGGTTTATATATAAATGCTTGGAGCATTTCAATTTTGGTGAATCTCTTATAAAATGGGTCAAAATCATGTATAGTAACCCTAGGTGTAAAATAGTAAATAATGGCTATTTCTCAGAAAGTGTTAAACTGTCAAGAGGAGTGAAACAAGGTTGTCCACTATCGGCATATCTATTTATTATTGCCATCGAGATGTTAGCTATTAAAATCAGATCCAACAATAATATCAGGGGATTAGAAATCCAGGGCTTAAAAACAAAGGTGTCATTGTACGCTGATGATTCATGTTTTCTTTTAAATCCACAACTAGAATCACTCCACAGCCTCATAGAGGATCTAGATAAATTTTCTAACCTCTCTGGATTACAACCAAATTATGACAAATGTACTATATTACGTATTGGATCAATAAAAAATACAATTTTTACATTGCCATGTAGTTTACCAATAAAATGGTCTGATGGTGATGTGGATATACTCGGAATACATATCCCAAAGGAAATAAATTATCTCACTTCAATAAATTATAATAGAAAGTTAGCAAAAATAGATAAGATCTTGCTACCATGGAAAGGTGGGTGCCTGTCAATTTGTGGAAAAATCACCCTGATTAACTCTTTAGTATTATCCCAGTTTACCTATTTGCTTATGGTCTTGCCTACGCCTAGCGAACAGTTTTTAAAATTATATGAGAAATGAATATTCAATTTTATTTGGAACGGCAAGCCAGACAAAATTAAACGGGCCTATTTATATAATGAATATGAATTTGGAGGACAGAAATGATTAAATATTAAAGCATTAGACCTATCACTAAAAGCTTCAGTCATACAAAAGGTATACTTAAATCCGAACTGGTTCTCTAGCAAATTAGTAAGATTGTCTCACCCATTGTTCAAGAATGGCCTTTTTCCCTTTATTCAGATTACAACCACTCACTTCCAGTTATTTGAAAAGGAAATAATCTCCCAGATATCACTATTTCTAAAACAAGCCATAGAAAGTTGGTTGCAATTTCAATTTAATCCTCCAGAAACGACAGAACAAATAATGCAACAAATATTGTGGTTAAACTCAATTATACTATTTGACAAAAAAAATAAATAAGATATAATCTTTGTAAATGATATCATCGGTAGGACTGGTGGAGTTATGTCGCACATGCAGCTAACAAAAACATATGGAAATGTCTGCTCTACCCAAAATTACAACCAAATAATTGCAGCCTTAAGAAAGTGGAACGAGGAGAAAGTAAGGAACTTGTCTGTCGGCCTTGCATTAAAGAACATAATTGGTTAAGGATAACTGTGATAAATAAAAAGGTATATCAGTTTCGTTTAAGGACCAAAGGATTGACAGCCGTCCCATATAGATTGCAAAATAGTTGGGAAGAGATTTTTGACGTACCGATCCCATGGCCCAGTGTTTATGAACTGATACGCAAAACAACACCGGATTCAAAACTTAGAATCTTTCAATTTAAATTATTATATACAATTCTTGCTACCAATATAATGTTATTTATATGCGGGATACAATCTTCCCAGCTCTGCAGATTTTGCTGCGAAGAGACAGAATCATTAGATAATTTGTTTTGGTACTGTCCATTTGTAGCTTGTTTTTGGACACAGGTCCAGGAATGGCTAAAGGATTGTAATATTTACCTGGAGCTAACCCTGCAGATAGTACTACTGGGTGATCTGAAAAGTCATAGTCAATTGTTTTGCAAATATGGTCCTGTTTTATCAATTCCTGTGTTGATCAGTGTACAGTTCATTACCTCTGTCAAATGAATATGTAGCTTAAAGTTATGTTTTTATTTGTATTTATTTTTGCAATGAAGATTGCGACGCTACAATAATACACATTTACATTTTAGTCATTTAGCAGACGCTCTTATCCAGAGCGACTTACATTTACATTTACATTTACGTCATTTAGCAGACGCTCTTTTCCAGAGCGACTTACAAATTGGTGCATTCACCTTATAGCCAGTGGGATAACCACTTTACAATATATATATATATATATATATTTTTTTTTTCCTTTGGGGTGGGGTAAGGGGGGTTACTTTATCCTATCCCAGGTATTCCGTAAAGAGGTGGGGTTTCAAGTGTCTCCGGAAGGTGGTGAGTTACTCTGCTGTCCTGGCGTCGTGAGGGAGCTTGTTCCACCATTGGGGTGCCAGACCAGCGAACAGTTTTGACTGGGCTGAGCGGGAACTGTGCTTCCGCAGAGGTAGGGGGGCCAGCAGGCCAGAGGTGGATGAACGCAATGCCCTCGTTTGGGTGTAGGGACTGATCAGAGCCTGAAGGTACGGAGGTGCCGTTCCCCTCACAGCTCCGTAGGCAAGCACCAATGTCTTGTAACAGATGCGAGCTTCAACTGGAAGCCAGTGGAGTGTGCGGAGGAGCGGGGTGACGTGAGAGAACTTGGAAAGGTTGAACACCAGACGGGCTGCGGCATTCTGGATGAGTTGTTGGGGTTTAATGGCACAGGCAGGGAGCCCAGCCAACAGCGAGTTGCAGTAATCCAGATGGGAGATGACAAGTGCCTGGATTAGGACCTGTGCCGCTTCCTGTGTAAGGGAGGGTCATACTCTCCGAATGTTGTAGAGCATGAACATACAGGATCGGGTCACCGCCTTGATGTTAGCGGAGAACAACAGGGTGTTGTCCAGGGTCACGCCAAGGCTCATTGCACTCTGGGTGGAGGACACAACGGAGTTGTCAACCGTGATGGCGAGATCATGGAACGGGCAGTCCTTCCCCGGGAGGAAGAGCAGCTCCGTCTTGCCGAGGTTCAGCTTGAGGTGGTGATCCGTCATCCACACTGATATGTCTCCCAGACATGCAGAGATGTGATTCGCCACCTGGTTATCAGAAGGGGGAAAGGAGAAGATTAGTTGTGTGTCATCTGCATAGCAATGATAGGAGAGGCCATGTGAGGATAGGACAGAGCCAAGTGACTTGGTGTATAGCGAGAATAGGAGAGGGCCTAGAACTGAGCCCTGGGGGACACCAGTGGTGAGAGCACGTGGTGCGGAGACAGATTCTCGCCACGCCACTTGGTAGGAGCGACCGGTCAGGTAGGACGCAATCCAAGAGTGAGCCGCGCCGGAGATGCCCAACTCGGAGAGGGTGGAGAGGAGGATCTGATGGTTCACAGTATCAAAGGCAGCAGACAGGTCTAGAAGGACAAGAGCAGAGGAGAGAGAGTTAGCTTTAGCAGTGTGGAGAGCCTCCATGACACATAGAAGAGCAGTCTCAGTTGAATGACCAGTCTTGAAACCTTACTGGTTTGGATCAAGAAGGTCATTCTGAGAGAGATAGCAAGAGAGTTGGCTAAAGACGGCACGCTCAAGAGTTTTGGAGAGAAAAGAAAGAAGGGATACTGGTCTGTAGTTGTTGACATCGGAGGGATCGAGTGTACGTTTTTTGAGAAGGGGTGCAACTCTCGCTCTCTTGAAGATGGAAGGGACATAGCCCGCGGTCAAGGATGAGTTGATGAGCGAGTTGAGGTAAGGGAGAAGGTCACCGGAGATGGACTGGAGAAGAGAGGAGGGGATAGGGTCAAGCGGGCAGGTTGTTGGGCGGATGGCCGTCACAAGTCGCAAGATTTCATCTGGAGAGAGAGGGGAGAAAGAAGTCAAAGCATAGGGTAGGGCAGTGTGAGCAGGACCAGCAGTGTCATTTGACTTAACAAACAAGGATCGGATGTCATCAACCTTCTTTTCAAAATGGTTGACGAAGTCATCAACAGAGATGGGGGGAGGGGGGGGGGGGAGGATTCAGCAGGGAGGAGATGGTGACAAAGAGCTTCCTAGGGTTAGAGGCAGATGCTTGGAATCTAGAGTGGTAGAAAGTGGCTTTAGCAGCAGAAACAGAGGAAGAAAATGTAGAGAGGAGGGAGTGAAAAGATGCCAGGTCCGCAGGGAGTATAGTTTTCCTCCATTTCCGCTCGGCTGCCCGGAGCCCTGTTCTGTGAGCTCGCAATGAGTCGTCAAGCCACGGAGCAGGAGGGGAGGACCGAGCCGGCCGGGAGGATAGGGGACATAGAGAGTCAAAGGATGCAGAAAGGGAGGAGAGGAGGGTTGAGGAGGCAGAATCAGGAGATTGGAGGGAGAAGGATTGAGCAGAGGGAAGAGATGATAGGATGGAAGAGGAGAGAGTAGCGGGAGAGAGAGAGCGAAGGTTGCGACAGCGCATTACCATCTGAGTAGGGGCAGAGTGAGTAATGTTGGAGGAGAGCGAGAGAGAAAAGGATACAAAGTAGTGGTCGGAGACATGGAAGGGAGTTGCAGTGAGATTAGTAGAAGAACAGCATCTAGTAAAGATGAGGTCAAGTGTATTGCCTGCCTTGTGAGTAGGGGGGGACGGTGAGAGGGTGAGGTCAAAAGAGGAGAGGAGTGGAAAGAAGGAGGCAGAGAGAAATGAGTCAAAGGTAGACGTAGGGAGGTTAAAGTCACGCAGAACTGTGAGGGGTGAGCCATCCTCAGGAAAGGAACTTATCAAGGCGTCAAGCTCATGGATGAACTCTCCAAGGGAACCTGGAGGGCGATAAATGACAAGGATGTTAAGCTTGAATGGGCTAGTGACTGTGACAGCATGGAATTCAAATGAGGAGATAGACAGATGGGTCAGGGGAAAAAGAGAGAATGTCCACTTGGGAGAGATGAGGATTCCTGTGCCACCACCTTGCTGACCAGATGCTCTCGGGGTATGCGAGAACACATGGCCAGACGAGGAGAGAGCAGTAGGAGTAGCAGTGTTTTCAGTGGTAACCCATGTTTCCGTCAGCGCCAAGAAGTCGAGGGACTGGAGGGTAGCATAGGCTGAGATTAACTCTGCCTTGTTGGCCGCAGAACGGCAGTTGCAGAGGCTGCCAGAGACCTGGAACTCCAAGTGGGTCGTGCGTGCAGGGACCACCAGGTTAGAGAGGTAGCAGCCACGCGGTGTGAGGCGTTTGTATAGCCTGTGCGGAGAGGAGAGAACAGGGATAGACAGAGGCATAGTTGACAGGCTACAGAAAATGGCTACAATAATGCAAAGGAGATCGGAATGAAATGAACTAAACATCTGGGAAAGCGAGAGAGTGGGGCCTCCCTCACTTACATTTCACTGAAACACCCAAATATAACTCTCCCAACTTCCACCTCAGAAACTATACTTGTTGTAAACTACAGCGGTTCAATGTTTTCTAGGAATAGACTAACTTAGTTTATTCAGCTAGCTAACTTGGTACAGTATTCTTCCGTGAAAACCGTCCAGGGCACCTAGTCCTATGACGCCACAGCCAACTAGCATGCCAGCCTCCAACAACACGGTTTAGCACCAATAATCGGCCACAACAAACCACCAGTGTGTCAACACGCCAAGCAGATCATTTGTGTCCGTGTCTAACGTTGTGGGTTAGTCCCGACAGCTTGAGCGAGTCCGTCGTCAACTTATTCAGCCAGTTAGTTAGCTAGAATAGTTAGCATACTAGCTAGCCATTGCTTTCTGCCAACGAAAAAACCCCTCCACCCATGGCACGAACACACAGAGAGAGACAAGCTAACGTTAACTAGTCACCCATGTCCCGAATTCCCTTGAACAACTCTGGCTACCAGTATGTAAAAACAAAACACAAATGTAGGTTATAACTTACCCCTAGCAGCTACTGTTAGCTAGCCAAGTGCAAAGCTAGCCACTGAATCGACTCAGCCAGTTCGCGTCTGTTCGCTAGGTCGTTCCAGCTATTGTTTAGTAGCTATCCAGGTAGCAACAAGCTAGCTACATTTCGAGCACAGTAGCTACTTACTACCTAACGTTAATGCTTCAGACAATGAGGTTAGAAAAACAGCTGAATGGTAGGCATTATTGTAGGCAGCTAGCTGGAGTAATTACAGGCACTCTTAAGTGTGAAACAACTATCAACAGTTGCTAATAGTTACCAGTAGCTACCCGCTAGCTAGTCCAGGTAGTGGGTTAGCTAGCCTCGTACTTCACCGGGCTCAGCCGAATACAATACTTACCTACAATAATTTTATACAATAACCCGTGATAACTACCTACAATACCTAACTACATAGTTTAAGCTTTACTCTACACCAGGGGTGTCAAACGTCCGGCCCGCGGGCCGGATCAGGCCAGCAAACGGGTTTAATCCGGCCCGCGAGATGATTAAAAAATTTAAAATTTAAAAATTTAAAAAAATAATAATAATTTTGTAAAGTATAAAAATGCGCTGCAATTTTTCAATAAAATAAACTGCTGTTCCAATTGCGTCCACTGGATGGCGCAATAGCAATTGTGTTAAGCAAGCAAACTGTTTATACCGGGGCAGAGCAAGTAGGTCAAGCACGTGCTGCCAATGAGCTACTTTGTTTTGCCCGCGATAACATTATGTGCTTTGGCACCCTCATTGCCCCAATATGTCTCTGTCAAAAAAGAGAAAAGTGGACGCAGAGTGCAGAGTGTTCCAAGAAAAATGGTCATCCTATTTATTCACTGAATTGAATGGGAAAGCTGTATGTTTGGTGTGTTCAGAGCATGTTGCAGTGCTGAAAGAATATAACCTTCGTCGCCACTATGTGAGTCTTCATGCCGACAAATATGACAACTTTCAAGGACAGCGGAGATGAGAGAAGGTGAATGAACTGTTGGCGGGTCTGAAGAAACAGCAGTCTGTGTTTACTCACAGCCGAGACATCAGTGACGCTGCAGTGAAAGCTAGCTACCTCATTGCTAATGAAATCGCAGTGGCTTCAAAACCATTTAGTGAGGGTGAATTTGTAAAAACATGCATGATGAAGGCAGCGGAGATTGTGTGCCCTGAAAAGCGGCAGGCTTTTGCAAATATCAGCCTGACAAGAAACACAGTTGCAGACAGGATTTCTGATCTTTCAGTGGATTTGGACAGCCAGTTGAAGCAAAAAGTAAAGTCATTTATTGCGTTTTCGGTTGCAATTGATGAAAGCACGGACATTACAGATGTTGCACAACTGGCCATTTTCATCCGCGGAGTTGATGACACATTGACCGTCACCGAGGAGTTCGTGGAGTTGGTGCTGATGACAGATACAACGACAGCAGCTGATATTTTTACCGCACTCGTCGGCGCGCAGGACAGGGTCGGAGTGGACTGGTCCCGCGCTGTCAGCCTGGCTACAGATTGTGCGCCCTCAATGATCGGGAAAAAAGCAGGCGTTGTGACAAAGTTCAGAGAGAAAGTGCAATCTGCAAATGGAGGACGTGATTTTTTGACTTTTCACTGTATTTTGCACCAGGAGGCTTTGTGTTGCAAGTCATTAAATATGGATAACGTCATGAAGGTGGTCATCCAAACTGTTAATTTCATCCGATCCAGAAGCCTGAATCACTGTCAGTTTGACAGCCTTCTCAGAGAGAAAGACCACATCTATGGCCTGCCATACCACACTGAGGTAAGATGGTTAAGCCGAGGTGCTGTGCTGAGGCATTTCTTTGATTTACAAGAAGAAATTGAACAGTTCATGGAAGAAAAGGGCAAACCAGTGTTAGAATTTCATTCCGCAGAATGGATGCAGGACCATGCATTTATGGTGGATGTTACAGAGCACCTGAATAACTTGAACAAACAGCTGCAAGGGCGCAACAAAGTTGTCACGCAGTATTATGACAGCATACGTTCTTTCAAGTTGAAGCTGTCATTGTGGGAACGCAACTTGCCGGTGGTGATGCAGCTCACTTCCCCTGTCTGAAAAATGTGTGCGCGACCCAACATGTGGCAGACATGAAGCGGTTCAAAGATAAAATAACGGTGTCATGAGCCTCTCACTCCACCGGGTTACCACCTTATTTTCTTCCACTCTGCTCACCACTCTCTCTACTCAGCCTAACTAGCTCCACCTGTCCCTGCTCTGCTCTGCTCTAATTACTCTGCCAGCTGCGCTGCATTACCCACTACCTCTCCCAGTATTTAAGGCCCTGTCTTTCAGCTCTCCGGTGTCAGATCGTCTGCAAAGCTCACTCCCGGAACCTGTTTGCTCGCGCTTCTGGCTCACCCTGGTTTTGTGACCCCGGACCTGCCTGATTTTTGGATACTCTTCTGCCCCAGGAGATCCAGACCTGCTTCTGCCATTACGACTCCTGACTACTCTTCTATCCCGGTAACTCTGACCAGCCTTCTGCCTTGCTACTACGTATTTTGGATTTCCCTTGAACTGTACTGCTGCCTTGTTTCATTCCGCCCTGTTGTGTCTGTGTCTCCCCCCCCCAGGACTTCTGGACCACCCACCACCGGCTTCATAGGACGCATCGCTGCCACTGGGGGAGGCACAGACCCAGCACATTGGACGGGATCCCTGTTACCCCTGGAGCCTTCATTCACTCCCTACTTCCCTTTTCCCTTAAGTTTTAATAAACTTTCTGGTGTGACGCAATTGTGGTCCTCTGGTCGTCTGTCTGAACCGTGACAGTACGATCTGACCATTATGGACTCAGCGCACACTTTTCCCGACATGGAAACCGATGAGCATGAGCAGCAGTTCCAGCAGCAGCAACAACAACTCGCCATGATCATTCAACTCCTCACCAACCTTACCCCAGCCAGTCTGCCCACCAGCCCTGCCCCCGAGTTACCTGCCCCGGTCATTGCAGCCGCTGCTCCGGAACCCAAGATTGGAAACCCCGAGCGGTTCAACGGCGATTCAACCCAGGTCCGGCCATTCCTGACTAGCTGCCGACTTCAGTTCTCCTTGCAGCCAAGGACCTTCGCCACGGAGGGGGCTAAAGTTGGGTATGCCATCACTCACCTGACGGGCCGAGCTCGACTCTGGGGAACAGCAGAGTTCGAACGTCAAACCCCCGCATGTGCAACCTTCGACCTGTTTGCTGAGGAGATGCTGAAGGTGTTTGACCTGGATTCACCAACCGCAGAGGCGTCTCGTGAACTGTTCAGTATTCGACAAGGCAGACGTACAGTCGCAGACCATTCCATCGACTTCCGAACCCTGGCTAGACGAAGTTCTTGGAACACACCATCGTTGGTGGACGCGTTCTTCCATAGTTTGGCTGACTATATCAAGGACGAGTTGGTCTCCCATGAACTGCCTTCCACTCTTGATGAAGCCATCGCACTGACTGTCAGGATCGACAGAAGGATACAGACCCGTCGTCGTGAGAGGGGGCGCCAAGGTCCACCTACTACCGGCATTCGGAGAGATCCGACTGGGCTCCTGTCATCTACTGCCACTCACCCAGGTCAGCTTGATCAGTCTGAGCCTATGGAGATTGGGCGAGCCTCTCTCACTCCTGCAGAGCGCCAGCGCCGCTTCACTTCAAACCTCTGCCTCTATTGTGGAGGTGATGGACATCGTGTGGTAACCTGCCCTTTAAAGGGCCGAAGCTCACCGGGCATAGGGGGAGTCCGGTTGAGTTCAATGACCATCCAGTCCTCCGACCGCAAACCCCTGCTGCAAGTTCACCTCCGCCTCTCTGACTCAACTCACACCCTGGCTGCTCTGGTGGATTCTGGCGCCGAAGCCAACATAATGGACATCAAGCTGGCACGCCAACTGGGACTGGAGAACCTCCGTTTGACACCTCCTATCCCTGCCCGGGCACTGGACGGACACTTACTCGGATCGGTCACTCATGTCACGGCCCCGGTCTCGATGGGTCTGTCCGGAAACCATCAAGAAACTATCCAGTTTCACCTGCTCCCCTCTCCAGGCCAACCCCTCATCCTGGGTTACCCATGGCTCCGCCGGCACAACCCTCAGCTCGACTGGGTGACCGGGGTGATCAGGGAGTGGGGAGAGGACTGCCACCGAACCTGCCTGCTTGCTGCCGCACTACCCCCTCGGCCAGTACCTACTAACTCCGCTCCTGACCTCTCCAATGTCCCAGAATGCTACCATGGTCTCAGAGAGGTGTTTAACAAAGCAAGAGCCACATCTCTGCCCCCTCACCGACCGTACGACTGTGCCATCGACCTCCTCCCTGGAACAGCCCCTCCAAAGGGTCGTCTTTATTCGTTGTCTGCTCCTGAAAGAAAGTCCATGGAGGACTACATCAATGGCTCTCTGTCCGCAGGATTAATCCGTTCATCTTCATCTCCTGCTGGTGCTGGTTTCTTCTTTGTGGGGAAGAAGGACGGATCTCTTCGCCCCTGCATCGACTACAGGGGACTCAACGACATCACAGTGAAAAACCGTTACCCTCTGCCTCTGCTCACCTCTGCTTTTGAGTTGCTCCAGGGAGCCACTGTTTTTACCAAGTTGGATCTCAGAAACGCTTACCACCTAGTGCGGATCCGGGAGGGAGATGAATGGAAAACCGCATTCAATACACCAACAGGCCACTACGAGTATCTGGTTATGCCTTTTGGCCTCACCAATGCTCCTGCTGTGTTCCAGGCTCTAGTGAATGATGTACTGCGGGACATGTTAAACAAGTTTGTCTTCGTTTACCTGGATGACATCTTAATCTACTCCAGAAACCTGTCTGAACACACCCGCCATGTCCAGCAAGTCCTTCATCGTCTTCTGGAGAATTCCCTCTACGCCAAGGCAGAGAAATGTGAGTTTCACGTCAAGACAGTGGCCTTCCTGGGGTACATAGTGGCAGAGGGAAGTATCCAAATGGATCCTGCCAAAGTATCAGCAGTCACTTCATGGCCAGTTCCGGAGAACAGAAAGAAGCTGCAACAGTTTCTGGGGTTTGCTAACTTCTATCGAAAGTTTATCCGGAACTACAGTACCGTTGCTGCCCCTCTCACTGCTCTAACCAGCACCAAGCAACCCTTCACCTGGACCCCAGCAGCCGACAAAGCCTTCAGTACCCTCAAGGTGAGGTTCACCTCCGCTCCCATCCTCCAGATGCCTGATGTGGACCGGCAATTCATTGTGGAGGTGGACGCCTCGGATGTGGGAGTTGGTGCTGTGATTTCTCAGTGGGCTGCGGAGGATAGGAAGCTCCATCCCTGTGCCTTTTTCTCACGTCGGTTGTCCCCCTCTGAGTGCAATTACGACATAGGGAACCGTGAGCTGCTGGCTGTGAAGCTTGCCTTGGAGGAGTGGCGTCACTGGCTGGAGGGGTCCACCATTCCATTTCTCGTTTGGACCGATCATAAGAACTTGGAGTACATCCGCACGGCCAAACGGTTGAACTCCAGGCAGTCCCGCTGGGCCCTGTTCTTCACCAGGTTTAATTTCACTCTGTCATACCGGCCTGGATCACGCAACACCAAGCCAGACGCCCTCTCCCGTCAATTCCAGAAGGATGACACCCCCTCCAAGGACCCTGTGTCGATTCTGCCAAGTCCCTGCATCGTTGCAGCTCTGACCTGGGCTGTTGAGGAACAGGTGCTGGAGGCTCTCCGTAACCAGCCAGGTCCCAGCACTTGCCCAGCTGACCGCCTTTTTGTCCCCGAAGACCTGAGGTCCCAGGTCGTTCAGTGGGGACATGACTCCCGCCTAGCTTGTCACCCTGGCTCCACCCGCACTTACAACCTGCTCGCCCAGAGGTTCTGGTGGCCCTCTCTGAGGAAGGATGTACGGGAATTCGTCCAAGCCTGCCCCATCTGCAACCAACACAAGTCGTCCTGCCAGCCCCCAGCCGGATTGCTGCAGCCCCTGCCTGTGCCCAGACGTCCCTGGTCTCACATCGCCCTTGACTTTGTCACGGGGCTGCCCCCTTCAAGTGGCATGACCGTCATTCTCACCATAGTTGACCGTTTCAGCAAGATGGCACACTTCATTCCCCTCCCCAAGCTCCCAACCGCCAAGGAGACCGCCCAGGTGGTCCTGGAACACGTCTTCCGGATCCACGGACTGCCAAAGGATGTAGTTTCTGACCGTGGTCCACAATTCTCCTCCGCTTTTTGGAAGGAGTTCTGTCACCTGCTGGGAGCCACAGTCAGTCTGACTTCCGGATTCCATCCCCAATCCAATGGGCAGTCAGAGCGGGCTAATCAGGAGCTCGAGAAGGCACTGCGATGCATGACTTCACGCAACCCCCACTCCTGGTCGCAGCAATTGACATGGGTGGAGTACGCACACAATTCTCTGACCTGCTCTGCCATCGGTATGTCCCCTTTCCAATGTGTTTATGGATACCAGCCTCCTCTATTTGCCAGCCAGGAAGAGGAGGTTACTTGCCCATCTGCACTTGCTTTTGCCCGTCGATGTCGCCGCACCTGGTCACAAGCCCGAGCCACACTCCTCAGATCCGTTGCCAGCTACACTACCGGGGCCAACCGTCGGAGAATTCCTGCTCCCACCTACCATGTTGGTCAAAGGGTGTGGTTGTCATCGAAGAACCTGCCACTCAGGGTGGAGTCGCAGAAGCTGGCACCTCGGTTCATTGGCCCATTCCCTATCATAAGAGTGATTAGCCCAACTGCTGTCCGGCTCCAACTGCCTAATTCCCTGAGGGTGCACCCCACTTTCCATGTGTCTAAGATTAAGCCCATCCATGAGAGTCCGCTGGTCCCTGCTGCGCCTTGTCCTCCTCCTCCACGGCTCGTCGATGGTGGTCTGGTTTACACCGTCCGCCGCCTGCTTCGGTCCAGACGGAGGGGTAGGGGTCTCCAGTACCTCATTGACTGGGAGGGCTATGGACCTGAGGAAAGGACCTGGGTGCCAGCTAGTCGGATTGTGGATAGGACTCTCATCACCGCTTTCCACCAACGGCATCCTGATCAACCTGCAATCCGTAGGGGCCGCCCCAGAGGGGTCCCTAACCGTCCTGCCCGCTCGGCTTCCTGTCCTGTGCCTGATCCTGTCTCGGGACCTGTCCCATCTCCCGACCACGGCCCTCCGGCTTCCTCCGAGGATGAGGACGTTCACTCGGACCGTTCGGAGGAGTTCTAGCCCTCCTCCGGCTCCCCTCCTCCCGCCCGGCGTGGTGTTGCTCTTGGGACTTCTGGGGCCGTCCCTTGGGGGGGGGGTTCTGTCATGAGCCTCTCACTCCACCGGGTTACCACCTTATTTTCTTCCACTCTGCTCACCACTCTCTCTACTCAGCCTAACTAGCTCCACCTGTCCCTGCTCTGCTCTGCTCTAATTACTCTGCCAGCTGCGCTGCATTACCCACTACCTCTCCCAGTATTTAAGGCCCTGTCTTTCAGCTCTCCGGTGTCAGATCGTCTGCAAAGCTCACTCCCGGAACCTGTTTGCTCGCGCTTCTGGCTCACCCTGGTTTTGTGACCCCGGACCTGCCTGATTTTTGGATACTCTTCTGCCCCAGGAGATCCAGACCTGCTTCTGCCATTACGACTCCTGACTACTCTTCTATCCCGGTAACTCTGACCAGCCTTCTGCCTTGCTACTACGTATTTTGGATTTCCCTTGAACTGTACTGCTGCCTTGTTTCATTCCGCCCTGTTGTGTCTGTGTCTCCCCCCCCCAGGACTTCTGGACCACCCACCACCGGCTTCATAGGACGCATCGCTGCCACTGGGGGAGGCACAGACCCAGCACATTGGACGGGATCCCTGTTACCCCTGGAGCCTTCATTCACTCCCTACTTCCCTTTTCCCTTAAGTTTTAATAAACTTTCTGGTGTGACGCAATTGTGGTCCTCTGGTCGTCTGTCTGAACCGTGACAAACGGGACTGTTACGGGAGTTTGAGCAACGCTTTCAGATTTATGTTTATATGTTTTTATGTTGATGTGCTATTGTTTTTAATTGATTTTATTTTATTTGTATATTTAACCTATTCTTGACTCTGTGGTTCTTGCACTTGTTTGGGGAACAGGATTTCATTATTTTTATCTACATTTCTGCCTGAGAAATGACACCCTGATATAGTTCTGTGATCTGTGAAACAGTTCTGTTAATCACTGAGGCATTGTGTGTTTGTGTGTTCTTTTTCTTTAGAATTTTCAAATAAACTTGACGTGTTTTATGATTAATAGTGATGTTGTGCTTGTACTATTTTGGACACACTGTCCTCAGGCTCCAGCTTTATGTTGTATGTTGATCGTATTAAAACAAAGAAAACAATCTGAAGTTGTTGTTTTTAAGTTATATATACCATGATTTTTCCGGTCCGGCCCACTTGGGAATAGATTTTCCTCCATGTGGCCCCTGAGCTAAAATGAGTTTGACACCCCTGCTCTACACCATATAAGCCATATAAGCCAAGCTTACCTCCCGCCAGAGAGAGACACAACCTCACCCGACGACGACGACTGGATAGTGAGTGCATACATTTCCATACTGGTCCCTCGTGGGAATCGAACCCACAACCCTGGCGTTGCAAGCGCCATGCTCTACCAACTGAGCTACACGGGAGTACGTGTACAATAGGCCTATGTCTAAAATACATACAGTCTAATTGTAAGGTTCTGTATTTATTTTCTTAGTCAACCTTGTGTTCTTGAACGTAGCCCTGTCTTTCATTTTTGTTAATTGATTTCACCTGTGTTTGTTACTTACCTGGTCTCATTAGCTCCTTATTTAGTTCAGTTCTTTCTGTTTGTGCCTTGTGAGGAATTGTTCATTTTGACTCTACTAAGCCTTTTCCTAGCTCGTTTGTGAGAACCAGTTATAGCCTTCAGTCCTAGTTTTTGATTATCCTGCCTGTTTGCCTACCTGTGTATGACCATTGCCTGCCTGTGACCACGATTCCTGCCTCCTGCGAAGTGCGAAATAAACACCTGCCACGCTCTGCGTGTGAATCTATACCTTTTTCTCCCTGAGTATTCATTACACTAATGATATATGATACATTATTTTAATGGCAGGAAAGTCCATTATCCCTCTGAAGAGTATGAATTAGGCTGTTTTGAGAAGGTTTGAATCCTAAGCAAACTGCCTACACATTGTTTGAAGTACAATAATCAACATAGCTACTATAGTAGGTCAAGGTGTGTGCTGGAAAACCTTGGTGGAGTAGGCATTGTGGTGCTCATGTGAATTTCCTTTCTTGTTCTGCTTCAGGCCAATGCATACTTCTCACTTAAAATATAGTTTTTTGTTTTTAATTTCAATAGTTTTTACACCGGAAAGTGATTATGCAACATTATTATACTATATTATTAGGTATTAATAGATTTATTCCTCTAAAACTAGCTGGCTAGGTAGCTAACAAACATAGTGTACAGTGTAGATAGCTAGGTAATGTTACATTGCTTAGCAAACCAGTTTGACTAGTTTATGGAGTTGCTAACGTTAGATGAGCAATGTCCATTATGTGTATTATAAATTAGCAACATGGCGGTTTCCCAAAGTTTGGTGTTGACTCCGAACTTTACTTAGCTAGATAGCTGTGCTTTGTGGGATACATTGTCAACATTGAGTTATGCCTGTGCAAGATCTGTCCATACCGCTAACGTTACAGCCTTTTTTCCATGTAATGTAGCCATCTAATGTTACTGGTTAACATTAGTTAGCTGACTAACTGGCAATAGCAGCCAAGGATTATTTGTGCTTATTTGTTTGTGCTCTGATTACATGCAAGTGTCTAGGCCAACCGTTTACATAGATGACTTCAGCCATGTGAAAAACCTTCCATAGCAAAATATACTCTGAAACCTCAGTTGCTAACGACCTTGTCAGCAATCCGGTATGTGGTTTTCGGTAATGGCCGGACAAGAGGCGGGGAGTGTGTTGTGTACCTCCAAGTTAAATTACGAATTGTCATGGACGTTGGCGTCATATTGGCTTAGATATGATAGGGAGATTTGAATTTAACATTGAACTTCAACCAATGCCATACTAATAATACTCTCACTGTCCCTGGCTCACTGAGGACCAGTCAGGAACAGTGGAGAGGAACACAATGGATAATGACAACAGAGTGGAGAAGTGTCACTCAAACTTGTTTACCTGTGTGTGTGGCTCTCTGTGAGTGGCTCCTCCACCTGTAAGGTGTTCAGCACAGAGAACGGACTCTCACTGGGAGAGAGCGAGAGATGAGATAAAATCTCACTGGGAGAGAGATGGGCTTTACAGTGGGAGATGCTGCGGCCCATTGAACAGAGAGAGAGAGAGAGAGAACTGCAGGTGGCACGGTAGAATGTGGTTGTTTTATGGATGGAGTGGAGATGGATGAGATTAATCTGTATGTATGCACGCCTGCTGTCTATTCCCCTTCCCCAGGGGAGTACATCTGTTTCTCTCTCTCTATGTCACACACACACACATACTGATGTGAAAGTGGCAAAAACATGGTGTTTTGGGAACGTCGAACTGGCCTAACCACATCCAGGCCAGTGGAGGCTCCTCAGAGGAAGAAGGGGAGGACCATCCTACTCAGTGAATTTCATTTTTTTGCATATAGTGAAACATTAAAGTGATCCTTTTTAGATAAAACTATACTAAATATATTCACGTCACAATATAAATGTTTTACAATGAAGGTCTACAATAGCCTCAACAGCACCTTCTAGGGTAGCACCATGGTGTGTCCGTCCTCCTCTGGGTATGTTGACTTCAAAACAAAACCTAGGAGGCTTAAACAGTAATTATGACGACTTCAGGAGGAAGTCCTCCAACCTATCAGAGCTCTTGCAGCATGAGAATGAATCTAGTACTGAAAGCATAAGCTATAGCTAGCTAGCACTGCAGTGCATAAAGTGTGGTGAGTAGTTAGTTGACTCAAAGAGAAAGACAATAGTTGAATACTCTTTTTAACAAATTAATTTCTTCAAAAATTAATGAGAAGCAGCAGAGAGAGAGAGAGATTATATTTTTTTCTTGTTCTTAGTTTAATTTTCGCTTACTTACCTAGTTAATGAAGCTAATTTAGTTTACTCAACAACTTAACTCAAACAGAGAGGAATGCTATTTATGGTAACTAACTGGCAAAGACTTTCCAACATTGCAACTCTTCCAAGTCAAGGTAAGCTTTCGGTTTTATTAATTTATTGCCACCGGGGCCCGCCAGTTGTCCACCCAATCAAAGGATCAGAGAATGAATCTAGTACTAAAAGCATAAGCCACAGCTAGCTAGCACTGCAGTGCATAAAACGGGGTGAGTAGTTGACTCAAAGAGAGAGAAAGACAATAGTTGAAGTTGAACAGTTTTGAACAAATTAATTACTTCAAAAATGAAGGAGAAGAAAAGAGGTAGAGCGCTATGTTTCATAATTTTTTTCCCTCACTTACACTTTCTCTTACTTAGCTAGCAAATGCAGCTAGCTAGTTTAGCCTACTCAAACACCCGACTCAAGCAGAGGGATGCTATGTTAGTTAGCTGGCTATAACTATCCAACACAACACTGGAACTCTTCCAAGTCAATGTAAGCTTTTGGCCACAGGGGCCCGCCGGGGTAACTGCTAAACTGCTTACTGACTATACACTGTACTGCATGATTGTAGGGGGTTTACTAACGCGTTAGTTCTATTAGCTATGTTGACTATGACGTTACTTCAGCTAATATGGTGACAATGATGTAGGCTATGTGTAGAGGTTATGATATGGTTTGGCTTGGAAAGGTTTTTTAGTCAACAAGCGAAGGGAAAAGGTGAGAGGTGGAAAGCGAGTAGATGCAAGAAGGAATACAATGTGGCTGCTAAGAAAGTGAACTGTGTTTAAGTGTGATCAGGGGTGTATTCATTCCGCCGATTATTTTGAAAAACTTTTCTTAATCGGAAGCAAATGTAACGAAACGGGGACAAACATACCTGAATTTGTCCAATAGAAACTCTTGTTTGCAAATATTGGACTAATGATTACACCCTAGATCAGCTAGATGCAGGCAAGAGTGTGCAAGGCGGTATTGAATGTGTCACTGTCTGTCCATTGTAAACTTTCATTCATAGGCTAGGTTGTAGCAACCTCATGATGGGTATAGTATAGGGAAAATTTGAGTATCATGTAGTAGTCTAAACCTATCGATGTTACATTGAACTGGGTAAATGGAATATGAATGACATTCATCCAATATGCTGTAATAGAAAAAAGGCCAGGCTCATGAAAAACAAAATAATCCTCCCTCATCTTAAACAGCACAGACCGTCGCTGAATTGAGTATAGTATAGGGAATATGTGAGTATCGTGTAATAGCCTAAACCTATCGATGTGACATTGAGCTGGGTGAATGGAATATGAATGACATTCATCCAATATGCTGTAATAGAAATAAGGCCATGCTCATTAAAAAAATACAAATAAACGTCCTCCCTCATCTTAAACAGCACTGACCGCCACTGATCCAGGCCCATTTCCCAGAATGATTTAGACCCATAATGGCTCCCTTTACCTCGCCAGTCGCTCACCCCCTGATTGGGAGAGACTTGCTTAAGGTGGTCGTTCAAATTGGATATGGTGCACTTGGGGCTCCTGCACATCCAATTAATCAAAATAGAATGTAACATTTGTAGTCTTCTCTCCCCTTTTACTCCTTCTCTCCTCTCCTCTCCCTTTAGTTGTATCCCTCTCTTCTCTGCTTTGTTCTCTGTTCTGATTGACTCTGTTCATTACATGCAAATGATGTTAACTGATGTGGCTCATGCAATGGAATGTATTTTTTGAAATGTCAGTTGAGTTGAATCAACAAATCACAGCACATATTGATAGGTACACTTCCTGCTTTTACTTCCTACTTTTACTTCCTGCTTTTACTTCCTGCTTTGCTCTTATGGGTACACTCGCAATGGACGCCAGTCTACCCATTATGCCATCATTGACTAGAATGGAGATGCCCATTCTATTCATTATTTTTTTTTGTGCTATTGAAGCGGTTATTACGGAGACTGTGCCATCCAAAATTCCATGACCGTCACAGCCCTAGTGTGTATGTGTGTGTTTGTGTCTGAGTGTATGTGTGTGTGTGTTTATGCGTGCTTACGTTTGTGTGTTTAACTGCCGGCCTTCGGTCTACTTTAATCTTTTTATGCCCTACACACCCTTCAATCAATCCAGTCCTGACATAAATTAAGTTCTGTCCTCCTATACTGCCTCCCGCCCTCCCTCCCTCCATCCATCCCTAAACCACTATCACCTGTTCTTTAAAGGCAGGATAACCCTCTATCTTTTCTTAGGAATATTTGTCTCCCGTCTTAATGAAAATGTCAGTCTCTCAGAAGAAGGTTACCTGCTTAAAGCATCTTATTTTATTTATGTTAATTCATTTAACCCTTCTGTGGTCAATGACCTGTCCCATCCAGAAATACACTGTGTTACCAGACACTAGACAGACCTGGTTGGAGAAGCAATGGGGAGTTGTATACTAGAAGCTTGTTGTGTTTTCCTAGCCAGAGAGTGGGGAGAGGGTGGGGAGAGAGTGAAGCGGTGGAGTGTTTGAGGAGTAGAGGGATGGAGAGAGAGAGAGTGATCAGCTAAAGAGACAGATGGATGGAGAGATAGTGATGATGTTTACGGTGGTACCTTTAGCTGCCCATTGCCCATCTCTTCCCTCTGATCGATGAGTGTGTCCTGCAGGGCTGATGTACACATATAGAAAAGTACAGATAAATGGAATGTCACCCTCAGAGAAAAAGGCATAACATGGACCATAAAACGACATCTTATGTTTTTAGTGCCCCACCCCCAGCCCCCTCTATATGGCGCCGATGGGACAGGGTGGGACGGTGTGTGTTAGATGGGATATTGATGGGGACTTGACCTGTTTATGAGGTGCTGTAACTCTGGATTTATTCAGAGGAAATAAAGGGACAACCAGTAGGGATGAGGGAGAGATGAAGGGAGGGAGGGAGGAAAAGGGAAGGCTACCATTTAAACAAATAGCAGTGGCTGTTCATACATCACCAGGCGTTGACCTTGTCTCCAGAACATTCTTTTGGCTGCAGGATTGATTTGTTCTCCCTCTCCTCTCCCACACCCCATCTCTCTCTCTCTCTCTCTCTCTCTCTCTCTCTCTCTCTCTCTCTCTCTCTCTCTCTCTCTCTCTCTCTCTCTCTCTCTCTCGCGCTCTCTCTCGCTCTCTCTCTTTCTCTCTCTTTCTCCCCCTATACCTCTCTCTCTCTCTCTCTCTCTCTCTCTCTCTCCCTCCCTCTGTCTCGGTCTCTCTCCTTCCCTCTCTTACACACACTCCCCCTCACTTTCACTCAATCTCCCTCTCTTGTGTTGCTATAGTTACTGTCATAAGAGAATGGGGGGTTTTGTGTGAAAGAATAGGCGTATAAAAGAGAAGCTAGGTTATGACCTGCTGAAGTGGAAGAGACATACGTACATGCACACCCACACCCACACACACACAGTCTTGTACAACTAACCTTGTGGGGACACACAATTCAGTCCCATTCAAAATCCTATTTTCCCTAACCCGTACCCTAACCTTAACCTTAACCCTGACCCGAAAGCCTAACCTTAACCCTAACCCTAACCCTAACCCTAGCTCCTAACCCTAACCCTAAAATGAACCCTAGCTCCTAACTCTAACTCTAACACTAATTCTAACCTTAACCCTAAACCCCCTAGAAATAGCATTTGACCTTGTGGGGACCAACAAAATGTCCCCAGTTGGTCAAATTTTTGTTTGTTTACTATTCTTGTGGGGACTTCTGGTATAGTTAAACACGTCCACACACACACAGAAGCTATGACACTTCATTTAGTCCATCCCTTTATTTTACCAATCTTTTTTTCTCACTCTCTTAACTATTACTACTTCCAGCTTCTGTTTCATTCCTCCTCCTTATGTAATTCATATCTGTCTCTCTAAACCATCTCCCTTCCTCCCTCCCTTCTCCCCCCCCCCCCCCCCACCCCCCCCTTCTCTCTATAGTCTAGTATAGTGGTGGTAGACCATTACTGATGTATCCCTGACTCATGTGGTCCTCCTCCATTAGTAGTCTCTCTCCGTGTGAAGAAAGGAGCGTGTCAGATGTCAGGTCTCCTAAAAATAACAGATTAAAAATGTGTCTGAATAATTCCCGTGTCTCCAGTTGTGAAACAGAAGGAAAAAGGAGGGAGAAATCAGACAGTCAGAGCTGGCCTGGCTGGCTGGGAAACATGCTGACTGCATCATGGGCATAGTGAATGCGTTTCTCCTTGGGCTGAAATATTACCTTGTGGGGTTGAAGCTGTGTGTGTAAGTGTGTTTGATTGTGGATTTCAGTTTTGATGTTTGCATTGGTCTGAAGAAGAGTTTTTAACAGGTCATTTGCATAATGTGTCTGAGACAGAGAGAGCGAGGCAGAGAGAGTGTTTGTTTGTGTGTGGTGGGTGCGTGCGTGTGTATGTGTGTGTGCATGCGTGTGTGTGTGCTGGTAATTATGATGAACAGTAATCCTCTGGGAGTCAATGTCTCTGGTTCTCTCCCAGTCTCCCATTCTAATAAAGTGTTTAATATTTTGTGTGCGCGTGCGTGTGTGTGTGTGTGTGTGTATTTGTGGAAGAACTGTGTGAATGTATCAGTGTGGCTCAGGCAATGCCTTAGGGCTCTGCTTTTTCATTCCAACTGGAGAGACAGGACAGGGAGACACACAGTCACTCACAGCAGGTTGTCTGGAGTAGGCTTTCATATAATAATAATATAATAATATGCCATTTAGCAGACGCTTTTATCCAAAGCAACTTACAGTCATGCGTGCATAATTTCTTTCTTTTTTTTTGTGTATGGGTGGTCCCGGGGATCGAACCCACTACCTTGGCGTTACAAGCGCCGTGCTCTACCAGCTGAGCTGGTAATACCGTAATAGAGAAAACATACAGTGGACAGTACAGCCCATATGTAGACGGATTCACAAAATGCATGTGTGGCCATGAACATGAAGTGCATGTTTTATTTAGTATTGCTGCCTATGATAGCATATTGTGTTTGATTGTGCCCCCATGCTAGTTGTCACGCTGTTTGACACCAGTGGCAAAGTTTCACTGCTTTTTCATTTACTGGAGAAATATGAAGTGGATAGCCTTGAGGCATGTGGTGTGTGTGTGTGTGGCTGTGTTGGCAGCTACACTATATATACAAAAGTATGTGGACACACCTTCAAATTAGTGGATTAGGCTATTTCAGCCACACCCGTTGGCTGAGAGATGTATAAAATCGAGCACACAGCTATGCAATCTCCATAGACGAACATTGGCAGTAGAATAGCCTTACTGAAGAGCTCAGTGACTTTCAACGTGGCACCGTCATAGGATGCCACCTTTCCAACAAGTCAGTTCGTCAAATATCTGCCCTGCTAGAGCTGACCCGGTCAACTGTAAGTACTGTTATTGTGAAGTGGAAAAGTATAGGAGCAACAACGGCTCAGCCGTGAAGTGGTAGGCCACACAAGCTCACAGAACCGGACTGCCAAGTGCTGAAGCGCGTAGCGCTTAACGTCAGCACAAGAACTGTTCGTCGGGAGCTTCATGAAATTGATTTCCATGGCCGAGTAGCTGCACACAACCTTAAGATCACCATGCACAATGCCAAGCCCCGGCTGGAGTGGTGTAAAGCTCCCCTCCATTGGACTCTGGAGCAGTGGAAACGTTTTCTCTGGGGTGATGAATCACGCTTCACCATCAGGCAGTCCGACAGACGAATCTGGGTTTGGCGGATGCAAAGAGAATGCTACCTGCCCGAATGCATAGTGGCAGCTGTTAAGTTTGGTGGAGGAGGAATAATGGTCTGGGGCTGATTTTCATGGTTCGGGCAAGGCCCCTTAGTTCCAGTGAAGAGAAATCTTAACGCTACAGCATACAATGACATTCTAGACAATTCTGTGCTTTCAACTTTGTGGCAACAGTTTGAAGAAGGCCCTTTCCTGTTTCAGCATGACAATGCCCCCTTGCACAAAGCGAGGTCCGTACAGAAATGGTTTGTCGAGATCTGTGTGGAAGAACTTGACTGGCTGCACTGAGCCCTGACCTCAACTGCATCGAACACCTTTGGGATGAATTGGAATGCCGACTGCGAGCCAGGTCTAATCGCCCAACATCAGTGCCGACCTCACTAATGCTCTTGTGGCTGAATGGAAGCAAGTCCCCAAAGCAATGTTCCAATATCTAGTGGAAAGCCTTCCAAGAAGAGTGGAGGCTGTTATAGCAGCAAAGGGGGGGACCAACTTCATATTAATGCCCATGATTTTGGAATGATGTTTGATGAGCATGTGTCCATATACTTTTGGTCATGTAGTGTAGCTCTCTGGAGTACAATAATTCTCTCTATTTCCCTAACAAACAAACACACACACACAAATGCATATGCACACGCGCACACACACACACACACACACACACACACGTACAGGGTGCAGTGAGAGTGAGCAGAGTGAGTAGCAGGTCTACTAGGCCAGTGTGATGTAGAGAGGGTCTCAGTGTGTTTGACGTGTGACGTTACTCAGGACCAGATCAGCCCGTCTACTCTGTAATTAACAGAGTCAATCAGAACAGAGAACAAAGCAGATGAAAGAGGGATGCAACTACAGGGAGAGGAGAGGAGAGAAAGGTAGAAGAGGGGTGAGGAGGGGAGAGATATGGGAGAGTTGGGGAGAAGAAAAGAGGTGAACGAGGGGTAAAAGGAGGGATGAGATGAGCAGCCAGGTCACCCCATGATACAAGTCAGTATTCAATGTCCATTCACATCTAAGGAACGTCGGGAGATGACGTGAAACCAGCTACTAGGGGCAACAATGGGCACTGTTACCTTCAAATAGGTTTGGCTTTATCTAGGGTGCTGGGGACGGAGGATGGGTGTAAGCATCTGCCTCTGATTCCAAGGGCTGCAACTTCGAATCCAGCAATGGAAAGTTGTTTTTGTTATTTTTGTTTAAAGCCTATCCCAAACCTTAACCCTTACCTTGACCATTCAGAGTTAATGCCTAAACGTAACCTTAAACTCTTCGAAATTTGACGTTTGGAACAACTTCGAAATTTGACTTTTGAGAAACATTGTTGAACGTCTAATTCTGATGTGAGACTATGAGAGCTGGTAGGAGATGAGATAAGGAGTGATAGTGAGCAGGGGAGAACATGGCACATTAAAGAGGTCCCAGTCTTCAGCAGTGAAATAGGCCCTCAGGGTGTGATGTATCTCCCTGTCTCCCTTTGGGGCACTTTAAAGGCCTACAGTAAGACTCTTTGTCTCATTGTAATGTACTGATATAATGGCACAAATGCACTGTCTGTGTCCACAATATAGTACTCTGACCACGGCAGTCTTACACGGCTGTAAAGTATGTTCATCTTTATGGCTCTAAAGACATTTCACTCTGCTATACAGATCTGTCTGACAACACAACGTAATGAGCTGTAAATGACGGATCTGACCCCAGAGGTTCTCCAAAATCTATATGTAACAACTGAATCTCTCTTTTGCGCTCTCTCTCTGTCTCTGTCTCAATTCAATTCTCTATCATCACGGTAATTAATGCAGACCCTCTCCTCTCATCGAATAAACACAAAAGCCACACACACACACATACACAGATGACCACCATCATTCCTGTTCCCAAGAACTCTAAGGCTTCATGCCACAATGACTACCACCCTGTAGCACTCACATCTGTAATCATGACGTGCTTTGGGAGGCTGGTTATGGCACACATTAACTCCATCATCCCAGACACCCTAGACCCACTCCAATTTGCATACCGCCCGAACAGATCTATAGACGACGCAATCTCAATTGCACTCCACACTGCCCTCACCCACCTATATAAGAGGAATACCTATGTGAGAATGCTGTTTATTGACTACAAATCAGCATCTTGGCTGGCTGCATCACTGCTTAGTATGGCAATAGCACCGCCCTCGACCGCAAAGCCCTACAGATTTTTATTTATATTTTTTGTAATGCGTACGGCCCAGTACATCACTGTGGCCGAGCTTCCTGCCATCCAGCACCTCTATATCAGGCAGTGTGAATGGAAGGCCCAGAAAATCGTTTAAAGACTCCAGCCACCCAAGCCATAGACTGTTCTCTCTGCTTCCACACGGCAAGCGGTACCGGAGCAACAAGTCTGACACCAACAGGCTCCTGAACATCTTCTATCCCCAAGCCATAAGACTGCTAAATAGCTTACTAAATAGCTAACAAAATGGCTACTGTACATGGACTATCTGAGTTGACCCTTGTATTTTATTTCTCTATGCACACTCACAGGGCCCTACACACTCACACACACTGACACTCCAGCACACACACAAACACTCACTTCATCATTTGCTCACACACACATAATATGAATATACATTTATACTGACTGTACACACACGCACACCCACTCACATACAATCATCATATACGCTGCTGCTACTCTGTTTATCATATATCCTGACGCCTAGTCACCTTACCCCATACATATCTCTCTCTATCGATCCAGTATTCCTGCACATTGTAAATATGGTACTGGAACTGACCCTGCATATAGATAGTATGCTTACTTACTTTATCCTGTTCTTCTTATTTTTATTTATTGTGTGTTTTTGGTCTACCTTGTTATTTTTAGTATTACATTGTTATTGATTACTGCATTGTTGGGTTTAGAGCTAGCAAGAAAGGCATTTCTCTGTACTTGTGCACGTGATATTAAAACTTAACTTGAAACACACACACACGCTCATTCACTCACACACACATGCACCCTCGGCGGAACGAGAAGGGGCTTTTCTCCCCTTTTAACTCAGGGAGAAATACATTTTTGAGGAGAGAAAGTCAAAGTAGCGTTTTTCCTTTTGACCCATCTCTATACAGTAATCCGAGAGAGAAAGTGAGGAGCGTGTTTTGGCTGATTTAATGGAGCTCTACACCTTGGGCTGGGCTTTAAACCTTCACCAGGCTTCACATGGCTCACTACCTAGAGAAAAACAGTACAAAGCCTTGCCGTGACCTACTGGAGAGAGAGAGGGTGAGAGAGAGAAGGAGTACATTTGTGATAAAATATAATTATGGAATTAAAGGATAGGGTAATTTCCATATAAAAGGACCCATGAGCACCAACATGTGAAGTTCATAGGAGTATGTCAAATACAGTATGGTGTCAAATGAAAGCTATGAGTGTGTATGTGTGAGAAATGTAGCGATATATACACTTTTTAACCATTGTCCATCCTACAAATTTGGAATAAGCAAAGGCTTTGGTTTCTGGTCAAACAGATGGAAAAAGGGTCTTAGAACATTTCTTAAAAGATATTAGAGATACATCAAAACACAATAATGTTGAAGTAAAGACCCCTGCCAACTAATATCAAAATGTATATTTAGTTTTTGGATAAATGTTTCTGCCTTCTGTAAGTTTAAAAAACATTGCCTTGTGCCTTGAAATTCCATTACCAGCAATCCACATATCTTTACGATATTTTCTAATTTGGTCTTGTTTGGAGGCAGAGCTCATTAAAATAATAGCCAGTGTGTAGAATAATACCCAAATATGCAAAAGAGGCTATTGTGTATTTATACCTTTGTGTACCTATTTAGGATACATCACCATGAAGATAATTAAATTCATAACCATAATTATGCACTTCTGTGTAATACAGATCAAGGATCGATGATGAAATTCCGTTACCGCAATTCCATTAGCAGGTGTAAATCCACTTAACTTACTGTAGTTCAATAACCAAAAGAGATGTGTCATGTCATAGCTGACACCCCATTCTTTCTGCAAACATTGTTGAATCTTAATTTAGAGCAGATATTTAACTAGAGATTTTTGAAAATGTGGACACATAAAAAACTCAGGGAGATTTTACCAAAATTCGCTTACCAAACTTTGCATCTGCACAGTTCTTCTAGTAAATGTGTTTTTGTAAAATGTTCAGTGGCAATTGTTAAAAGTAGTAATTGTGCATAGAGTTGTATGGTTTGTTAAACATTGAAATCAATGTTTTTTGTTTAGCATACATTTTAAGGGAAAAATCAGAGTCGCAGCACAATTCCGTTACTGTGGAAATGCCCATAAGGAAGGAGGGAAAGACACAAAGGCATCTCTGACAGTCATCCAGACCAGATAAGCAGCTCCTCTCTCTCTCTCGCTCTCCCAATGTATCTCTGTCTGTTGCTCTCTTTCTCTCTCTGTATCTCTCCCTCCCTCTGTTGCTCTCTTTCTCTCTCTCTCTCTCTGTACTGTATCTCTCTCTCTCACTCTCTCACTCTCTCACTCTCTCACTCTCTCACTCTCTCACTCTCTCGCTCTCTCTTCCCCTCCGGTCCCCTCTCAGTCCCCCACTGGGTACCCCTGCAGTGAGGTCAGTGGCCGTTGCTAAGCAATCATCCAGTCCATTACCCTGGGAACATGTCCTAAAAGACCACACCACATGTAGAGTAGAGCCACCTGGACCCCATATAGCGTGCCAATCAGTCTGTCCATCACATGCATGCACACACACACACACACGTGCGCGCACACACTGTTATTTCTCATATTTACCATACACATATTAAATATGTCTGCCTGCTGTTGTTTAGTAATGATTTGATTGCCTCAGCAGGCTGAGACACATCTCATCTCACAATGTTGATGTGAAATAAATCATGTTCTGATAAACAGAGCTCCGACAGCTCTGTAGAGATGATTAGAGTTTGTTATGTCAGAAAGTTTGTTTGGTACCATCTGGGCTGCTTTCCAGGCATTAATGTTTTGTAGTGTTTGATAAAAGCAAGAGCCTTGAAGGATTTCTCGAAACCGTTTGTGATGCATGATTCAATTGCGACTCATTAAGCAACTTTGGGCCCTTGAAAAACTCTATATTAGTAACGTTTATTATTAGTAATATACTGTGTTTTCTTTCACCCGCAGAACATAATTCCTTTACATTACACAGTACTTAAATATTTTTTAGCATTGTGAAAGTGTATGTTTGCCTGCAGTGTGAGTCTGCTAAAGCTCCAGCCCACTGTAAACCTGTCCATAGTCCTGGGTGTTCTTGTGTTAGCTAGCAGACACAGTCCATCCAGTTTAATCAAGCCCAGAGCATGCTCCTGTTTTACGGCGTTGTCTACGGAGCGTGCTCTGTCTGTACATGCATGGTGAGCTACGATACACTGGATAAAGCAGCTCCCTGCTCCGGCTGTAAATAACCAGCAAGCTATTAGAGCTGGACCACTGGAGAATTGCCTGTAATACACACACACATGACCGCCTGCACACACACACACACACACATGCACACACAAACACACACGTTTGAGCACATACGTCATTAGCTGGGATTGATTAACGAGGCAGTTTTAATTTATCTTGTTGTGTTCTTGTCAGGTGGGTCCAAGACATGATGTGGGCGTGTCACTACGTAAATCCTTCAACATCAGGTCCAGGGCCTCTGTGAAAGTTAACCCTTAATCCAGTTATGGTTATTGGTGCTAGTCATTTATTAGCAGCTTTGACATAATACTGGAGCAGGAAGATCATTCAGTTGCAGGCATTCAAAAGTGTAAATGTTAAAACAAAACGTTGTTTCAGTGGATGTAACTGTCAGGGGCATATTTAAAAATGTTATTTCGCTATAGATTATTGCTAATGCACTGCTTGACTTCACCTTGTGAAAGAGTTTATCACATTATCAATGTACCACTGCTGCAGCAATGGTATTTTGAAAAGTAACTTTTTGATGCCTCACGATTGTGACTTACGATCATTGTGTAATCGTATCACGATTGTCACACGGGTCCTGTGTGAATCAGGTGGGTTCTCAGGTATCAGTATGACTCACTGGCAGAACTTAGGTATGGAGAGCAGCTTCCACCTGGACCATAAAGTATCTCTCTCTCCCACCATAGAACCCAACAGCCTCTAGCGGCTCTTCAATTTGAATGTTAACACTCTGAAACACACACACACAAACACAGGCTCGAGAAGGGACTGCCGATGGTGGTAATTGACAGTTTGAGTCACTAGGATTCAGTCACTCTCCAAACCCTCTATTTCCAGGGACCGGATGTTCCCCTAATGCAGAAATGATTGCAGCTGGAATCATATTATTCATCCTCTAAATCGTGAAATTCAGTAACCTCGAAAAATTTATATATAGGAGGAAAATTCAGTGCCTGTCTCAAAGTTCCCACCCACTCTTGTCTCTCCTCACTCGACACACCATTCCCATTTATTTAAATGACAGTACAGGGCAAAACCAGGCAGTTCTACCTCCCCAGAGCCAGCCTCTAACTTGGAGATTTATAGAGCAAAGCCCATGTTTCCTGTTTCAATTGGAGATTAAATTACCACAGGGAGACTGAACCAACTACCTGTTCATAAAGAGGCCTGCAATGCATCCAACCTGGTGTGTGTGTGTGTGTAGGCGGGCATGTGTGCATGTGTGTGTCAGTTCCTCAGGCAGGAGTGTACTAGAGTTGCCCTGCTCTCTGTGAAGTCAAGGTTATTCCTGCTGTGCTGCGTCTCTCTCCTCCCCTGTCAGGTTCTCTAGTAGGACGCTGACAGCAACAGGGGAAAGCGTGAATCAGTGCTAACACAATGTGTGAATGTGTGTATGTGTGTGTGTGTGTTTGTGTGTGAGAGAGAGTCATACTGACAACTGAGAACCCAATATTCATTAGCTGCGTACCATAGACCGCTAACCATGTTCCCGTCGTTCTGCCTCAGCTTGGGCTGACATGTAACAAGAGGTCTGTATAGCTTTACATCTAACCCTGTCATTCACTCACATGCATATTTTCAGAAAAGGCTGATGACAGAGAATATAAAGTGTATATTTAGCTGGTTGTGTGTATGGGTGGAAAAAACATAGAATACTGGATGACTGCCAGAGTACTGTAAAGTCATTGTATTTCTGCTTTTCATTGTAATTTAGGCTAGAGGTGCTAGCTTGGCTAACACAGGCTTATATCGGCTCATATCCACATAGCCACAACCTCTAAACAGGACTTTAAATGACAATCATCCCTGCTAATGATTCTGAATCATTACCTCAATATTACCAAAACATCCGAATGTTGCCCTGCTTGTCCCCATGTTTGTCCCTTGCCAAGCATCTCATCCATCTGAATGCAGCTTTAATGTTGCCACAGCAACATGTGTGATAAACATGACTTATCCCTCATCTGATTCACTGCCCATTGGACACAGGCAAGCTGAGAGAGGTGTGTGCGTGTATGTGTATGCGATTCTGTTGGAGAGACAGGCACTGATTGTGTGCGTGATACATTCACACACACGTACAGATTCAGACACATATACACACTTACACACACACACGCTATCTCTCTGCGTGAAGTCGTAAAAGCGGGTGAATCATTGTTCAGCATACACAGCCTCTCAGCCCTGGAAAATATTCAAATTGTTTTAATTTTCTGCCTGGGTGACTTCAGATGATGGCTCCACCGAAATAATATATGGAGAAGAAAAATTAAATTAAAATAATTATATTGTAGGAAAAATGTGTCTGAGTTGAATAATACAATTCCCCAGTTCCTTTTTATTTGTGATTTTTTTTAGGGGATAGGTCAGCTATGAAATTAGCAAATAAAATGAGAGACTATCAAATAACATTACTTGCATAATTTCTAATCCCTAGTTCCTTGGTGAAGCTGAGTTGAGGAACATTAATTTCATTTTTTTGTCATTTAGCAGACGCTCTTATCCAGAGCGACTTACAGTTAGTGAATACATTTTTTTTTTTTTTTATACTGGCCCCCCGTGGGAATCAAACCCACAACCCTGGCGTTGCAAAACCCCCTCCCCTACCCTGGACGACGCTGGGCCAATTGTGCGCCGCCCATGAGTCTCCCGGTCGCGGCCGGCTGCGACAGAGCCTGGATTCGAACCAGGATCTCTAGTGGCACAGTTAGCACTGCGATGTAGTGCCTTAGACCACTGCGCCACTCAGGAGTGTAGTTTATTGGTTGCGTACACAGTTTAGCAGATGTTATAGTGGGTGCAGCAAAATGCTTATGTTACTAGCTCCTAACAATGCAGTAAAATGTCAATCAGGTACACAAATAATCAAATTAAAAATACAAAAACAGAAAGAACAACAAGAAATCAAGGAATGTCGGAATGAATCCAATGAACAACCCAAATATCACTGTAACAGTAATCCAAATACAATCTATATGTATCTATACAGCAGTAGATATATTAGAATGAGCTATATTGAGAATTCAGTATTTAAATACACCATAGCAAAATTGATAGAATTGCAGGAAATTAGCTTGGTGAATGGTGTGTGTATGGACAGTATGTGAATGGAAAAGGTGTGTACAGCAGTAGTTATATAGGATGAGCCATGACTAGAATACAGTATATAAATATAAAGTGGGCAAAACAGTATGTAAACATTATTAAAGTGATCAATGAACAATGACTATGTACATAGGACAACGGTCTCTAATGTGCAGGGTAGAGTACGGGGTGGTAGCCGGCTAGTGCCAGTGTCTGAGGTTCAGGGCAGGGTACTGGGTGGAGGCCTGGAGATAGAAGCTGTTTATCAGTCTCTCGGTCCCAGCTTTGATGCACCTGTACTGTCTACACCATCTAGATGGTAGCGGGGTGAACAGGCCATGGCTCAGGTGGCTGGGGTCCTTGATGATCTTCTTGGTCTTCTTGTGACACCGGGTGCTGTAGATGTCCTGGATGGCAGGCAGTTTGCCTCCGAAGATGCGTTGGACTGCACCACTCAATTGCCGTACCAGGTGGTGATACAGCCCAACAGGATGCTCTCAATGGTGCATCTGTAGAAGTTTGTGAGGGTCTTAAGGGCCAAGCTGAATTTCTTCAGCCTCCTGAGGTTTTTTTTCACCACACTGTCTGTGTGAAGGGACCATTTCAGGTCCTCAGTGATGTGCACGCCAAGGAACTTGAAGCTTTTGACCCTCTCCACTGTGCCCACGTCGATGTGAATGGGGGTGTGCTCTCTCTGCTGTCTCCTGTAGTCATTTTGTTGACGTTGAGGGAGAGGTTATTTTTCTGGCACCACTCCACCAGGGCCCTCCCTGTAGGCTGTCTCGTCATTGTTGGTAATCAGGCCTACTACTGTTGTGTCGTTAGCAAACTTGATGATTGAGTTGGAGGCGTGCGTGGCCACGCAGTCATGGATGAACAGGGAGTACAGGAGGGGGCTGAGCACGCACGCTTGTGTGGCCCCCCATGTTGAGGATCAGCGTGGCGGAGGTGTTGTTTCCTACCTTCACCACTTGGGGTCGGCCTGTCAGGAAGTCCAGGACCCAGTTGCACAGGGAGGGGTTCAGACCCATTTCCCTGAGCTTAGTGATGAGCTTGGAGGGAACTGAGCTGTAGTCGATGTACAGCATTCTTACATAGGTATTCCTCTTGATTAGTAAGAAAGGATGAGTGTGTGTGTTTGTGCATGTGCATGTGCATTCACAGTTGAAGTCGGAAGTTTACATACACTTAGGTTGGAGTCATTAATACTCGTTTTTCAACCACTCCACAAATTTCTTGTTAACAAACTATAGTTTTGGCAAGTCGGTTAGGACATCTATTTTGTGCATGACACAAGTAATTTTTCCAACAATTGTTTACAGACAGATTATTTCACTTATAATTCACTGTACCACAATTTCAGTGGGTCAGAAGTTTACATACACTAAGTTGACTGTGCCTTTAAACAGCTTGAAAAATTCCAGAAAATGATGTCATGGCTTTAGAAGCTTCTGATAGGCTAATTGACATCATTTGAGTCAATTGGAGGTATACCTGTGGATGTATTTCAAGGTAACTCAGTGCCTCTTTGCTTGACATCATGGGAAAATCAAAAGAAATCAGCCAAGACCTCAGAAAAACAAAAGCGTGTGCGAGCAAGGAGGCCTACAAACCTGACTCAGTTACACCAGCTCTGTCAGGAGGAATGGGCCAAATTTCACCCTACTTATTGTGGGAAGCTTGTGGAAGGCTACCCGAAACGTTTGACCCAAGTTAAACAATTTAAAGGCAATGCTACCAAATACTAATTGAGTGTATGTAAACTTCTGACCCACTGGGAATGTGATGAAAGAAATAAAAGCTGAAATAAATCATTCTCTCTACTATTATTCTGACATTTCACATTCTTAAAAAAAAGTGGTGATCCTAACTGACCTAAGACAGGGAAGTTTTACTAGGACTAAATGTCAGGAATTGTGAAAAACTGAGTTTAAAGGTATTTGGCTAAGGTGTATGTAAACTTCCGACTTCAACTGTATGTACCTTGTGTTTTGTGTGTTAAACTTGTGGTTCCGTGTGTATATTTCTCATATTCTCTTACATCTCTCATGTGGTTATGTGTGTATCGTGTGTGAGTTTATCTTTTGGCACATACAGCTGTTGTGTACACTGGGTATGCAAGTTGGACAGAGGCATTGTTTAGAGTTGCCAGAATGTTCTGATTCACATAGAGAACTTTTACAATGTTCCAGACACGGAACACAATAACACAATGTCAGAAACCCCAGTGGAACAATTACATAACTTCAGAAACTACGGAAAATAATACAGAGAAAGTAAAGAATGGAGCAGAATGACAAGATGTCTGACAGAGAGGAGAGAATGGCAGGATGTCTGACAGAAAGGTGGGAATGACAGGATGTCTGACAGAGAGGAGAGAATGACAGGATGTCTGACAGAGAGGAGAGAGTGGCAGGATGTCTGACAGAGAGGAGAGAATGGCAGGATGTCTGACAGAGGAGAGAATGGCAGGATGTCTGACAGAGGAGAGAATGGCAGGATGTCTGACAGAGGAGAGAATGACAGGATGTCTGACAGAGAGGAGAGAATGGCAGGATATCTGATAGAGAGGAGAGAATGACAGGATGTCTGACAGAGAGGAGAGAATGACAGGATGTCTGACAGAGAGGAGAGAATGACAGGATGTCTGACAGAGGAGAGAATGACAGGATGTCTGACAGAGAGGAGAGAATGGCAGGATGTCTGACAGAGAGGAGAGAATGGCAGGATGTCTGACAGAGAGGAGAGAATGGCAGGATGTCTGACATAGGAGAGAATGGCAGGATGTCTGACAGAGAGGAGAGAATGGCAGGATGTCTGACAGAGAGGAGAGAATGACAGGATGTCTGACAGAGAGGAGAGAATGACAGGATGTCTGACAGAGAGGAGAGAATGACAGGATGTCTGACAGAGAGGAGAGAATGACAGGATGTCTGACAGAGAGGAGAGAATTTCAGGATGTCTGACAGAGAGGAGAGAATGGCAGGATGTCTGACAGAGAGGAGAGAATGGCAGGATGTCTGACAGAGAGGAGAGAATGACAGGATTTCTGACAGAGAGGAGAGAATGACAGGATGTCTGACAGAGAGGAGAGAATGGCAGGATGTCTGACAGAGAGGAGAGATTGGCAGGATGTCTGACAGAGAGGAGAGAATGGCAGGATGTCTGACAGAGAGGAGAGAATGACAGGATGTCTGACAGAGAGGAGAGAATGACAGGATGTCTGACAGAGAGGAGAGATGGCAGGATGTCTGACAGAGAGGAGAGAATGACAGGATGTCTGACAGAGAGGAGAGAATGACAGGATGTCTGACAGAGAGGAGAGAATGACAGGATGTCTGACAGAGAGGAGAGAATGACAGGATGTCTGACAGAGAGGAGAGAATGGCAGGATGTCTGACAGAGAGGAGAGAATGACAGGATGTCTGACAGAGAGGAGAGAATGACAGGATGTCTGACAGAGAGGAGAGAATGGCAGGATGTCTGACAGAGAGTAGAGAATGGCAGGATGTCTGACAGAGAGGCGAGAATGGCAGGATGTCTGACAGAGAGGAGAGAATGGCAGGATGTCTGACAGAGAGGAGAGAATGACAGGATGTCTGACAGAGAGGAGAGAATGACAGGATGTCTGACAGAGAGGAGAGAATGGCAGGATGTCTGACAGAGAGGAGAGAATGACAGGATGTCTGACAGAGAGGAGAGAATGACAGGATGTCTGACAGAGAGGAGAGAATGGCAGGATGTCTGACAGAGAGTAGAGAATGGCAGGATGTCTGACAGAGAGGAGAGAATGACAGGATGTCTGACAGAGAGGAGAGAATGACAGGATGTCTGACAGAGAGGAGAGAATGGCAGGATGTCTGACAGAGAGTAGAGAATGGCAGGATGTCTGACAGAGAGGCGAGAATGGCAGGATGTCTGACAGAGAGGAGAGAATGACAGGATGTCTGACAGAGAGGAGAGAATGGCAGGATGTCTGATATGGAGGAGAGAATGACAGGATGTCTGACAGAGAAGAGAATGGCAGGATGTCTGACAGAGAGGAGAGAATGGCAGGATGTCTGACAGAGAGCAGAGAATGACAGGATGTCTGACAGAGAGGAGAGAATGACAGGATGTCTGACAGAGGAGAGAATGACAGGATGTCTGACAGAGAGGAGAGAATGGCAGGATGTCTGACAGAGAGGAGAGAATGGCAGGATGTCTGACATGGAGGAGAGAATGACAGGATGTCTGACAGAGAAGAGAATGGCAGGATGTCTGACAGAGAGGAGAGAATGGCAGGATGTCTGACAGAGAGCAGAGAATGACAGGATGTCTGACAGAGAGGAGAGAATGACAGGATGTCTGACAGAGAGGAGAGAATGGCAGGATGTCTGACATGGAGGAGAGAATGACAGGATGTCTGACAGAGAAGAGAATGGCAGGATGTCTGACAGAGAGGAGAGAATGGCAGGATGTCTGACAGAGAGCAGAGAATGACAGGATGTCTGACAGAGAGGAGAGAATGACAGGATGTCTGACAGAGGAGAGAATGACAGGATGTCTGACAGAGAGGAGAGAATGACAGGATGTCTGACAGAGAGGAGAGAATGACAGGATGTCTGACAGAGAGGAGAGAATGACAGGATGTCTGACAGAGAGGAGAGAGTTGCAGGATGTCTGACAGAGGAGAGAAATGCAGGATGTCTGACAGAGGAGAGAATGACAGGATGTCTGACAGAGAGGAGAGAATGACAGGATGTCTGACAGAGAGGAGAGAATGGCAGGATGTCTGACAGAGAGTAGAGAATGGCAGGATGTCTGACAGAGAGGAGAGAATGACAGGATGTCTGACAGAGAGGAGAGAATGACAGGATGTCTGACAGAGAGGAGAGAATGGCAGGATGTCTGACAGAGAGTAGAGAATGGCAGGATGTCTGACAGAGAGGCGAGAATGGCAGGATGTCTGACAGAGAGGAGAGAATGACAGGATGTCTGACAGAGAGGAGAGAATGGCAGGATGTCTGATATGGAGGAGAGAATGACAGGATGTCTGACAGAGAAGAGAATGGCAGGATGTCTGACAGAGAGGAGAGAATGGCAGGATGTCTGACAGAGAGCAGAGAATGACAGGATGTCTGACAGAGAGGAGAGAATGACAGGATGTCTGACAGAGGAGAGAATGACAGGATGTCTGACAGAGAGGAGAGAATGGCAGGATGTCTGACAGAGAGGAGAGAATGGCAGGATGTCTGACATGGAGGAGAGAATGACAGGATGTCTGACAGAGAAGAGAATGGCAGGATGTCTGACAGAGAGGAGAGAATGGCAGGATGTCTGACAGAGAGCAGAGAATGACAGGATGTCTGACAGAGAGGAGAGAATGACAGGATGTCTGACAGAGAGGAGAGAATGGCAGGATGTCTGACATGGAGGAGAGAATGACAGGATGTCTGACAGAGAAGAGAATGGCAGGATGTCTGACAGAGAGGAGAGAATGGCAGGATGTCTGACAGAGAGCAGAGAATGACAGGATGTCTGACAGAGAGGAGAGAATGACAGGATGTCTGACAGAGGAGAGAATGACAGGATGTCTGACAGAGAGGAGAGAATGACAGGATGTCTGACAGAGAGGAGAGAATGACAGGATGTCTGACAGAGAGGAGAGAATGACAGGATGTCTGACAGAGAGGAGAGAGTTGCAGGATGTCTGACAGAGGAGAGAATGGCAGGATGTCTGACAGAGGAGAGAATGACAGGATGTCTGACAGAGAGGAGAGAATGGCAGGATGTCTGACAGAGAAGAGAGAATGGCAGGATGTCTGACAGAGAGGAGAGAATGGCAGGATGTCTGACAGAGAGGAGAGAATGGCAGGATGTCTGACAGAGAGGAGATAATGGCAGTGTGTGAGGCGGAAAGGAGAAAATTGCAGTGTGTGAGTCAGAGACAGTCATTTGGTGTTAGGATGTATAGGAGAAAGTCTCACTCCTCTATCTCTTCTCTAGAGGTGACCCTGAGTGGAGGAAAGAGCTCATTTACAGGTACAGCACACCATCTCTTCTCTATCTTTCTTTCTCTCTCTCTCCCTCCCCTCTCTTTCTTTCTCTCTCTCTCTCTCACCCCTCTCTTTCTTTCTCTCTCTCTCCACCCTCTCTTTCTTTCTCTCGCTCTTTCTTTGCTGCCCTGCAGCCAGATCTGAGAATGCTGTGTGTCTGTTTTCCTGTGTATTTGCAAGTATATTTGTGTTGCTACAGCGTTTGTTTTTTAGTATAGGTAAATGTGGTTAGAGTGTTGCTGCAGGGGTTGATGGCGAGCCAGCCAGGAGTAAATGATCATTTCCACTATTACAGTTTTTCTCAATTGCTAAAACACTAAACCCTATTGTCTGAACCAAATGCTCAGTTGCCTGAACCCACTGATTGAATCAATCACTCTTTTGGCAAAACCATAAGCACTTTTCACCTGTTTAGACATAACTTGCCAACACATTTTCATTGTGATGCTCCCGTGCTGCATAATGGTGAGCACAGGTGACAAAAGTCAAACACAATTAGAGCACAGGTGTCACCACTTGAACACAACAACTCAAAATTGATCACACTTGTGGCTAATGATGTGAGGGAACATATACAGTAAGCCAGTTCAGAGAGCACTGGTTTGTGAGGCCCTACAATGGATAGAAATCTGAGAGGAAGAGTTCGTGTGAGAGGAGGTCGAGGTGGTCGAGGTGGTCAGCGAAGACAAAGAACAGTAATATCTGATGAAATCAGAGCTACTGTGATTGACCATGTTCTTGTCCATGGTATGAGCATGAGGGAGGCTGGACAAAGGGTACAACCAAACATCAGTAGATTCACTGTGTCCACCATAATCCGAAGATTTAGAGAAGAGAACAGGTAATTACCTTTTTTTGACATTATAGTACAGTATGTAAATGTTGACAGCAATTACTGTATGACATACTATATACTGTACCACAGTATACTGTAAGTAAATATATCTTTCAGTACATCACTGTACCAATGTACTGTAGTATTGTAATGGAGGGTTGATCTAACTGTTTGTAGGCCTAGTATTCCATGTATATTTTTTGTAACTCCATGTTCTCTTTTTGTAGAATTGAAAGACTGCCACATGGGTTTTTTTGTATTATTTTTTTTATTTTATTTCACCTTTATTTAACCAGGTAAGCCAGTTGAGAACAGGTTCTCATTTACAACTGCGACCTGGCCAAGATAAAGCAAAGTAGTGCAATAAAAACAACACAGAGTTACATATGGGGTAAAAAAAACATAAAGTCAGAAATACAACAGAAAATATATATACAGTGTGTGCAAATGTAGCAAGTTATGGAGGTAAATAGGCTATAGTGCAGAATAATTACAATAGTATTAACACTGGAATGCTAGATGTGCAAGAGATGATGTGCAAATAGAGATACTGGGGTGCAAAAGAGCAAAATAAATAACAATATAGGGATGAGGTAGTTGGGTGGGCTAATTTCAGATGGGCTGTGTACAGGTGCAGTGATCGGTAAGGTGCTCTGACAACTGATGCTTAAAGTTATTGAGGGAGATAAGAGTCTCCAGCTTCAGAGATTTTTGCAATTCGTTCCAGTCATTGGCAGCAGAGAACTGGAAGGAATGGCGGCCAAAGGAGGTGTTGGCTTTGGGAATGACCAGTGAGATATACCTCCTGGAGCGCAGACTACGGGTGGGTGCTGCTATGGTGACCAATGAGCTAAGATAAGGCGGGGATTTGCCTAGCAGTGATTTATAGATGGCCTGGAGCCAGTGGGTTTGACGACGAACATGTAGTGAGGACCAGCCAACAAGAGCGTACAGGTCACAGTGGTGGGTAGTGTATGGGGCTTTGGAGACAAAACGGATGGCACTGTGATAGACTACATCCAATTTGCTGAGTAGATTGTTGGAGGCTATTTTGTAAATGACATCGCCGAAGTCAAGGATCGGTAGGATAGTCAGTTTTACGAGGGCATGTTTGGCAGCATGAGTGAAGGAGGCTTTGTTGCGAAATAGGAAGCCGATTCTAGATTTAACTTTGGATTGGAGATTCTTTATGTGAGTCTGGAAGTTGAGTTTACAGTCTAACCAGACACCTAGATATTTGTAGTTGTCCACATACTCTAGGTCAGACCCGTCGAGAGTGGTGATTCTAGTCGGGTGGGCGGGTGCTAGCAGCGTTCGATTGAAAAGCATGCATTTAGTTTTACTAGTGTTTAAGAGCAGTTGAAGGCTACTGAAGGATTGTTGTATGGCATTGAAGCTCGTTTGGAGGTTTGTTAAGACAGTGTCCAATGAAGGGCCAGATGTATACAAAATGGTGTCGTCTGCGTAGAGGTGGATCTGAGAGTCACCAGCAGCAAGAGCGACATCATTGATATACACGGAGAAAAGTGTCGGCCCAAGAATTGAACCCTGTGGCACCCCCATAGAGACTGCCATAGGTCCAGACAACAGGCCCTCCGATTTGACACACTGAACTCTATCTGAGAAGTAGTTGGTGAACCAGGCGAGGCAGTCATTTGAGAAACCAAGGCTATTTAGTCTGCCAATAAGAATGCGGTGGTTGACAGAGTCGAAAGCCTTGGCCAGGTCGATGAAGACGGCTGCACAGTACTGTCTATTATCAATCGTGGTTATAATATCGTTTAGGACCTTGAGCGTGGCTGAAGTGCACCCGTGACCAGCTCGGAAACCGGATTGCATAGCGGAGAAGGTACGGTGGTATTCGAAATGGTCGGTGATCTGTTTGTTAACTTGGCTTTCGAATACTTTCGAAAGGCAGGGAAGGATGGATATAGGTCTGTAGCAGTTTGGATCTAGAGTGTCACCCCCTTTGAAGAGGGGGATGACCGCGGCAGCTTTCCAATCTCTGGGGATCTCAGACGTTATGAAAGAGAGGTTGAACAGACTAGTAATAGGGGTTGCGACAATTTCGGCGGCTAGTTTTAGAAAGAAAGGGTCCAGATTGCCTAGCCCAGCTGATTTGTAGGGGTCCAGATTTTGCAGCGCTTTCAAAACATCAGCTGTCTGAATTTGTGTGAAGGAGAAGCGGGGGGGGGCATGGGCAAGTTGCAGCAGAGGGTGCAGAGTTGGTGGCCGGGTTAGTGGTAGCCAGATGGAAAGCATGGCCAGCTGTAGCAAAATGCTTGTTGAAATTCTCGATTATTGTAGATTTATCGGTGGTGATAGTGTTTCCTAGCCTCAGTGCAGTGGGCAGCTGGGAGGAAGTGCTCTTATTCTCCATGGACTTTACAGTGTCCCAAAATTTTTTGGAGTTAGTGCTACAGGATGCAAATTTCTGTTTGAAAAAGTTAGCCTTTGCTTTCCTGACTGCTTGTGTATATTGGTTCCTAACTTCCCTGAAAAGTTGCATATCGCGGGGGCTATTTGATGCTAATGCTGTACGCCACAGGATGTTTTTGTGCTGGTCAAGGGCAGTCAAGTCTGAGGAGAACCAGGGGCTATATCGGTTCTTAGTTCTGTATTTTTTGAATGGGGCATGTTTATTTAAGATTGAGAGGAAATTACTTTTAAGGAACAACCAGGCATCCTCTACTGACGGAATGAGATCTATATCCATCCAGGATACCTGGGCCAGGTCAATTAGGAAGGCCTCCTCGCTAAAGTGTTTTAGGGAGCGTTTGATAGTGATGAGGGGTGGTCGTTTGACCGCAGACCCGTTACGGACACAGGCAATAAGGCAGTGATCGCTGAGATCCTGGTTGAAGACAGCTGAGGTGTATTTAGAGGGTATGTTAGTCAGGATGATATCTATGAGGGTACCCATGTTTAAGGATTTAGGGTTGTACCTGGTAGGTTCGTTGATAATTTGCGTGAGGTTGAGGGCATCTAGCTTGGATTGTAGGATGGCTGGGGTATTAAGCATATCCCAATTTAGGTCACCAAGCAGTACAAACTCAGAGGATAAATGGGGGGCAATCAATTCACATATGGTGTCCAGGGCACAGCTGGGGGCTGAGGGGGGTCTGTAGCAAGCGGCAACAGTGAGAGACTTATTTCTGGAAAGGTGGATTTTTAGAAGTAGAAGCTCAAACTGTTTGGGCACAGACCTGGATAGTATGATAGAGCTCTGCAGGCTATCTCTACAGTAGATTGCAACTCCACCCCCTTTGGCAGTTCTATCTAGACGGAAAATGTTATAGTTGGGGATGGAAATTTCAGAATTTTTGGTGGCCTTCCTGAGCCAGGATTCAGCCACTGCTAGAACATCAGGGTTGGCAGAGTGTGCTAACGCAGTGAATAACTCAAACTTAGGAAGTAGACTTCTGATATTTATGTGCAAGAAACCAAGACTTTTGCGATTACAGAAGTCATCAAATGATAGCTCCTGGGGAGTAGAAGTGATACTGTGGGCTACAGGCCCTGGGTTAGCCTCTACATCACCGGAGGAACAGAGGAGGACTAGAATAAGGATACGGCTAAAGGCTTTAAGAACTGGTCTTCTAGTGCGTTGGGTACATAGAATAAAGGGGGCAGATTTCCGGGTGTTATAGAAAAGATTCAGGGCATTATGTACAGACAAGGATATGGAAGGATATGAGTAAAGTGGAGGTAAACCTAAGCGTTGGGTAACAATGAAAGAGATAGTATCTCTAGAGGCATCAATTGAGTCGGTCTCTGAGTGTATGGGCGGAGGGACAAAGGAGCTAACTAAGGCAGGTTTAGCTAGGCTGGGGGGTCTACAGTGATATAGTACAATTAGAAATAACCGAAACAACAATAAACTAACCATGTTTGGGCTGAGGCTAAACATAAACAGGATGTAGTACCGTAAAAAGGAACAGTCCAGCAGATATCAGCTGTATAGCTGAGTTATCATAAGGTCCGGTGGTGAAGCGCTAGTGAGTAAGAGGCCACGGCTAGTGTGTGCTACGTCCGTTTTGTTGTAGCCAGCTGGTAGCGATGAATCCGGAGTTAAAGGTCCAGTGAATTCAGTGATTCCGGCGGAAAAACTGATATGTTCTGGGTCGATAACGCGCTGTGCAGACTGGCCGAATATCCGGTGATCAATGTCCAGTGATTAAAAATTAATCCAGCGGAAAAAAAATCCAATATTCTGGGTGCAACACCGCTAGCTGTGGCTAATAGCAAGTAGCTAGTTCAGTAGCTAGTTCAGTTTAGTGAGTAAGAGGCCACGGATAATGTGTGCTAACGGGCCAGGGCTAGCAGATGGATGGAATCTTCGTGGTTAACGTCGTAACCACATCAGACGATTTCGTCGGCAGACCAGTCGTGTAGGATCGGCGGGGCTCCGTGTCAACACTAGGTGGTCCCGTCCGGTTGATAGAGAGGTAGATAGCCGGGAGATGGGCCTAGCTCGGGATGATTAGCCAGACCACAGCGTCCGTTTTGTTGTTGTTGTAGCCAGCTGGTAGCGATGAATCCGGAGTTAAAGGTCCAGAGAATCAGTGATTCCGGCAGAAAAACTGATATGTTCTGGGTCGATAACGCGCTGTGCAGACTGGCCGAATATCCGGTGATCAATGTCCAGTGATTAAAATTAATCCCGCGGAAAAAATCCAATGATCTGGGTGAAACACCGCTAGCTGTGGCTAATTGGGGTGGGAGGACAGGTATGTTCTCCCCACACCAAGAGACCCTAATTGTTGATATGGTCCATGAGAACAATGCCATTAAACTGAGCAAAATTCAGCAGAAGATCATTGAGGATCATTTAAATTTTGAGGGTATCAACAGTGTCAGCCTCTCTACTGTTGATCGTGTCCTCAAGCGCAACAGACTGCGCATGAAACAGCTATACAGAGTGCCCTTTGATCGCAACTCAGACAGAGTCAAAGAGCAAAGATTCCAGTATGTACAGGTTGGCATATATCCAGACACATTCAATGTTGATTACTCTAAGTAGTGATTTACTGTAGTGGCCTAAATCACTTTTTCCGTATCACTTACAAAACTATATCTATTTCTACAGAGGGTTTTTCAACTGGATGCAATGGAAAGACCATCAATACATCTACATGGATGAAGCTGGGTTTAATCTCACCAAAAGGAGAAGGAGAGGCCGTAATGTGATTGGCCATCGGGCCATTGTTGGTGTTCCTGGGCAGCGTGGTGGCAATGTCACATTATGTGCTGCCATCAGCAATCATGGGGTTGTCCACCATCATGTCAACCTGGGGCCCTACAACACTCACCAGCTCCTCATTTTCCTCAATCACATGCGAGATGCTTTGTTAGGGCAGCAGGATGAGCATCCCATCTATGTTGTTGTTTGGAACAATGTGAGTTTTCACAGAGCCCTCCAGGTTAGAGAGTGGTACAATATGAACCAAGGTTTTATCAATCTTTGCCTTCCACCGTACTCCCCTTTCCTAAACCGCATTGAGGAATTCTTCTCCTCATGGCGGTGGAAGGTATATGAACGCCAACCTTACACCAGGGTAAATCTCCTGCAAGCCATGGGACTTGCCTGTGGTGACATAGGTGTGGAGGCATACCAAGCCTGGATACGGCATGCCAGGGTTTTTTTCCCCCGTTGCCTGGCCAGACAAAATGTGGCCTGTGATGTGGATGAAGTCCTGTGGCCTGACCCAGTACGGAGACATGATGCTGTGGCTGAGTAATGCACTTATTTGTATATTTTTGTACTTTATTTTTACATGGGCTTACTGTACACAAGTGGCAAACGCATAAGATTTCTGTTTTGTCTTTTTGTACAAGTGCTAATGTCACGATCGTCATATATAGAGGAGGACCAAGGCGCAGCGTTGAAGGCGAACATATTTATTTATAGACTGATCACACGATCAAAACAACAAAACGATGACGTGACAGTCAATGGTAATACACAAACCAAATACGAACAAGAAACCACACCAAATGAATGCCTAACGGCTACCTAAGTATGACTCCCAATCAGAGACAACGAGCTACAGCCGTCTCTGATTGGGAGCCACCCTGGCCAACATAGATATACCAAAACCAGAAAGTGAAACCTAGAACACACATAGACTATACACACCCTGGCTCAACATATTAGAGTCCCCAGAGCCAGGGCGTGACAGCTAAATGCACAGTTTTTTTTTGTTTTGCAACATGCATTTAGCCTACAGTGAACAATAAACATTTATTTCTCCAGCTTCATGTCCTGAGCATTGTGTTTTCTATTTTTCTACGTAGTGTTTAGTGACTGTTCAGTAGTGTTTTTTATTTTGATTGACTCGGGGCACGATTTGACAACATAGTTCAGTTTTGAGCACAGATTGAACTGTTTTGAGGTGAAAGTTTGGTTTTGCAAGAAGAGTCTGAGGTTTTGTGAATGTAGCTTGAAAATTGGGTTTTGTGTTCACAGTTAAGAGAAAAGAGAAAAGGAGAGCAGCTTTCAAGAAATGTGTTTTAGCAATCGAGAAAAACTGTAAAGGAAGTACAGTAATACCCTGCTATTCTTAGCCTTAGCAATCTGAAACACTCATATTTTACACCTGACTGGAGACGCTTATTAACACACATCTCATCACACAATCTACAAACCCTAAGGCTAGACACACGCACATCACATGTGCATAGACACAGTACAGTCCAGCACTTTCCCACACACACACACACATGCCACTTTTGTGTAGGTTCATGCATTCAGGTGTAGTTTCGTGCAGAGTGAGAATGCCACTTGGTGTGTCCTGACATGCGCATTCCAACTAGCTCTCACAGTCTCACGTCAGAATTAGACATTCATCCATATTTCTCAAACGTCAAATTTCAAAGTCGTTCCAAACGTCAAATTTCAAAGTGTTTGGTTACTTTTGGTTACTAATTCTGAATTTTTAAGGTTAGGCATTAACTCTGAATTCTTAAGGCTAGGCATTAACTCTGAATTCTTAAGGTTAGGCATTAACTCATCATTTTTAAGGTTAGATATTAACTCTGAATGGTTAAGGTAAGGGTTAAGGTTTGGGATAGGCTTAAAACAAACATTTCAAAAACAACTTTCTATCGCTGGATTTGAACATGTAACCTTTGGAACCAGATGCTTATGCCCTTCCACCATTCCTATTCACAACCAAAGCCTACTTAAAGGTAATAATGCTCACTGTTGCCCCTAGTGTACGGTTGCCACATCATCTCCCGACGTCCTCTGACACGGATGGACGTCGAATACTGACTTGTATCACGGGTGACCTGCCTGGCCCATTCACCCTGTCACATGGCATTCACACTGACACAAGTCCACTGTAGTCCATGATTGGCTGGCTTGTGAAAGTTATAATGAACTAGCAGCCAGTGCCATATTAAAGCGTGATGGATTGATGGTCTAATGTGCAGTAGGATTGTAACCTGGGAGATCACATTTTTCATTGATTTAATAGGCCATCAGGGATATGCTGCTAAATCTTAGCCTTAGTCTCATGATTTATCACGCTCTATGATGGATTTCAGTATTTTTTCAATGTCTTATTTCATTGTGATAGAAAGGTGTGACAGTCTGCCCTTGTCTTTTCCCACGTGCTGTTTAACATAATGATTGGTGTTGAGACACTCTATGATACTACGGTTAATGAGAAAACCACTAAACCACTGTAGATATGTATTGAGATGTACTGTATGTACTGTAGATGTGTACTGCAAGGCTGCAAAGGCATATTTAGCACATACGTTTCTTTTAGAGGCGTGATTGTAGTGTGTGTGTGTGTGTGTTTGTGGCCCCGCTCACCTTCTCCTGTTCTAATATCATGGTTGTGTGGTTCCCTGACTGTCTGACAGCCAGAATGGCTTGTTTATAGTCAGATTAATTGCTTTTATGGCTGTGTTCTCCCTGTGATCGGCGCTGGGGTTTTTTAATGAACACCCACGGTCCTGCTTTTTAGAGTGTGCGGTCACAGTCGCTAGCGGTAGCTGGCCCTGCACAGGTTAGCGGTTTTACCTGAGTGCCTATGCCCTGGACCGTAAATGGACCGTGAATTTAATCATCTCTACGTGGATGGAGGGGGGGGGGCTAAGCAAAGTGTTATGGAAGAGTTAGGGAAGCGTTACAGAAACGTTAGAGTAATATATTAGTGGTTTGCTATTAAAATCAGCTCTCCTCATTAGGGAGGAGGGACGAAGAGAGGGGAATGGAGAAGAGAGAAGGAAGACAAATGACAGAGGAAAGAGAGGGATTGCTGGAGAGAACACAAAAAAGGGGGAAATGGAAGTGGGAACAAAGCTTCAATCTTTATCACCTTGAAAACAGTTTCTCCTCTAATCAACTCCCTCCCTCCCTCTCTCCCTCCCTCCTTGGTCGGTCTCTAAGTATGCATCACTGATTCCCATTTTCCCTGGCCCCCGTCTCTGTCATTTATCAGGGCTGGAGGGTTCTCTCCTCCAATGGCTTTCTACTTCATTACGCCTACAGCAGGGACACACCAGACCACCTCCTGTGTGTGTGTGTGTGTGTGTGTGTGTGTGTGTGTGTGTGTGTGTGTGTGTGTGCGTGTGCGCGTGTGTGTGTGTGCGTGCGTGCGTGATGGTTTACTGAACCACAGGTCTAAGTTACACAAATCAACTCCTAATGATCTCCACACTCCACTATGACTTAAACCTGTCACCGTCCTGTTTAACTACACTCCATAGTAATGACAATATGGCCTTATTAACTAGCTAACAAAGCAACTCTCGTCTCCAGTTGGCTGTAATGTTCAATAAAAATACTTTATGGCTATATATATATATTTATAGTTAGGCTATGCTCTTATAGCTGTGGAATCTTTAACACTGTTATGCTGCAGACACAAACACCACAGGTTATATTGAAGATGGATGTAAAACGGCTTTGCATTAGACACACACCATGCGGCTGTACATGTATAAGGGCTTCTTAAGAGGGTGTTTGTTTTGACATGTTAATGGACCGTTTTATAGCTGATATGATGGCACAATAGAGGGGGTTAAAACACAGGAATTCCTCTAGGACAGGCTGTAGTATAAAGGGTGCTGTGCCACAGACTATAATATACAGTGCATTCGGAAAGTATTCAGACCCCTTCCCTTTTTCCACATTTTGTTACGTTACAGCCTTATTCTAAAATCAATTAAATCATTTCCCCCTCCTCAATCTACGCACAATAGCCCATAATTACAAATCTAAAACAGGTTTTTAGATTTTTTTTGCAAATGTATTACAAATAAAAAACAGAAATACCTTATTTACATAAGTATTCAGACCCTTTGCTATGAGACTTGAAATTGAGTTCAGGTGCATCCTGTTTCCATTGATCATCTTTGAGATATTTCTACAACTTGGAGTCCACCCGTGGTAAATTCAATTGATTGGACATGATTTGGAAAGGCACACGCTTGTCTATATAAGGTGCCACATTTGACAGTGCATGTCAGAGCAAGAACCAAGCCATGAGGTTGAAAGAATTGTCCGTAGAACTCCGAGACAGGATTGTGTCGAAGCACAGATCTGGGGAAGGGTACCAAAAAATTTCTGCAGCATTGAAGGTCCCCAAGAACACAGTGGCCATCATTCTTAAATGGAAGAAGTTTGGAACCACCAAGACTCAATTGGGGGAGAAGGGCCTTGGTCAGGGAGGTGACCAAGAACCCGATGGTCACTCTGACAGAGCTCCAGAGTTCCTCTGTTGAGATGGGAGAACCTTCCAGAAGGACAACCATCTCTGCAGCACTCCACCAATCAGGCCTTTATGGTAGAGTGGCCAGACAGAAGCCACTCCTCAGTAAAAGGCACATGACAGCCCGCTTGGAGTTTGCCAAAAGGCACCTAAAGAACTCTCAGACCATGAGAAACAAGATTCTTTGGTCTGATGAAACCAAGATTTAACTGTTTGGCCTGAATGCCAAGCGTCACGTCTAGAGGAATCCTGGCACCATCCCTATGGTGAAGCATGGTGGTGGCAGCATCATGCTGTGGGGATGTTTTTCAGCGGCAGGGACTGGGAGACTAGTCAGGATCGAGGGAAAGATGAACAGAGCAAAGTACAGGGAGATCTTTGTTGAAAACCTGCTCCAGAGCGCTCAGGACCTCAGAGTGGGGTGAAGGTTCACCTTCCAACAGGACAACGACCTTAAGTACACAGCCAAGACAACGCAGGAATAGCTTCAGGACAAGTCTCTGAATGTCCTTGAGTGGCCCAGCTAGAGCCCGGACTTGAACCCGATCTAACATCTCTGGAGAGACCAGAAAATAGCTGTGCAGCGACGCTCCCCATCCAACCTGACAGAGCTTGAGAGGATCTGCAGAGAAGAATGAGATAAACCCCCCAAATACAGGTGTGCCAAGCTTGCTTCAACAAAGTACTGAATACTTATGTAAATGTGATATTTCCGTTTTTTATTTTTAAGAAATTTGCAAAAAAATCTATAAACCTGTTTTTGCTTTGTCATTATGGGGTATTGTGTGTAGATTAAAAAATATATATATATAAATATATATATATACTAATCCATTTTTGAATGAGCCTGTAACGTAACAAAATGTGGAAAAAGTCATGGGGTCTGAACACTTTCCGAATGCACTGTATATATATATATATATATATATATATATATATATATATATATATATATATACAGTATCTCACAAAAGTGAGTACACCCCTCACATTTTTGTAAATATTTGAGTATATCTTTTCATGTGACGACACTGAAGAAATGACACTTAGTGTACAGCTTGTATAACAGTGTAAATTTGCTGTCCCCTCAAAATAACACAACACAGCCATTAATGTCTAAACCGCTAGCAACAAAAGTGAGTACACCCCTAAGTGAAAATGTCCAAATTGGGCCCAAAGTTTCAATATTTTGTGTGGCCACCATCATTTTCCAGCACTGTCTTAACCCTCTTGGGCATGGAGTTCACCAGAGCTTCACAGGTTGCCACTGGAGTCCTCTTCCACGGAGCTGGTGGATGTTAGAGACCTTGCACTCCTCCACCTTCCGTTTGAGGATACCCCACAGATGCTCAATAGGGTTTAAGACAAGGGACCTCTGGGTTGTGTGTGTGTGTTAGGGGTCTAATGGAGAGCAGAGCAGAGTGGGCCCACGCCAGCCTGTAGAAAACACCAGCTGTGGAGGGCAGAGTAAGGTGCCAGGGGGAAACAGGAGGGCACACACAAGCACCCACTGGCGAGAAGCCAGGTCCCTGATGTCTGCTGGGGTTAGTTAGGAATGGCCTCCCTGCGGGACTGTAGGGTCAACCATTCATACTCTCTTTATAATACCATTATATTACCATTACCAACCTCCAACGTCCACAACCTCTAATGTTGCTTTAATATTGTCTAGTGTTACCCTGCCCTATAAAGTGTGTATCCTTCTTACTAAATGTGTGTCTGTCTGTGGGGATTATGCCTGCTCCATTTCCCTCCTCTCAGTAGGCAGGTCTTCCTCTCTCTGTCTCCTCTCCTTTCCACTGTTACACTGGCTGTCATTAGCCTAGCCCACAGAGCGGAGTGTGTGTGTGTGTGTGTGTGAGAGAGAGAGAGAGAGAGAGCTCAGTCGGCCAACCTGCTTCATAGCAGGGTCATTCAGGGACAGACAGCCCAGACACACAAACTGTCATTTATCACACACATACACACACACACAGGTGCCAGGAGGAGACACTGAGCGTCTGGCCTGTACTGGCTGGAGATAACAGAGTGCGACTGCCATCGTCCCAAAAACCCTCGACCTGCTCCACACACACACACATACAGACACACGCTCCCTCCCAGAGTCACTGTGCTGCCAGGCTGTGTCCCTGTGGTAGAGGAGAGTGATGGCCGATGTGACAGAGATGGCAGAGATTGCACCGGCTGGCTCTGGCTCTGCAGCCTAGGGCCCCCCAGGGAGGAATGACTGGTAGAGGCTGCTTCAGGGCTGGTGTATTTATGTTGGTGTGTGTGTGTGTGTGTGTGTGTGTGTGTGTGTGTGTGTGTGTGTGTGTGTGTGTGTGTGTGTGTGTGTGTGTGTGTGTGTGTGTGTGTGTGTGTGTGTGTGTGTGAGAGAGAGAGAGAGAGGTTGCATCAATGTGTGTGTTGGAGCTGAATGGGATGGCAGATGGTCTGCTGAATATTGTTTAAACGTGTGTGCAAAATCTTAGGACACGACACATTTTGGCTCAGAGGTGATTCAGGCTGCTCACTCTACCTGTCTGAGTGTCTGTCTGTGCAGCTGTCACTATCTTGCTGCTGCTGTGTGTGAGTGTGTGTGTGTGTGTGTGTTACCAAGTGTTTACTATGGGCCTGAGTGTCCGTGTGGTTCCCCGGTGCCTTTGTGCTGGAGTTAGTTGAGTTCATTAGGAAAGCAAACACTGCTGATGAAGGTTTTCCGGTGCGGTTTTCCGCTTCTAGGCCGGTAGATGGACGAGCTGGGATCTGCTGCCAACACACGTCAAGAAGCTCATCAAGTATTAAAGAGAGAGAGAAGAGATGGGAGGGAGGGAGGGTGGCCAGATGGGCGGGCGGGAGGGAGGGAGAAATATGGGAGAAAGATAGGAAAGGGGGTAGAGAACATTTGAAAGAGGGGCAGAGGGATTGAAAGATGGAGTAAGAGCGAGAGAGTTGGGAGACAGAAGGTGGAAAGGAAGAGAGATGGAGTAAAGGAGATAGGGTCAGGTTTGGGAGAGGAGGAGTAGAGAGAAAGTGAGCGAGTGTCTTTAGGTGAATGGTTTCCATCTGTCTGTCTGTCTGTCTGGTGGTTAGTTTCAGGGACCTCTGTCTCATCAGAACTTTGCACACACAGCCCCCCCCCCCCCCCCCCCCCTTCCCCCTCACCTCTCTGTCCCCCACCCCTGGTTGGTTTCTGGGACGAGGTAGAGACAGATTTACACCCTGTATGGCGGATAGATGAAGTCCGTAACTCAGCCTAGTTCCATCTCTCCTTGCTCCCTCTATCCCTCTCTCCCTCTCTCCCTCTATCCATCCCTCCCTCTCTTTTCCTGGGCTGGCATGGGTCCAGTTTAATTTCTCCACAGCCACAGGGTCTAAGAAGGAGAGGAGATGAGATGAGATGAGATGAGAGGAGAGGAGAGGAGAGGAGAGGAGAGGAGAGGAGAGGAGAGGAGAGGAGAGGAGAGGAGAGGAGAGGAGAGGAGAGGAGAGGAGAGGAGAGGAGAGGAGAGGAGAGGAGAGGAGAGGAGAGGAGAGGAGAGGAGAGGAGAGGAGAGGAGAGGAGAGGAGAGGAGAGGAGAGGAGAGGAGAGGAGAGGAGAGGAGAGGAGGAGGAGGGGAGGGGAGGGGAGGGGAGGGGAGATGAGAGGTTGTAGTGTAGCTAGCTGTCAGTAGCTCTATTTCTTGTGTTATTGTATACAGCCCTGTGAGTTCAAGGTCCCGTCTCCATCAGCAGGTCTAAGCTGTGCTACCTCTCCTCTCCGGCCTCTATAGCTCACCATAAATCCACCAGCACCGCCACACAATCAATACTTCCTGCTTGGCACTGCCAAAGCCCAAAATGACTATAGATTTTCTGCCCACACCGCTGCTAAATTATGCAAACCCCTGGTTTATTTCCTGGCTCCATTTTGGCAGGCGATGTGGTTCCTCTCCTAACACCAGGCCAGGTGCTGCGAAGGAGAAGGGATGGATGGGAGGAGAGGGAGAGGAGGAGAGAAAAGTACTTTAGGAGAGAGAACAGCGTAGGTTTCTGTCTGTGTTTTGGACAAGGTCATTAACTAACTCACAGAAGAGAGAGCTCCAGCAGGGTTGTGAACAATGAATATGTGCTTTAGTTTTAGGGATCGATACAGGATGTAAAGGGCTTGGTGAGTAGCCTGCTGACCTCACAGCTTTGTTGGATGCTTGATAATGCACACTGGGTATCGGCACATAATCTCACTTTCACTAACACACACACACACACATGCTCACACACACAAAGTGGTCAGTAGTTCCGGGGCAGGTATGAATGGAAAGCACAAAGGCAGCAATATCTTTGATTTCTGTAGGTATAGAACCAAACCTCTGAAAATCACACTTGTCCTTTTTGGGGTCTCACTAAGTTGTGGAGTGAGGAAGGCTTTTGCTGTAGTTGGGTGTGGCGTTGACTAAGCAAAGTTAGTGTTGTGTGTGTGTGTGTGTGTGTGTGTGTGTGTGTGTGTGTGTGTGTGTGTGTGTGTGTGTGTGTGTGTGTGTGTGTGTGTGTGTGTGTGTGTGTGTGTGTGTGTGTGTGTGTGTGTGTGTGTGTGTGTGTGTGTGTGTGTGTGTGTGTGTGTGTGTGTGTGTGTGTGTGTGTGTGTGTGAGAGCTGAGCTAATAGTCTGTCTGGGCTGAGCGGTGACAGGGCCATCAGTAACTCCCAGGGGAAATTGAAATGATCGGCTCATTCAGTCACACAGCAACTCCATTACTGAGCAGGAACCCTCGCAATCACACACCACCACACTCCTCTGTGTCTGAGAGTGTGGGTCTGTGTGTGTGTGTGTGTGTGTGTGTGTGTGTGTGTGCATGCTACGGCTGTCTGTCTGGGATGGTATTTGGGGATTGGGGGAGGCCAGGGTGACATTGATTCTAAGTGAGGGGGCGTTAGAGAGCAGGGTTTAAATGAATTTGTAGTCTAGCCAGGATAGGACATTTCTCATGCATGACACCATTAGAGTTAGTGTTGGACAGAGCAGGATGACGTCACCCCTCACCAAGCAGATAGGTGATTGGAGGACAGCTCAAACCTGAGACCTCATAGAATCATCTCTTCAGTAATCACATACAATAAGAGTCATTACCACTTCAGCTGAGAGAGAGAGAATAGAGACAGATATAGAGAGAGAAAGATTGAGTCAGCGAGATAAACAAGAGAGTCAGAGAGAGAGAGTGATTCGTCAAATTCTACCTTGATTTCTCCAATTAGCCCTCTTGTTTTTCCCAGCATGCAGCAGATACATACAAACAACTTCAACTGTGTTCGTGCATGTGCGTGTGCGTGCATGCGTGTATGTATGCGTGTGCGTGTGTGTATGTGCGTGCATGTGTGAGTGTGTGTTTGTGCATGTGTGTGTGCGTGTGTTTGTCTAGGGTTTTTGTTTTGTTGAGCTGTTTCAAAGCTAAGATGAGACAGATGCTGTATGATGAAGAGTAAATACTGTTTGACTCAGTAGTTTACATCCCCTGTGGAACAGAGGAACATACTGTGTCATAGATACTCTGTGATGCAGGAGATTATGAATGCTATGATACGATTTAAAAACGCTTTGTGGGCACAAAACAGTCGCATGCGAATACATAGAAATGAACCACTTTTATCTCATAAAGGATTACCTACACACACACACAAACACACATACACCTCTCCTGCACCACCTCCTACCCATACTGTGCCCTGCTGTGGGCTCCTGGGTCCTCTAGAGACGATGCTCCAGTTTAATTCCACTTGTATTGAATTAGTCTGATCACTTATGCAGAGGCAAGTCAGCCCTTATTACAGGGAATTATTAAAGCTAGAGGAGGAGGGTTGGGGGATTGAAAACATTCTTTTATTCACCCCCTCCTCAGCATTTTGAACGTCAGTGAAATTGGATCCATCACAGGATGAACTTCAGCAAACCATGTTTTCTGGCCACAAGCCCATCCTCAACAGTGGGAATTGGCCAGTGGGTCCCTGATACACCAGACTAGCAAACCTTTTCTGTTATGTGGTGTCATGAATGATAAACACTAAAGTCAACTTCCTGGAGGATCCATTTACTCCCCTCACCCCCCTTACCCCACCCCAACCCCCCTGTATCCTCTGACTGCTCCAATGCTGCCTCTGGGTCTCTCTCCTTCGCTCTGTTTCTGGGCCAAACACAGCTGAATGTCTGACTGACAAAATCAGCAGATAACTTCCACAGCTAACTTTACTAACTTCACAGGGGAAACATCTAACCACTTCAAAATACTGCCTTACTACCTTCCTACAGGGGTACCAGTGCTGAGCAGAGGAGATCACACTCAACTACACAGCACACACACACACTCAGCACACACACACACACACACACAGGCACACACAAAAGGTAGAGAAGATGATGGAGATGTATTATTTTCTGTACAGTATGTATGTCTGAGAGATTGTTGTTGTAATATCTTTCTTTCTTTCTTCATCTCTCTCTCTGACTTTCTATCTCACTCTCTTTCTCTCTCCTTTTTATATCTCATAGGAGGAACTGAAGAGCCTCCAGACTGGCCTGAAGCATGTCAATGATGAAGCATTCAGCTGCAGAGGGTACTGTAGGTTGGCATACACACATGCGCTTTAAAACTCAATTTCACAGCAGTGGGGACCAGGGCATCGCTGTATAATTACTGATAACCCTGGCACTGGAATGATTAGAGCCTCTTTACACTCTCTCACTCTCCCTCCCCTCCCTCTCTCTCTCACCCTTCTTCCCCCCTTTCTCTCTGTCGCTCTCTCTCTCTCACCCTCTCTCTCTCTCTCTCTCTCTCTCTCTCTCTCTCTCTCTCTCTCTCTCTCTCTCTCTCCTCTCTCTCTCTCTCTCTCTCTCTCTCTCTCTCTCTCTCTCTCTCTCTCTCTCTCTCTCTCTCTCTCTCTCTCTCTCTCAGTCACCAGCTGACTACAGACCTTGAGAACAACTTCAACATGCCCCCACTGGAGACCAAAGTGTTGATGTGAGTGTGTGTGTGTCTGTGTGTGTGTGTGTGAACATGTGTGTGTGTGTGTTTCACTCTTGGCTATGTGTGTACGTTTCCTAGTATTCAGCGCGCCTGGCGTGACTTCCTCCAGAGACAGGAAGTGATGGATAAGAGGAGCCCCTCCCCTCCCTCCCTCTCCTCCTCTGACAAGTTGAGCACGTCCATCAGCATGACCACCCTATCAGATGGCATCACCCCTGTAAGTCCCACCCCTCTATCTTTGCTCTGAGTACCGCTGGTGAACTGTCTATGTTATTGTGTAGGGTACACATTACTGAGGAAACACATGGTGTGTGTCAGATGGTATCTACAAGATGGTGTGTTCTTTTTCAATACATGTTCAAAACTATCCCTAAGGATGTGGTGTGCCGGTGTATTGCATGTCTTGTCCAGCAGAGGGCAGTGTCCCTCAGCTCATATCCCCCCTGCCAGATGCAGGCTCACTCACAGGCACTTGAGGGAGGGATCAGCTGGGTAAATAATAAGATGAGCACGTCCATAGACCCTCAACTGATCCAGCTGGATGGCGAGTGAGAGAGGTACTCTTGAGTGTCAATGTATTGTCATAGTAATCTCCAAGTCATCATCCAGGTTAAGCCTCAGGTCAAGCTGTGGGCTTCAAGGCGCCCACGCAATGCTGCAGAGAGAAATAGGATTGATAAAGGTTAAATGGATGACATCAACAGTGGCCTGTTACACCCACAGTGGTGATTTCCAGTTAGTCACCCTCTCTCTCCTCCTCCCCATCTCTGTCCTCCTCTCTATCCCCCCTCTCTCTCCTCCTCTCTCTACCTCTCACTCCCCCTCTCTGTTCTTCTCTCCATCCCCCCTCTCTCTCCTCCTCTCACTCCCCATCTCTGTCCTCCTCTCAATCCCCCCTCTCTCTCCTCCTCTCTCCTCCTCTCACTCCCCATCTCTGTCCTCCTCTCTATCCCCCCTCTCTCTCCTCCTCTCTCCTCCTCTCACTCCCCATCTCTGTCCTTTATGATCCGGGTAAACTATATGAACACATATAAACATGTAAAGTGCTGGTCTCATGTTTCATGAGCTGAAATAAAAGTTCCCAGAAATGTTCCATAGGCACAAAAAGGGTATTTCTCTAAAATGTTGTGCACAAATGTGTTTACATCCCTGTTAGTGAGCATTTCTCCTTTACCAAGATAAACCATCCACCTGACAGGTGTGGCATATCAAGAAGCTAATTAAACAGCATGGTCATTACAAAGGTGCACCTTGTGCTGGGGACAATAAAAGGCCACTCTAAAATGTGCAGTTTAGTCACACAACACAATGCCACAGGGTGCAATTGGCATGCTGACTGCAGGAATGTCCACCAGAACTGTTGCCAGAAAACTGAATGTTCATTTCTCTACCATAAGCCGCCTCCAACGTTGTTTTAGTGAATTTGGCAGTACGTCCAACCAGCCTCACAACCGCAGACAACGTGTAACCACGCCAGCCCATGACCTCCACATCCGGCTTCTTCAACAGCGGGATCGTCTGAGACCAGCCACCCGGACAGCTGATGAAACTGTGGGTTTGCACAACCGAATAATTTCTGCACAAACTGTCAGAAACCGTCTCAGGGAAGCTCATCTGCGTGCTCGTCGTGCTCACCAGGGTCTTGACCTGACTGCAGTTCGGCGTAGTAACTGACTTCAGTGGGCAAATGCTGATCCCGGTTTCAACTGTACCAGGCAGATGGTAGACGGCGTCGTGTGGGCGTCGTGTGGTGGTTTGCTGATATCATCGTTATGAACATGGTGGTGGTGGGGTTGATATGGGCAGGCACAGGCAAAATCTACAGACAATGTGAATGCACAGAGATACCGTCACGAGATCCTGAGGCTCATTGTCGTGTTTTTTAAAAATAAATCTTTGACCAACAGATGCATATCTGTATTCCCAGTCATGTGAAATCCATAGGGCCTAATTCATTTATTTCAATTGACTTATATGAACTGTAACATCTTTGAAATTGTTGCATTTAGATTTGTTTCAGTGTAGTTGAATGTGCTGATGTTACCACTCTAATAACTCCTTTATCTGTCATTTTACTATCTATCCTCTTTTATTCTGCTGTGAAAACGACAGCACAACCTTTCCTGTCATTATTTCATGGCTTTATTTTCCCGATGTATCACACTGGAATGTGACTTCTCTGTTCTATTATCTCTCCTCCCTCTCTCTCTCCCTCCTTTAACATCCCTCCTTTATGATGATGCTGTGGTGAAAGTGACAGTGCTCCCTTGTTGGAATTTCTAATGGGTCCGTTTCTGTCGACCCAGCGATATGTTCCACGTCCCCTCCAGGGCCGGTTAACACACACACACACACATACATACACACATACACACACACACACTCACACACAGAGGAGGAAGTCATATGGGACACAGTGACTGGGCGGCCGTTTCCATCCACACTGATTGAATTTGTAACCTTTGTGCCAGTGATATCAGTCTCTGCCAAAAGCCTGCATGTCTCTGTCAATGTGGGACCACTGCACTTGGTGGAGTGGGGGGGTGTGTGTGTGCCTCTATGTGTATGTAGTTCACTGGAATTTTCCATCTCTCTCTCCGTGAGTCTGTAGAAAGTGAAAGGTTTGTGATGTACTAAAGGTTAGGGCTGTATAGTTATGTGTTTTAGAATTCATTCAGATATACTACAAAGTCACTGTAGTGACACTGTGAAATACTACTTTAGACGATCTCCTACTGTATTCCGCGCTTAATGACCAAATAACTCCTGCAGTGTTGCCCAAGGCAAGAGGTAGAAATGATCGTTTTCATTAAAAGAGAACATAACAAAACTCTGACTTTTATGCCCCGGTATGAATCAGCAGCCTTCTGTTTGTATTTTTTGTATACTGCGTCAAACACAGCTCACAGCTCAAACACACATACACACACACGCGCATGCACACACACACACACACACACATACATGCAAGCATGCATGCACACACACAACAGGCTGTTTATTGGAATGGGAGCTTTAGTAGTAGCCAACAGTGTTGGGGGTTTGGCTAAATGCTCGAATATTGCTAGTTAACTCACAATGACTTGAAAAGTTCTGAAATAGAAACATTATCATTGAATATAATAGACAGTAATCGATTCTGAAATATGAAAAATGTGACAGTTCCCTGTTTTTCTGCCGAAGACTATCAGAGCACTCTGTCTGTCGCTGCCTGGGTGCTGCGCTGTGAAATGGTGCAGTTACAGAGGCTGGCCACTAGAGGGAGGTGTTGTACCACAGTAGCTTCTCATGCTTTGGCCATAACTGATATACTGTAGAAGCTAAGTCCTCTGATGGTATGGACTAGACACTAGAGTATTCCTAAGATCAGATCATAGATGATGTATTACGGACATCTTTATTAAGAACCTGCAACAAGTTTGAGTTTGTGAGTGCATATGTAATGTAGCAATGTGTAATTGGAGTAGGTTGTGAGTGGTGTGTGTGGCCTGGTGCCTGGTGCCTGGTGCCTGGTGCCTGGTGCTGAAGGGCACAGGGGACATGCCAGTCCATTTGCACTGCTGAAGTGCAGTGGGACTGGGCTAGAGCAGAGCATCACTGGTCCCCTTACCACCAGCTGCAATGGTTCTCCCTCTCCTCCCAGTCTATTACTCCCTCCTCCCCTCCCTCCATCTGCTCTCTCCTCACCCTCTCTTTCCAAATCCCCACCTCTACTTCCTTTCACACCTCATCCTTATATCCTCTCTCCCTCTCCCTCACCCTCCCCTATTCCCCTCCTCTCTCTCACCCATTATTTCCTCTTCTTCCAGCAGGACAGCCCACGGAAGTTCTCTCCTCCTCCGTTCTCAGTTCTCTCTTCTCTTCTGTCTCCTGCTGGATTATCTCTGTGTGTCTCTCTCACACACCTGTCCTAACCAGGTCACTGCCAAACTATAGCTGTGTGTGTGCGCGCACGTGTGTGTGTGTGTGTGTGTGCGTGTGTACGTTAGCGCATGTTCATGCGTGTGTGTGCGTATGTGTGCGTGTGTGTGTGTGCATATTCAAGCGTGTTTGTGTGTGCAGCAGCAGTACACAGCAAGTGAGTGGAACCAGAAGTGTTATTATTTAGCTCTATATTTAGCAGGTAGTGTTGTGCATGGAGGAGAGGAGAAGAGAAACACACAGAGAGCTGCAGCCTCACATAACCTACTGGTTACCATAGAAATGAATTAAGATCTTGTACCAGCAAAGAGCCTCGACTCTCTATGACATCAGCCACTTTTTCACTGTTCACGGTAAACAAAGAGCCATAGAGATGTTTAGGCTCTGGCTAAACAGTGTATTTGCCATTGTTTTATTCAATGGAATTAGCAGCCCATTGTGACATCATCCATCATCATCAACAGACAGCATATTCCATTCATAGTCCTCCCAGGGATTCAGGTGAATGTCAAGTGATGAACTGCACATTATGGAAAACAGAGCTTTTCTCTGTCTTCTTCTTGTATGGAGATGCCCGGGTCCCTCCATTTTACGAAACCCCTCAGGCTCAGTTTGGGCCTACTCTGTTAAGCAGTCTCATATTTACTCTAAATGATCATCATAGTTGACCTTTGTGTCTTACATAGTAGTTGAGCAGCCTCTACTGCTTTAGCCTATTCATTTATTAACATGGAGATCTAGGATGAGCTCAGGCATTATATTTCAAATGTTGTCTTAAAATGTTTGAATTTATGATTAACTTTGAAATATGTAGA
>NC_140013.1:17252799-17322084 GCF_964263955.1 Coregonus lavaretus
AAGTGAAATAAACAATAAATATTAACAGTAAACATTACACTCAGAAGTTCCAAAAGAATAAAGACATTTCAAATGTCATATTATGTATATATACAGTGTTGTAACAATATGCAAATAGTTAAAGTACAAATGGGAAAATAAACATAAAAATGGTTTGTATTTCTCTCTCTCTCTCTCTCTCTCTCTCTCTCTCTCTCTCTCTCTCTCTCTCTCTCTCTCTCTCTCTCTCTCTCTCTCTCTCTCTTTCACTCTCTCTCTGTCTCTTTCTCAGTGTCTCTTTCTCTCTCTCTCACTCTCAGTAATTCCTCTTACACACTCTGACACACACACATAAATACACAATTTCCCACTAAAACACATATCCACACGCTCCCAGGCTCTCCCACATTGGGCTTTCACTACCTCATTATTTGCCAGTGGAAGGGGAGTTCAGTGGTTCATCCCCAGTTCATGACTGTCTCTGTATGACTCCCCATGGTCTCTACGGTGTGTGTGTGTGTGTGTGTGTGTGTGTGTGTGTGTGTGTGTGTGTGTGTGTGTGTGTGTGTGTGTGTGTGTGTGTGTGGTGTGTGTGTGTGTGTGTGTGTGTGTTTTGGCGTGAGTGAGGGAAAGAGTGCGTGCATGTATGTGTATGCATGTACAGTGTATGTGTGTATAAGAGCTGTAGGCTACACCACCGAGACAGAGCCAAGACAATGAGGACAGAGCCATCAGGAGTAGGCCCAGAGCCATGTACATCATAGACAACAACCTTACTCTCTGTCCTTAAGTCGAACTACATCCAGCAACAGCCCTGTAGACTACAGTAGCTGGAGTCACGGTGTAACAACACATTATGTTAACTACAACTGGGGGAGTTCAATCTGGGAAAGAGTAGGTTTCTGTTTAAAAACATTTAGAGGTGAGTGGGGTAAGCTGAGCTATTTTTTACATTCAGCATCACTACGTCAAAGGAAATATAGTATTCTTTCTAACAAAGATATCTACATATATTTCAGGATGTTGTGTATGCCTGGAAATAATCAGAATTCATGTAAACATTACAGTTTTGAAAACATAGCTTGTCCCAATAAAGTGGTCTCTTAGCATAGTTTACCCCGGGTATGGGGTAAATTGAGCTTAGGGACAGGGTAAGTTGAGCCGCCTTGAGGTAAGTTGGTGATGGTGTCCTGTGACAGTGGGTGATGGTGCTGGTAGTTCAAAGTTTAATTCATGGAATGGGGGTGTGGTATATCGTATACCTTTAAATGTGTGCCTCCATTCAGATATAGAACTCTATTCAATATCACTTACCCTTCCATTTCTTGACTAGTTGTCTGGGACAGGGATGTTGTTTTTCGATGTGCCAATTCGTAGGCAAGTTATCTGCATTTGAAGCTACTGAAAGCCCATGAAACTGGTCGGCGAAATTCTTGATATCTTTAGCAAGCTCAGACTCCATGTCATCAGGTAAGACCTTGTGTGCCTCTGCTACTCTATCATATCCTCTCTTTCACACAGGTCCATGTTCATTATCTTTTTTGTCAATGTACCTCTTCAGTGTCATTCAGTCCATTTTTTTCATCCCTTGCTGCTTCTCAAATAGACTTCTTCCCTTCTCTCAGTTCCTTGGCTGCTCTCTCAAGAACCTCAAGGACGGCTAGACCCCTGTTTGTTTTACGTTTGTGTACATGGGGCATGATGATGTCTGCTCTGTAACAATACAAATGCACTATCTTGAGTTCATATGCATGACACATTGCAAAAATACAATGCATATTATGCATAAAACTGACCAAATGTAATCATCATTTGTATGGTGTATGGTGGCCATTGGCTCAACTTACCCCATGGCCATTGGCTCAACATATGCCAAGGCAAACATTTAGACTATATTAGCCCACACAGCTACAAGGATGCACTTTCATGCTAGGTTTAGGACCTCATATTGTAGCTTATAGAGAGCCCAACTGATGTATAAAACAATCGTTAAACGATTTACTTTGGTTTAGATACAAGCATCATGAAACCTCTAACACAATACATTTATTTGACTTTGTTAAAATCAGTTTTCTTTACCTAACTTGCTTACCACTTTTTTCAGTGTGGTTTCTTCCATCACAGACTCCATGAAATGATGACCTCTTCCTAAATTCCCTATATGTACAAAAGTATGTGGACACCCCTTCAAATTAGTGGATTCGGATATTTCAGCCACACCCGTTGCTGACAGGTGTATAAAATCGAGCACACAGCCATGCAATCTCCATAGACAAACATTGGCAGTAGAATGGCCTTACTGAAGAGCTTAGTGATTTTCAACTTGGCACCGTCAGAGGATGCCACCTTTCCAACAAGTCAGTTCGTCAAATTTCTGCCCTGCTAGAGCTGCCCCGGTCAATTATAAGTGCTGTTATTGTGAAGTGGAAACGTCTAGGAGCAACAATGGCTCAGCCGCGAAGTGGTAGGCCACACAAGCTCATAGAACGGGACCGTTGAGTGCTGAAACGCGTAGCGCGTAAAAATCATCTGTCCTCGGTTGCAACACTCACTACCGAGTTCCAAACTGCCTCTAGAAGCAGCTTCAGCACAATACCTATTCGTCGGGAGCTTCATGAAATGATTTTGCATGGCCGAGCAGCCGTACACAAACCTAAGATCATCATACGCAATGCCAAGCGTCGGCTGTAGAGGTGTAAAGCTCGCCGCCATTGGACTCTAGAGCAGTGGAAACGCGTTCTCTGGAGTGATGAATCACGCTTCACCATCTTGCAGTCCGACAGGCAAATCTGGGTTTGGCGGATGCCAGGAGAATGCTACCTTCCCCAATGCATAGTGTGTGCCAACTGTTAAGTTTGGTGGAGGAGGAATAATGGTCTGGGGCTGATTTTCATGGTTCGGGCTAGGCCCCTTAGTTCCAGTGAAGGAAAATCTTAACGCTACAGCATACAATGACATTCTAGATGATTCTGTGCTTCCAACTTTGTGGCAACAGGGAAAGCCCTTTCCTGTTTCAGCATCATAATGCCCCCATGCACAAAGCGAGGTCCATACAGAAATGGTTTGTTGAGATCGGTGTGGAAGAACTTGACTGGCCTGCACAGAACACTGGATTGGCCTGCACTGACCCTAGATAAGTGACAGAAACATGATAAATGTCAACAGACAAGTTTATGTTTGCAGATTAAGACTCTCAGAGTCATCCAGTCCTCTTCCCTGAATGCCCTGATGACTCACATCTGAGAGATCAGTTCGATAATGCTTAATTTAGAGTGTGAGAGAGAGAGTGAGAAACGGAATGAGCAAGAGCGGGAGAGAGAGAAGGAGAGAGCTCAGTGTGAGGATATGGGAAATAGCCTGCATGTTGGTTGTGTGTCTCAAATGGCGAGGAGTGAGGGAGTTTTACGTCGATAGTGCCTTTCAAACACAGAGAAAATGTCATAAACTAAAAATAGTGAAAACGTCATCGTTGTTATCATGGTCATTCAGAGGGAAGTGTTGCATGTGTCGCATGGTCTCCTTTCTCAGGGTAGAGAAGAAGAATAGAAGAAGAAAATAAGATATCTTCCTCTCTCTCACTTATACGCTTTCTTTCTCTCTCTCTCATGCACGTCTGGTCAGTATTGACTGGGCCGAATCTACAGTGATTGATTAGGTGAGCTCAAGGGTTTATGTGATGTAATCTACCAGATCACACACACACAGAGGGACAGTTTCCTAAGACAGTCTGATGGGTGGCATGCTGTGTGTATGATGTGCTGCTGACTGAGTGATGTTGAAGTGCCATGACCCTGTTCTGCAGAGGGTTTAATGTTGGTTTAAACCAGGCTGTTCTGCAGAGGGTTTAATGTTGGTTTAAACCAGGCTGTTCTGCAGAGGGTTTAATGTTGGTTTAAACCAGGCTGTTCTGCAGAGGGTTTAATGTTGGTTTAAACCAGGCTGTTCTGCAGAGGGTTTAATGTTGGTTTAAACTACAGTAGGTGGTCTGCTTAACACAGTAGCTGCATACATTTACATTTGAGTCACTTAGCAGATGCTCTTATCCAGAGCGACTTACAGTTAGTGCAGCAACATCAGTGCTAGCAGGAAAAGACAAGTGCATCATTTATTTTTTTAAGGGGGATATAAGACAGAGATGTCTTATTTAAGATGCACAGTGTTCTCTCTTAATGCCCTCTGTCTGTTCCTCTCTGGTACTGCCTGGGTTGGATGATATGCATCATTAGGCTGCTACTCTCTATCAAACCTTTTTAATATACCTTTCAATTCCCGGCTGCTCACTGTGCAAGGTTTAGATAAAGCAAGATAAACGTTCCAAAAACACACTGTCAAACTCACACAATCAAATGTGCATGTGCATCTGTAGGGACATACTGTCAGTGTTGCAGTGTAAACATAGCCATTACCAAGTCACAGTTAGCTCAGAGGAGAAGATGACCTCTGTCTAAACATAGATATGTTTTCTCATGTGAACTTTAAGTTAAGATTGAATGCTGAGATGATTGTAGCGTTCGCTGTTGCTGTGTGCTTTTGATGTGTTTAAATGGGTGGCAGTGGTTGAAAAGGGAGCTCTGAGACTGAATAAGAACACATGAGATTGTTATCAGGAAAAGGAAAAGATAGCATCCCCTCTGTCACCACAGCAAAATGGAGGCCAGGGAAAAGTCGATAGTTGAGGACGAGTGTTGATGTAAGCAGACATACTGTACCAGCCTCACGGATCCACAACCTGCCTGGTAACACTGATTGCTGTCTGCTTTCTCTTCATGATAGTGCTGTGTGTGTGTGTGTGTGTGTGTGTGTGTGTGTGTGTTTGTGTGTGTGTGTGTGTGTGTGTGTGTGTGTGTGTGTGTGTGTGTGTGTGTGTGTGTTTGTGTGTGTGTTTGTGTGTGTGTGTGTGTGTGTGTGTGTGTGTGTGTGTGTGTGTGTGTGTGTGTGTGTGTGTGTAAGCGTGCACACATGCCCATGTGTGCGTCTCTAGGTGTAAATAGCGCCAAAATATGTACAGTTGAAGTCGGAAGTTTACATACACTTAGGTTGGAGTCATTAAAACTCGTTTTTCAACCACTCCACAAATTTAACAAACTATAGTTTTGGCAAGTCAGTTAGGATATCTACTTTGTGCATGACACAAGTCATTTTTCCAACAATTGTTTACAGACAGATTATTTCACTTATAATTCACTGTATCACAATTCCAGTGGGTCAGAAGTTTACATACACTAAGTTGACTGTGCATTTAAGCAGCTTGAAAAATTCCAGAAAATTATGTCATGGCTTTAGAAGCTTCTGATAGGCTAATTGACATCATTTGAGTCAATTGGAGGTGTACCTGTGGATGTATTTCAAAGCCTACCTTCAAACTCAGTGCCTCTTTGCTTGACATCATGGGAAAATCAAAAGAAATCAGCCAAGACCTCAGAAAAAATATTGTAGACCTCCACAAGTCTGGTCCATCCTTGGGAGCAATTTCCAAATGCCTGAAGGTACCACATTCATCTGTACAAACAATAGTATGCAAGTATAAACACCATGGGACCACGCAGCCGTCATACTGCTCAGGAAGGAGACGCGTTCTGTCTCCTAGAGATGAACATACTTTGGTGCGAAAAGTGCAAATCAATCCCAGAACAACAGCAAAGGACCTTGTGAAGATGCTGGAGGAAACAGGTACAAAAGTATATATATCCACAGTAAAACGAGTCCTATATCGACATACCACTCAGCAAGGAAGAAGACACTGCTCCAAAACCGCCTTAAAAAAGACAGACTACGGTTTGCAACTGCACATGGGGACAAAGATCTTACTTTTTGGAGAAATGTCCTCTGGTCTGATGAAACAAAAATATAACTATTTGGCCATAATGACAGTTGTTATGTTTGGAGGAAAAAGGGGGTTGCTTGCAAGCCGAAGAACACCATCCCAACCGTGAAGCATGGGGGTGGCACCATCATGCTGTGGGGGTGCTTTGCTGCAGGAGGGACTGGTGATCTTCACAAAATAGATGGCATCATGAGGAAGGAAAATTATGTGGATATATTGAAGCAACATCTCAAGACATCAATCAGGAAGTTAAAGCTTGGTCGCAAATGGGTCTTCCAAATGGACAATGACCCCAAGCATACTTCCAAAGTTGTGGCAAAATGGCTTAAGGACAACAAAGTCAAGGTATTGAAGTGGCCATCACAAAGCCCTGACCTCAATCCTATAGAAAATCTGTGGGCAGAACTGAAAAAGCGTGTGCGAGCAAGGAGGCCTACAAACCTGACTCAGTTACACCAGCTCTGTCAGGAGGAATGGGACAAAATTCATCCAACTTATTGTGGGAAGCTTGCGGAAGGCTACCCGAAACGTTTGACCCAAGTTAAACAATTTAAAGGCAACGCTACCAAATACTAATTGAGTGTATGTAAATTTCTCACCCACTGGGAATGTGATGAAAGAAATAAAAGCTGAAATAAATCATTCTCTCTACAATTATTCTGACATTTCACATTCTTAAAATAAAGTGGTGATCCTAACTGACCAAAGACAGAGATTTTTTACTAGGATGAAATGTCAGGAATTGTGAAAAACTGAGTTTAAATGTATTTGGCTAAGGTGTATGTAAACTTCCGACTTCAACTGTATTACTGTAAGACAGAGCTGAAATGTGCATCCTAAGTCTGTTTGGTTGTTCAGTTTTATCTAGGCTAAAAAGCACAGCATCATCAAAAACATGACTGTGCATCCACAGAGCTGAGCTGTCAGTCATTGTCTGACCTTTTGACCTTTTACCCAACATTTAACCTTTGCCCCCAGGACACCCAGGAATGGACTCATCAGAGTTGTCTCTCTTGTTCTCTCTCCCTCCTTTTATCTCTGCCTCTCTCTTTCCGTCTCTCTCTGGTTCCACCATCAAACGCCTGTTTATGAGCTTTACAGCAAAAACACTCTTTTTATGTTTCCACTTCTTTTCATGTTTCCTCCTCTCACCGTGGCAGGAGAGTTCACAGGGCTGCCAGACTGTTACTGGAGTACAGCGTGGCGGCAGTCCCCCTCTCCTCTCTCTCTCTCCTCCTCTCTCTCCTCTTTAATATCAAAAGGATTGGACTAATTAAAGTTTCATTGGGAAATAGTTTTTCTGTTGTTGTGTGGGTGGGGAGGGTCACAGAAAGGGCAACTCTCTCCCATTCATAGTTAGGTCACCTCTGGTCTTCGTCTAATATCAGGACAACACAGAGGACACAACAGATGGCAGTGGCCTCCAACACTGACCTATATTAGACAGATGTCTCACCTGTTCTTTTAGAAACACACTCCCATGGCTGTGATGTAGGAGTGACACTACCTGTTGAAAGACAATACAGTGAGGGAAAAAAGTATTTGATCCCCTGCTGATTTTGTACGTTTGCCCACTGACAAAGAAATGATCAGTCTATAATTTTAATGGTAGGTTTATTTGAACAGTGAGAGACAGAATAACAACAACAAAATCCAGAAAAACGCATGTCAAAAATGTTATAAATTGATTTGCATTTTAATGAGGGAAATAAGTATTTGACCCCCTCTCAATCAGAAAGATTTCTGTCTCCCAGGTGTCTTTTATACAGGTAACGAGCTGAGATTAGGAGCACACTCTTAAAGGGAGTGCTCCTAATCTCAGTTTGTTACCTGTATAAAGGACACCTGTCCACAGAAGCAATCAATCAATCAGATTCCAAACTCTCCACCATGGCCAAGACCAAAGAGCTCTCCAAGGATGTCAGGGACAAGATTGTAGACCTACACAAGGCTGGAATGGGCTACAAGACCATCGCCAAGCAGCTTGGTGAGAAGGTGACAACAGTTGGTGCGATTATTCGCAAATGGAAGAAACACAAAATAACTGTCAATCTCCCTCGGCCTGGGGCTCCTTGCAAGATCTCACCTCGTGGAGTTGCAATGATCATGAGAACAGTGAGGAATCAGCCCAGAACTACACGGGAGGATCTTGTCAATGATTTCAAGGCAGCTGGGACCATAGTCACCAAGAAAACAATTGGTAACACACTACGCCGTGAAGAACTGAAATCCTGCAGCGCCCGCAAGGTCCCCCTGCTCAAGAAAGCACATATACAGGGCCGTCTGAAGTTTGCCAATGAACATCTGAATGATTCAGAGGAGAACTGGGTGAAAGTGTTGTGGTCAGATGAGACCAAAATCAAGCTCTTTGGCATCAACTCAACTCGCCATGTTTGGAGGAGGAGGAATGCTGCCTATGACCCCAAGAACACCATCCCCACCATCAAACATGGAGGTGGAAACATTATGCTTTGGGGGTGTTTTTGGGACAGGACAACTTCACCGCATCAAAGGGACGATGGACGGCGCCATGTACCTTCAAATCTTGGGTGAGAACCTCTTTCCCTCAGCCCGGGCATTGAAAATGGGTCGTGGATGGGTATTCCAGCATGACAATGACCCAAAACACACGGCCAAGGCAACAAAGGAGTGGCTCAAGAAGAAGCACATTAAGGTCCTGGAGTGGCCTAGCCAGTCTCCAGACCTTAATCCCATAGAAAATCTGTGGAGGGAACTGAAGGTTCGAGTTGCCAAACGTCAGCCTCGAAACCTTAATGACTTGGAGAAGATCTGCAAAGAGGAGTGGGACAAAATCCCTCCTGAGATGTGTGCAAACCTGGTGGCCAACTACAAGAAATGTCTGACCTCTGTGATTGCCAACAAGGGTTTTGCCACCAAGTACTAAGTCATGTTTTGCAGAGGGGTCAAATACTTATTTCCCTCATTAAAATGCAAATCAATTTATAACATTTTTGACATGCGTTTTTCTTGATTTTTTTTGTTGTTATTCTGTCTCTCACTGTTCAAATAAACCTACCATGAAAATTGTAGACTGATTATGTCAGTGGGCAAACGTACAAAATCAGCAGGGGATCAAATACTTTTTTCCCTCACTGTACATAAAACCTGGAATGAGATTTAGACAGTCATGTCATGTCATGTCACAAATCTCAATATTCTTGAAGAAGTAGCCTATTATCTGCAATGGCAGCCAAATCCCAGTGAATGGAGCTGAATGGAACTCTGAATCGTTGGTTCCCATGTGTAGCCGAGGCTTCTTCCTGGTCTCTTTGATTACATAATCTGTGTTGAGTCGTGTTTTATCTCATTCTAGCATTACGCTGGTCTCCTCCATTCAATTAGCTGCCTTTCACTGAGGCCTCAATTAGTCTCTCCTTTCTTCCATCCTCTCCATCATAATCGCATCCAATTAGAATGCTGTAATTACCTTGTTGCCCAGAGAGGCCTGATTGGCTGGTAAGAGCTAAGATGGGGGTTGGGGTGGGGGTGGGGGAGGGGTCTTACTGTAACAGGCCTGGAAGCAGTTTGCTGATATGTTCTAATCTGTGATCAAGCTGTGCTCAAACTTTTGGTTCAAACCTCATTTACCTAAAGGTGAATTAAGTGCTACTGAAAGGTGCTACCTAATGTCCACATCATTACAAAACTCACTGTGACAAAACTAAATTACTAAATCAGAAAATATAACCTTTCAATATTGAGTTTGCATCAGAATCAGTTACCACTATCTTCTCACACAGTGTGGAGTGTGTATGGTTCTATCTCTGTACAATAGAAGCAAACACACTCCACAGCAGACAATTCATTGAGAAATCAGAATCAGAGATTATGCTACAGGACTGCTTTTCTAGCGCTGATTGGAATATGTTCCGAGACTCCACCGATAACATCGACGAGCTAACCACCTCCATCACCGGCTTCATAAGGAAATGCATCAGCGACGTTGTCCCCACAGTGAAGGTTCGCTGCTTCCCCCAATCAAAAGCCCTGGATTTACCCAGAGGTTGGTGTTAAACAAGAGGACAGGGCTACTGCACATAGGGCTATCGCAGACAACCCTGAGGCTACAGCTGAGGACAGGAACAAGTACAATAAGTCCCGCTACGACCTCCACAGAGTCATCAAATGAGCAAAAGGACAATATAGGAATAAGGTGGAATCATACTACACAGGCTCCAACTCCCGCCACAGGTGGCAGGGGCTACAGTCCATTATGGATTACAAAGGAAGACCCAGCCGTGATCTGCCTAATGATGCCTCTCTCCAGACGAACTCAATGCATTTTATGCACGCTTCGACTATAACAACACCGTACCGTGCGTGAGGGCCCCCACCAACCCAGAGGACTGGGTGATCTCGCTCTGCGAGGCCGACGTGAGTAAGGTCTTTAATCAGGTCAACATTCGCAAGGCCACAGCGCCGGACAGTATTCCAGGGTGCGTTCTCAGAGCATGCGCAGATCAGCTGGCAGGCATATTCACGGTAATTTTCAACCTTTCCTTGTCCCAGTCTGTAATCCCAACATGTCTTAAGATGACTACCATCATTCCTCTTCTCAAAAACTCTAAGGCTTCATACCACAATGACTACTGCCCTGTAGTGCTTTGAAAGGCTGGTTATGGCACACATTAACTCCATCATCCCAGACACCCTAGACCCACTCTAATTTGCATACCACCCCAACAGAACAATAGATGACGCAATCTCAGTTGCACTCCACACTGCCCTCACCCACCTAGATAAGAGGAATAACTATGTGAGAATGCTGTTCATTAACTACAGCTCAGCGTTCAACACCATTGTCCCCTCCAAGCTTGTCACCAAGCTTAGGACCCTGGGACTGAACACCTCCCTCTGCAACTGGATCCTGGACTTCCTGACGGTCTGACCCCAGGTGGTGAGGGTAGGCAACATCCTCGCCGCCACGCTGACCCTCAACACAGGGGCCCCACAGGGGTTTGTGCTTAGTCCCCTCCTGTACTCCCTGTTCACCCACGACTGCGTGGCCACACACGACTCCAACACCATCATGAAGTTTGCTGACGACACAACCGTGGTAGGCCTGATCACAGGCAACGATGAAACAGCCTACAGGGAGGAGGTCAGTGACCTGGCAGTGTGGTGCCAGGACAACAACCTCTCCCTCAACGTCAATAAGACCAAGTAGCTGATCGTGGACTACAGGAACCGGGGGGTGGGGGGAACGGGGGGGAGAACGTGTCGAGAGCTTCAAGTTCCTTGGTGTCCAAATCACTTAAAATGGTCCACTCACACAAGCACAGTCGTGAAGAAGGCATGACAGCGCCTCTTCCCCCTCAGGAAGTTGAAAAGGTTTGGCATGGGCCCTCAAATCCTCACAAAGTTCTATAGCTACACCGTTGAGACCATCTTGACTGGCTGCATCACTGTTTAGTATGGCAACAGTACCACCCTCGATCGCATGGCGCTACAGGGCCGAGCTCCCTGCCATCCAGGACCTCTATATCAGGCGGTGTGAATAGAAGGCCCAGAAAATCGTTAAAGACTCCAACCACCCAAACCATAGACTGTTCTCTCTGCTTCCGCACGGTAAGCGGTACCTGTGCATCAAGTCTGACACCAACAGGCTCCTGAACATCTTCTATTCGCAAGCCATAAGACTCCTAAATAGCTAACAGAATGGACTATCTGAGTTGACCTTTGTATTTTATTCTTATTTTCGCACTGTCTCTATGCACACTCACAGAACTCTACACACTTACGCACACTGACACGCCAACACACACATAACATGCACACACATTTATACTGACTCTACACACACACACGCACACACACTCATATACAATCATAATTTACACTGCTGCTACTCTGTTTATCATATATCCTGACGCCTAGTCACCTTACCCCATACATATCTCCCTCTATCGATCCAGTATTCCTGCACATTGTAAATATGGTACTGGAACTGACCCTGCATATAGATAGTATGCTTACTTACTTTATCCTGTTCTTCTTATTTCTTGTGTGTTTTCTTCTACCTTATGTAATTTTTTGTGCTACATTGATATTGATTACTGCATTGATGGGTTTGGAGCTTGCAACAAAGGCATTTCACTGTACTTGTGCACGTGATATTAAAACTTGAAACTTAAAAAATATATATATAATACAGACCCATTCCTTTATCTGAATGCATGTAATGCTGCTGGGTGTGTTGTCAGTGGTGTTGAGCTCTATTGATCATTTCCAACTGGGCTGGGATCTCCTCCCATCAGGCCTTGGCCAGGCAGCTATCTTTCTCAAGAAGAAACTCTCGGCTGACAAACACACACAGCAGTTCACATGCCTCACAGCCTCAACAGGGTGCTCTAACTTTCTCTCTCACACACACATGCACACGATCATACACACACATACAGTATATATATATATATATGCACACACACATACAGTATATATATATACACATGCACACACTTGTATGAATGCAGACACACACACAGTAACATCAGAGGTCCTGGCAGTGATGATTATCGTTGGCAGACTGCGACTCTCCTCACAAACACACACACACACATTTCCTCTGTCCTCAGTTAATGACTTCCTGTTGTCCCATCATGCCCCACTTCAGTGATCAGGGGACATCTGCCAATCAGATAGTCTGTTGGGGGAATCATTACCTCTCATGTGCTGACACACAGACACACACAGACACACACAGACACGTACACACACACACACACACACACACACACACACAAATGAGGACGGATTGCAGTTCAGAAACATTTCCCAAGGGCCCTGTCATTGATATCCCTGCCTTACAGGAGAGAAGAGAGAGGTATTCACTGTCTCCCTTTTAAGATCTGCCGAGGTCAGAATACATGTTTTGTTTCCAAATAGGGTCACAAGCCGTTTCTTGTGTAATAACTAACCCTACTACCCTCACACACAAACTCTGTCAGATAGCCACGATATGGAGTCTGAAGTGTAGTGGACACTGGCTGCAAACCACTATGTTTGTGGATGTGTGCGTGCGGTGTGTGTGTGTGCGTATCTGTGTGCGTGCAGTGTGTGTGTGCATGTCTGTGTGCGCACTTGTGTGTGTGTGTGCGTGCGTGCGTGTGTACACAACCTCCATGATCTACCCCTCCCTCCATCCATCATCGTCCTCCTCAGCTAATGAAGGTGGGAGAAAATACTAATTAAACCGACTCACGATCCCACCCTTAGAACACTGGACAGAATGAACCATTAAAGAAGGAGAAAGGGGAAGAGAGAGATGAAGGAAGGGAGCGAGAGAGATGAATGGAGAGAGAGGGAGATAGAGGAACACAAGGGAAAGAGAGAGGGTGAGATAGAAAGATTGGAGAGAGGAGAGTGGGATAGACTGATGATTCCTCAAAGGCCATGGGAGAGCATGAATGATCATTTCATTTGCGCTCTCCTCCTCCGTGAAAAATTGATTATTCGGCCAGATTTCCTTTTCATGTGGTGTTTTTCTGTTTGGCAGCCAGTCTGTCTGTTTGGCCAGAGTCTAAAGTCCTGTCCTTTTCCGTGGAAGAGTTACTAGGCTGTGCTGTGTGGAGAGCTAGCACCAACCCTCTGCTCCTCAGGAGAGCTGCATGCTTCAGTTATCTACCATTCTTTAATTTTATCTGTATCCAACCAGCCACTCTTTCCTTCTCTCATTTTACCATACCTACCCGTGCGTTCTTCCTTCGTCTGATCATCTACTCTTCATTAATTTGACCATATCTTCCATTCCTTTCATTCTACCATGCCTATATCTCACCCCTCAACCCTATCAGCCCTGTGCTCCTCTTGCGTTGACATTTGAAACAGTGTTGAAGTATTTCTGCTGGACCATAGACGTGGCTGCCGCTGTTTGGTGTGTGGTTATTGTTTTGGGTGAAGGAACAGGACTGTATATGTCTCTATGTCCCTGTATGTCTCTGTATGACTGTGTGTACCCCTTTATGATTGTGTATGTAGCACTGCAGGATTATCCCCTGGTTAAGACCCTGTGTCTGACTGAACAGGCCTGTCTGCTACCTGCAGATTACCCAGCAGCACGGAGAACAAAACACACGCTCTGGGAAGAGAGTACATAGGCCAGAACACCAGACAGGAGAAAGGGGGGAGGATGATGGGGTAAAAAGAGAGGAGAAAGAGGAGATAAAGGGAGTAATAGAAGATGATGGGTTAGATGAGGTAAATGGAAATGAGAGAAGGGTTGGATATGGTAGAACGAAATAATGAATTAAAATGAATAGGTTAGGTGTAGTAAAACAAGAGAACAAGGCAAATGAATGATAGGGTAAAGTAGAGGGGGATGAAATGTTAAAGATGAAGATATAAAGAGAGGGAGGAGAAGAGAGGTATATATTGACAGTGTTTTGGTATGAGCTGAAGGAGCGGCTGGATACGTGATGTGAAGTGATAGACACGATAGAAGGATGGATGAAAGGGTAGAAGGTCAGAGATTGGGGAGAGTTATCTACGAGACACCAGAGTCAGGGTGGTTGGGCTGTGAATGCTAAACAGAGAGACAGCTTTCACCAGACAGTCAATTCTGCCTCCATTCCCTTAAGAGTACCATGAACAATTGTCACATTAAACCCCACTAACACACACCCTATCTCTCTGCTACATACTCACTCTCCCACCCACCAAAGCCACCGGCTATAATTTGACTGTGGCCACATGCCCATCAATAACATGTACACAACCACACACAGACTCTTACAACCACAAATACACATGTACCCTTAGTATATGCTGCCTTCTGTTTGTGGTAGACTGCTGGCCTAGCACACATACACATACATTTGACATTTTAGTCATTTAGCAGACGCTCTTATCCAGAGCGACTTACAGTTAGTATCATGAGGTTTAACATCAAGCCACTAAAGTAAATGACCAGTGAGATTGGTTAGCTGGACATGCAATACTTTTCTATACCTCCATAATAACTAAACAGTAAACACAGAGCTGGTTAAGAGTTCCTGATTGGCGTAGCACGTTACATACACAGGACTTTATGCCTTAGTGAGCCTGGGGTAAATAATTATTCAAATGAGCAGTATAGGGAGAAAATGGCATCTTTGATTTGTCGAATAAGTGCTTTGCCTGGCTCATTTGAATCTATTTAAATATACACGTTAACCTCTTACCGAATGATTATGGTCGTGTTCCTGGCCAACTACATTGCAGACGTTGCATTGCATCATTGTGCCCACGTCATCGACTGAACAGTCAGGCATCAGATTGCTATATCATATGATTTGGTTAACTGATATGTTAAACACCAATCCAGGCGTTCTGAGATCTGGCATGTGTCTGCAATGTAGTCCGCCTGGAACACGGCCTATAATAGAGTGCATCAACCATCCTACAGGAAGCCAGTACCCAGGCTGAATACACATACACATACACATACACACACACACACTTCCATCCAACAGTAGCATGACACACCCTCCCTGATGCCTCCCTGTTCTTGCTTGTGGCCAGCAGGTGTCACATCAGAGGTGACTTGGCACATAGGGCGGCGCACAATTGGCCCAGCGTCGTCCGGGTTTGGCCGGTGTAGGCCGTCATTGTAAATAAGAATTTGTTCTTAACTGACTTGCCTAGTTAAATAAAGGTTAAAAAAATTCCAGCCTGTCACCTCTGTCAACCCTGCCACACACACACACACACACACACACACACACACACACAGCTGCTCTCCTGCCTCACTTTCTCTGACAGCCTGGCAGGAGGCTGCTGGCAGTACCACACACACTCCCCCGTTGCCCCCCTCCTTCCCACACACACACATACACACCTATACACACCCACACCCTGGAAATATAACAGCAGAAATACTTGTCCCTCTCTGGCCTCCCATTATGGGTGAAAGAGAGGTATTAGGGATAGCCGGCTGCCAGGTTAAGGGCACATGGTTTGCCACGAGTGTTGGGAGAGAAGAGAGCTAGTTCTCTTCTAGCTCTCTCTCTCTCTCTCTGTCTCTCTCTCTGTCCACTGTTTCTATTCTTGTCTCTACCTCTGTCTCTACCGGTAACCCTCTCTGTTTCTTTCTCTCTTTATGCCCTCCTTCCCACTTCCTTTTCTCAATCTGTCTCTCTCTCTTCTTTCCTCTCTCTCTTCCTCCCTCTCCCTTTCCCTCTCCCTCTCTCTCTCCATCTCTCTCTCGCCACATTGAGTCTGTGCTTAGACGACACTGAGTTAATCCATGTCTTTAATTTGCTCTAATCAGAACAGTGAAATCCCCTCTTTATCCCTGCATCCTGGAGAGTGTGTGGTGTGCGTTTGGGTGCCTGCGTGGTGTGTGTGTGTCTATGTCTGTCTGTCTGTCCCAGTGTCTGTGTTTTGGGTGTATCGTTAATCACCTCACACACGCATACACACAGAGACACAGACATACATACACTGGGTGTCGGATACCTATAAGGACTCACCCACTGGGGGAGAAGTAGGTAAGTGAGCCTGTCCATTAGTGTTAAGATGTTTAGAGAACAGAGGGAGGGGTGTCAGGGGAGGGGACTTAGAAGTTAACCAGGATAGCATGAAGAGGAAATCCTGCTGACTGAAGGAGAGACAAGGAGAGGAAGAGAGGGGAGGAGAAGAAGAGAGGGGGCGGGGCTGAGGGAGAGAGGGTGGGACCCGTCTTGGGTTACAGGTTTAGGTCAGGTGGGGTCTGCTGAGTCGGGGAGCCTGGTCGACGCTGGGAGGAAGTAGACCATGAGACAACCGCTGCGCGAAACCATGGTGACTGCCAGAAACAAGTGCAGCTAGGGGAATCGCCAGGGTGATTACCGTAGCAACCGTAGTCGTGCTAGGGACGGCTGGTGAGGGTGTCAGACAGACAGACTGGCAGTAACATGCTAGTCCAACACGAGTCGTTATGCTTAATGATCACGTGTTAGGTCATGCTGTTCGGTAATGAACTGATTCTGGATCAGTATGCAGGTGAGATTCCTGCTGCTCACATTCACATGAACTCTTAATAATTGGGTTGTAGCTAAGCTGAATACCTGGGATACGACTGCAGAGAAAATATAATGGTCTCTCTCTTTCTCCCTCCCTCTCTCTCTCTCTTTCTTTCTTCATCTCTCTCTTTTTCTCTCTCCCTCCCTCTCTCTATGTCATGATGGGCACATCTCTTCGTCAGCATATGGTCAGCGTTCCCTCGAACACTGTACTTGTGATGGTCATCTCTTTGTGTCTCTTTTATCCACTCCTGAATCTCTTATTAGTTTTTGTTTGAAGGTCCAGGTCTGTCGGTCTGCAGGTCTGTAGTCGTTCTTTGTCTCTGACATTGCTACTATTTCTACTGGCGGACACACACACACACACACATACTGTACACACACAGAACTCATTCGCAGACGTATTGTCCAAAGCGCTGCAATTTAACAGTGTCAGAGGAGAGTGGAGATTTGAGTTGTGGAGATACTGTATGGAGTGTGGATGAAGAATGTACATGTTAGCTGTGTAGTGAAGCTGGAGCAGTAAAGAGACAAGGTGAACAGGAGGGAGTTGAGAGAGAGCGAGCGAGCGAGAGAGCGAGAGAGAGGGGAGGAGAGGAAGAAAAATAGATTTCTTCTCTGGTGTTGATGGTGAATACCAATGATCTTTGGTCCAGATCAAAGTGCAGGCTCCTCTCCCCCTCCTCTTCCCCCTCTCGCCCACTCATTCCATCCTCTCATCTTCTCATCTCTCCTCTTACCCTCCTCATCTCTCATCCTCTCCCTCTTCTCCCCTGTCCCATTTATTCATTCCTCTCCTCTCCTCTCCTCTCCTCTCCTCTCCTGCTCCTCCCTATACTTTTTTCTTCCCCTAGAATTTTTCCCCTTCTCTCTCGCCTCATCTTCCTCTCCCCTCTCTTCTTCAGTTCTTGGCCTGGGTGAGGGATGGTGTACATGGCCCAGCTATCTCCAAATAGCCCATAAATCACTGGGCTTGGCATGGCCTAGAGAGTGAGGTCCAGCCAGGGAAGAACTACTGTATTAACACAGGGGCACCACTCTCCCTGTTCCCTGCCTTTTCTCCCTCTCCTCCTCTCCACCTCTTTTTTCTCCCTCTCCTACTTCTTTTTGTCGTCTCTCACTCCCGTCTGTGTCAGGGCAGGGCTATTACCACCTCCTCTCACTCCCCTAACTCACCTTTTCTTTAATCTCCCTCCCTTACACCTGTCCTCTCTCCTCCCACACTCCCTCCCTATCTTCCTCTGGAGACTTCCACACACAGATTTTGATTGAACAGTCATATGTTACTCTCATTCCTTATCAGAGACAGACAGACCCACCGGGCCATACACGCCTGTCTGCCCAGGGGATAGTTCCATATGAGAGGGATTGGGTTAGAATGGAGAAATTGTTGTGGTCTGTACAGCATGGAATTTCAAATGAACCCACAATTGCTCCCAAGAAATGACCTCATAATGATTGACAGCTAACCCTTGTTTATACTGGATCCACAAAAAAACAGTCTCCCCAGTTCTAAACCACACAAAAGCATGTCTGGCTTTGGCGAGGCAAACAAACGTGTTTAGGCTCACCGGCTATTGAAAAAGCAGCAGTCATGTGAAAACACTCTGTCACTATGATGCATGGTTTTCATTTATCCCTTCACTGAATGTGATTGTACTCACTTATTACAATTTATTGCTCCTAAATGCCTTTCTATACGATAAGAGTATTTTCAGGATACAATGCTAAAGCAGGTTTTCTCCCCTCGGTTAATCCGTGTGTGGGTGGGGAACGGGGAGTCATAATGCCATGCTGTTATTGAGCTGTAATCCCTCTCTCTCTCTCCCTCCATTTCCCCTATCAAAAAGGATAGAAGGGATAAGAGAATTCACCTCCCTGGAACGGGTGATTTATAAAAGGATAAGGATCCAGCATTACACACATTAAAGGGGCTAGAAATAGGAGGTGAAAATTAAAGGGTAAAGAAGAGGGAGAGGAGGGAAAGAGAGGAGGGAGTACAGGGAGAGAGGGAGTGAAAGGAGGAGAAAAGGATGAGACAGATCCTCCTCTTGGCAGCCGGGGATAGATAGGCCATCACATCTCTTTAAATATGTACACATCATATGCAAATCAGAGTCATTTAAATATGAATGTATCATCTGCAAATCAGAGTCATTTAAATATGTACATATCAACGGCAAATCACAGGGTGCTCCTGACACCGCAGCCATCCATTCTGTCCACACACACACACCATTCCCACGGGCCTCGTTTCCTACAGGGGCCCAGAGCCATATCTCTCTCTGAGTGTGTGTACGTGCCTTCATATGTGTGTGTATTCTCTTCTGTGGCTCGAGGATGAGTGATGGGTCAGGCAGTCCTTTGGCCACCTCTCTCAGTGTGTCCTGTATCTGTCAGGCAGCGTCTTGGCCACCTCACCCTCCGTCTCCTGTTAGGGGTCATCTTCCCCAGGGGATGGAATGATTGATCTGTCAGGCAGTTTGTTGGCCACCTCTCAAATGTTTATACCTAAGGGGTCCTCACTCTGGTGGTGGTGGATTATCTCTCGGGTAATACTGTGGCCACCTCTGTGTTTCTCCCGCTGTTGTCTTCTGTTCTGATTGGAGCAGCAGGCTCGCTAAGCATACATCCTCTGTCAGACTACTTCACCTCTCAGAATATGGTCTCTCTCCTTTTCTCTCTCTATCTCCTTTTCTCTCTCTCTCACTCTGTCTCTCTTGCTCTTTCTGTCTCCTCTGTATGCTTCACCTCTCAGCATATGAACGTCTCTCTGCGTCTCCTCTATCCACTCCTGAATGTCTTATTAGTTTTTGATTGAAGGGCCAGGTCTGCAGGTTTACAGTTGTTCTTTGTCTCTGACATTGCCACTACTTCCCCTCCCCTCCTCGTCCTCATTTCCACCTCTCATTCTTCTCTCCCTGTTCTGAGGTTGAGGCAGAACCACATGCCCCAGCCCCAGCCCACATCATCAACTATACTCTCTTCTGGAATGTGACCTCACCCCACTGGATAACCAATCAGAGTGGGCGTCACTGGATCTCACACACACACTGGGCAAAGCTGAGATAGGAGTGATGAGGACCTAGCACTAACACCAACAGGATTTATGAAATACGATAACGCACAATAACAAACAATGCTTCATATTTTCTTCATGCCACACTACTCCGGAAGACAACAGTAATGCATGTAGAGAAAATAATGTCTCTTTCTACATTACTTTTCTGATGTTTCAGTGATCTGAGGAGGTTGGAGAGAACTGCTATCCGTATCTCAGCTACCAGGCAGATTTAATTCTCATCTCATCAGTATTTTCCACTCCTTTGTTTCTCTTGTGTTCAAATGTGGCATCGAAGCTGTCTGTGTGAATGCAAAAACTGGCAGAGTTTGCGACTGATGCCAAACCTGTCTGCCAAGCCAAGCGGGCGCCTCAGGCATGCCAATCCGCCGTGAGTAGATACACTGTGAGACGGCCTGATCTGTCAGACACTCCCCAATTATTCACTGATACAGCTCAGAGAAGGAGGGATGGGAGAGATAGCAGAGAGAGGGATGAGTGGAAGACGAGTGGAGAAGTGTGGGTCAGAGAGAGTGATATGAACTGGGGAGAGAGGGGGGGACAGGGGGGAGTAGTAGATAAGAGGTGGTGGAGGAGAGAGAAAGTGGAGAGCTGGGATGAGTGGAGTATGAATTAGGAAATGAGAAACGTCTCGAGCTGCACTTAAGCTGCTATATCTCTTGAATTTAAAAGATAAACATACAGACATCAGTATAGTGGAGGAGAACCAGTGAGGTCATTCTAACTAGATTATCGCTCTAACATTCTCCTCTCTGTCTCCAGTCCAGTCCATTACATTCCCCCTGTGGAGAAACAGTGGTAATATCAGCCTCTGCACCTGGACTGTTACACCTGCAGTCTTCACTCTGGGTTGGCAGGGCTGCTATTAGGTTACATTAGAGTATTGAGTTGTGCATTAAACAACATGTACAGTAGCCTATCTATCTTCTATGTGTCATAGAGTTATCTTTATTGGTTGAACACTTAGCAGTGAGATGGACAGAAAGTCCTGGAGTCTGGGTTAGTCGGCAGAACAGAGTAGAATGTACTGTATTGTCTCTGACACACACACACACACACACACACACACACACACACACACACACACACACACACACACACACACACACACACACACACACACACACACACACACACACACACACACACACACACACACACACACACTCCCCTTATGAATGTGAATAATGTTAACTCCTACACTGTGGTCGTGTCACTAACCGGGAATTGCAAGCCTCTGTTAGACTTAAAACTGTCTCACTGCCTCTCTCCCTCAGTAATTGATTATCTCTCTCTCACACACACACACATACGCACACACTCATGTTCGTATACTCACTTACAAACTCACTCACATACTCTGATCTGAACTGATTCTGTCACCGCAGCAAAGTTGGAAAGAGGAGTTTGAAACATTATTTTTCGAGTAAATTGGGGTTCAGGTTCTTATGGGCTCAAGTGCCTTAGAATAGGAGCTACAGTGTACAGACATCTATCAGAACTCTAGATGTGAAGTTATACTTAGAAGACCTGCATAGGATACAATAGTGGGCTGTAATTCTCTGGCCAGATAATCCAACTATTCTATAAAATTGAACTCCATTACGTTGAGATTTGTTTTCAGAGAGAGAAGTTAGACACTCAAAGCTCTGTTGTGGTAGTCAGGTCTGCTTTACTCATTCAGTAACTGTAGAATGTAGAGACTGTAAGGTAGCCTGTAATGTCACACACAGAGTAACAGGATCTGTGGACCTGCTGTAGGATTCCAGCCAAGCCCCTTTATAAGATTGTGTGCGTGTTTCGTGTGTGCGTGCGTGTGTGCATCTCTGCGTCCGTAGGTGTTTGGAAGAGAGTCTGACACAACATTGCTCAAGCTCAAATGACCCAGCAGCTGCCATCCTAAGTCACCCTGCTGTCAAAACATACCCCTGACTGGGGACATCTCAAACACTCACACACACACACACAGACACACACTTCCCTTACAGTGGAGTTACAAACATACACAAACACAAACACACACACACACACACACACACTAGCCTCTCTGAGGTATCCTTCAGACAGCGGTCCCTGCCCACAAGCAGTTTTAGGGAAATTAATGAGCACTTACTATTCTGCATCACCTTCCTGTGTGCTGCGGCCCCAGGGAAGACCAGATTAACACACAGAGATGGAGATCGCTTAATCACCATGGTTACGCAGATGGGCCCCAGAGAGAGGCCGGCCAACGCCAAGGTTGGACGAGAGACGCACACACGCGAACATACACACAATCTTTCTCGTGTGGTAATGTCTGCTCGAGTGGGTTTGTCGTTCCAATTTGTCTGTCTTGTGATATTGGTGAAGGTGATTTCAACAGGTGGAGAGCAGGGAGAGGTTGTGTGTGTGTGTGTGTGTGTGTTTGGGGGGGGGGTAGAGACTGTATGTGAGGGTCGCTCCTTCAAAAGACAGCCCCTTTGTAGCCCCAAACTTATCACCATGCTGTGTATCTATATGTACCTTTATGACACATATCATCTGGACTTCAACAGCACTGCAGATAGAAAGCCCCTCTCTCCACTCTATAAAGTTTTATCAGGGAAAATAATAAAAAAAACAATGTTTTTGTATTTCCTGAACTAACTCTCGCGCTTGACTTTTTTACCCCTTACTAGCTCTGACTTTGCTGAAAGCTACTTTGAGAAAAAAATTACTTATTTTGACTGTGATATGTGGTTGTCCCACCAAGCTATCTTAAGATGAATGCATTATGTCGCTGTGAAGAATCTGCTAAAGGACTACAATGTCAAATGAATAGAGATATCACAAAGGTAAAATAACTATATAGCATGGACAGTTTATGGTTCATATCCGCGGAGACAGACCAGGAATATATCATTTTAAAGACTGTGAGTGTATGAGACAGAGAGGGGGAGAGGTTTTGTGTGTGTGCGTACATATCAAATCAAACCAAATCAAATTTTATTGGTCACATACACGTGTTTAGCAGATGTTATTGCAGGTGTAGCGAAATGCTTGTGCTTCTAGCTCTGACAGTGCAGTAATATCTAACAAGTAATATCTAACAATTTCACAACATATACCCAATACACACATACAGTTGAAGTTTACATACACTTAGGTTGGAGTCATTAAAACTTGTTTTTCAACAAATTCACACATTTCTTGTTAACAAACTATAGTTTTGGCAAGTCGGTTAGGACATCTACTTTAAGTAATTTTTCCAACAATTGTTTACAGACAGATTATTTCACTTATAATTCACTGTATCACAATTCCAGTGGGTCAGAAGTTTACATACACTAAGTTGACTGTGCCTTTTACGCAGCTTGGAAAATTCCAGAAAATTATGTCATGGCTTTAGAAGCTTCTGATAGGCTAATTGACATCATTTGAGTCAATTGGAGGTGTACCTGTGGATGTATTTCAAGGCCTACCTTCAAACTCAGTGCCTCTTTGCTTGACATCATGGGAAAATCAAAAGAAATCAGCCAAGACCTCAGAATAAATATTGTAGACCTCCACAAGTGTGGTTCATCCTTGGGAGCAATTTCCAAACGCCTGAAGGTACCACGTTCATCTCTACAAACAATAGAACGCAAGTATAAACACCATGGGACCACACAGCCATCATACCACTCAGGAAGGAGACGCGTTCTGTCTCCTAGAGATGAACGTACTTTGGTGCGAAAAGTGCAAATCAATCCCAGAACAACAGCAAAGGACCTTGTGAAGATGCTGAAGGAAACAGGTACAAAAGTATCTATATCCACAGTAAAATGAGTCCTATATCGACATAACCTGAAAGGCCGCTCAGCAAGGAAGAAGCCACTGCTCCAAAACTGCCATAAAAAAAGCCAGACTACGGTTTGCAACTACACATGGGGACAAAGATCGTACTTTTTGGAGAAATGTCCTCTGGTCTGATGAAACAAACATTTTACATTTTGGCCATAATGACCATCGTTATGTTTGGAGGAAAAAAGGGGTGCTTGCGAGCCGAAGAACACCATCCCAACCGTGAAGCACGGGGGTGGCAGCATCATGCTGTGGGGGTGCTTTGCTGCAGGAGGGACTGGTGCACTTCAAAAAATAGATGGCATCATGAGGAAGGAAAATTATGTGGATATATTGAAGCAACATCTCAAGACATCAGTCAGGAAGTTAAAGCTTGGTCGCAAATGGGTCTTCCAAATGGACAATGGCCCCAAGCATACTTCCAAAGTTGTGGCAAAATGGCTTAAGGACAACAAAGTCAAGGTAATGGAGTGGCCATCACAATGCCCTGACCTCAATCCTATAGAAAATGTGTGGACAGAACTGAAAAAGCCTGTGCGAGCAAGGAGGCCTACAAACCTGACTCAGTTACACCAGCTCTGTCAGGAGGAATGGGCCAAAATTCACCCAACTTATTGTGGGAAGCTTGTGGAAGGCTACCCGAAACGTTTGACCCAAGTTAAACAATTTAAAGGCAATGCTACCAAATACTAATTGAGTGTATGTAAGCTTCTGACCCACTGGGAATGTGATGAAATAAATCAAAGCTGAAATAAATCATTCTCTACTATTATTCTGACATTTCACATTGTTAAAATAAAGTGGTGGTCCTACCTGACCTAAGACAGGGAATTTTTACTAGGATTAAATGTCAGGAATTGTGAAAAACTGAGTTTAAATGTATTTGGCTAAGGTGTATGTAAACTTCCGACTTCAACTGTATCTAAGTAAGGAATTAATTAAGAATATGTACATATATGGACGAGCGATGTCAGAGCGGCATGGACTAAGATATAGTAGAATAGTATAGAATACTGTATATAAATATGAGATGAGTAATGCAAGATATGTAAACATTATTAAAGTGACGAAGATACCGTAGAATAGTATAGAATACAGTATATACATATGAGATGAGTAATCCAAGATATGCAAACAATATTAAAGTGGCTAGTGTTCCATTTCATAAAGTGGCCAGTGATTTCTAGTCTATGTCTATAGGCAGAAGCCTCTAATGTGCTAGTGATGGCTGTTTAACAGTCTGATGGCCTTGTGATAGAAGCTGTTTTTCAGTCTCTTGGTCCCAGCTTTGATGCACCTGTACTGACCTCGCCTTCTGGATGATAGCGGGGTGAACAGGCAGTGGCTCGGGTGGTTGATGTCCTTGATGATCTTTTTGGCCTTCCTGTGACATCGGGTGCTGTAGGTGTCCTGGAGGGCGGGTAGTTTGCCCCCGGTAATGCGTTGTGCAGAGTGCACCACCATGTGTGTGGCATTACTTTTCTATCTCATTCTCTCACCTCTGTTACGCCCTCAGGGCTCTCTCTCTCTCCCTGTGTCCTTTGTGTCCCAGGGGCATGCGTTGTCATCCCTCCCCTCTCTTAGGGATCTCCAGCCTGACAACCGTATAGCCTGCCCTCCCTGGGGGGCTGGGGGTTGGGCTCCTCTAGCAGCCTCAGAGGGTTCACTTTTAGGATGGGGAGAGGGGAGATCACAATAGCTTAACACAATTCATCAACTTTCTCAATAGTTGTCAATTTCTTACATACAGACATGCTCACAGACCTACAGACAGACAAAGATGGTCTCTGCTGTAACAGTGAAAGGACTGTGTCAGTTGCCATGACGCTGTGACCATATCCTCTCTGTAGGGGTGATATAATGAGAGGGGCGGAGAGGCGGGGCGGGGCGGGGCAGTGCAGGGGTCTGCGTTAACAGTGACACCAGATGAGACCCTGTGGTGGTTGAGGAGACTAAGTGCTTCTGTAAACCTTGCTGTAGACACTGCTATTCTTAGCACTGAAGCTCCTCACCACTCTACAAACACTGTAACACTATCCATACTGTGTACAGGGAGAGAGAGGAGGAAAAACAGGGAAGAATGGAGGTAAAAGAAAGGAACAGAGAGTGATAAACAATGAAAAGAAGATCATTTGAATGGCTTAGTACAGTAGTGTATTCCTGGTATTCCTACTATCTGTGTGTTACTAGTTGAATCCACTGGCCCACACGTCAGATTGATCGTTCACTACAGGTTTGTGAGGGTGCGGCATCTGTGTACAGATGTAGGATCTTAATTTGATCACTCTTTTGTTGCTGATTATTGTCCTGCACCACAGGAAAAGCAAACTTGTAGTGTATCCGAGGTTTAAAAAGGCTTCTAAAGTTTTGTAATTTCCACTTTAAAATTTCAGACTTGATTTGCCTTAACGAAAAATTGATAAATCCCTACAAAATTTTTCCATTAATTATAATTATTTTCCTGCTGTAGCAAACTGGCTCAAATGAAGATCCTACATCTGTATGTGTATGCGTGTAATCTGTTGTACACCAAATGGCTCTCGCTATATTGGAATGGAGGAGGCAGCAGTGTAGTCGGCAGGATATGACTGCGCTGCCAGACAAAACCAGTCAAGTGCAAAACTAATCAACCAATCCATTTGTCTGAGTGCAACCGATGCGGTCTGTGGCCGGTGTGGGAGGTATAATTTCTCTCAGTGTTATTAGGATTAACATAGTTATTGTTCCTCATAGAGACTGTGAAGGCTTTCATAACCCGTAGTAGTGTGTTCTCTCTAGGCTGTTTTAGATTGCACAGACACAGCAATAATTGAATGAAAAATAGTGTTAGTGTTTGCTTGTGTGTGTGTGTGTGTATGTGTGTGTGTGTGTGTGTCTGTCCTACGTGATTTTTATTAGCAGTAAGCTGTTGTTTGTGTTCTTCTATGGATGCATAGATAATGCACAGTATGTGTTGATCAGCAGCCTTTCTGTCTAAGCATATTAGGAGTCTGCTGCTGTGGGTGATTGTCTATGAGGGGTAGGTAGAGGGAGGTAGAGGAGGGGTGAGGAGCGAGGAGGAACATCTGAGGCAGGTCTTAATTACACTGGGTTAGGGTCAGGCATTAACATAGAGGTGATTCCAGACATCATTACATTAGTGTGGGCTTTACTATCATTATACTCAGGCAATCTGTGAGATGTACGTGAGATGATGAAAATCGTGTGGTTTATAGGCTATACTGTGTGTGTTAGTGAGGTTTTACTGCTACCTTCCCCTCCCTGCTCCTCAAACCTAAGGGACTGTGTAGTTAAAATGTTAATGAGTTTGATCAGTTTAATAATGACACCAGACCCATTTCATATGTATTATAATGCTGACATAAATACAGTCACTGTTTATGCTAATGAGAAGCCTTTTGGCTCTTTTTTTCAAAGGGGCCTTTTTTTTTTACTGTAGTGGTCATAAATTTCTTATCTTTGTCCATCATGCCTTCCCTCTCTCTCTGCCCATTCAACCCTTCCACTTTTTCTCTCTCTCTCACCCTCACCCAAATCAAATCAAGCTTTATTTATACCACATTTCAGACATGGAATGCAACACAATGTGCTTCACAGGAAAAAAAAAAAAAGTTCAATAAAAAACGTAAATATTTACTACACAACAAACATAAGAGGATAAAAAAACAAAGAATAACAATAAAAACTGAACGACTAAAAAGCACCCTAAGGAAAAGCAAAGCTAAAAAGGTGATCTCTTTTTAAAATGTCCACAGTTTTGGCTCACCTCAGGTTCTCTGGCAGGCTATTCCAGAGGCTGGGAGCATAGTAACTAAAGACTGCCTCTGTCACGATCGTTTACGGATGAGACGGACCAAGGCGCAGCGTGATAAGCGTACATATTTATTAACGTACTGAACACGAACAAAACAACAAACAAACGATACGTGACGTCCAAGGTAGACTAATAACATACCTATACGGAACAAGATCCCACACAGACTGGTGCCAAAAGGCTGCCTAAGTATGGACCCCAATCAGAGGCAACGAGCTACAGCTGCCTCTGATTGGGAACCACCCTGGCCAACATAGATCTACACGATCTAGAAACTCAACATAGAAAACTTAACATAGAAACTACACACCCTGGCTCAACATTTAAGAGTCCCCAGAGCCAGGGCGTGACAGTACCCCCCCCAAAGGTGCGGACTCCGACCGCGCCCCATAAACATAACAGGGTAGGGGCCGGGTGGGCATTCCGCCTCGGAGGCGGATCCGGCTCCGGGCGTAACCACCACCTTCTCTCCACCTCCCTGTAGCGCCCCTGGTCTGGTCTGGCCCCGCTGACTGGAGCTGGACCCGACGACGGTGGAACGAACTGTACAGGCTCCGGACTGGAGCCGCTGGCCGGAGCTGGACTGGGCACCGGTGGAGCGGATTGCTCTGGCTCCGGAGTGGATCCGCTGACTGGAGTTGGACCGGACCCCGGTGGACTGGATTGCTCTGGCTCCGGAGTGGAGCAGCTGACCGGTGCCGGACCAGGCACCGGTGGAACAGGCACGGGCCGTGCCGGACTGGACACACGCACCACTGGCTTGGTGCGGGGAGCAGGAACGGGCCGGACCGGACTGACGACGCGCACCACTGGCTTAGTGCGGGGAGCAGGAACGGGCCGGACCGGGCTGGCGACGCGCACGACTGGCTTGGTGCGAGGGGCAGGAACAGGCCGGACCGGACTGGCGACGCGCACCACTGGCTTGGTGCGAGGGGCAGGAACAGGCCGGACCGGGCTGGCGTCGCGCACCACTGGCTTGGTGCGAGGGACAGGAACAGGCCGGACCGGGCTGGCGACGCACACCACTGGCTTGGCGCGAGGGACAGGAACAGGCCGGACCGGGCTGGCGACGCGCACCACTGGCTTGGTGCGGGGAGCAGGAATGGGCCGGACCGGGCTGACGACGCGCACCACTGGCTTGGTGCGGGGAGCAGGAACGGGCCGGGCCGGGCCGGACTAGGAACACGCACCACTGGCTTGGTGCGGGGAGCAGGAACGGGCCGGGACGGACTGGGAACCCGCACCACTGGCTTGGTGCGGGGAGCAGGAACGGGCCGTACCCGACTGTGGACACACACCACTGGCTTAGTGCGAGGAGCAGGAACGGGTCGGGCCATAGTGGGAACACGCACCACTAGCTTAGTGCGGGGAGCAGGAACGGGCCGGACCGTACTGGGAACACACACCACTGGCCTTGTGCGGGAAGCAGGAATGGGTCGGGCCGTACAGGGAACACGCACCACTTCCTTGGTGCGAGGAGTGGGACTGGGTTCCCTTATAAACCTCCGCTCCTTCTGCTGCCTAACCAGCTCCTCTCGCCGTGCCTCTACACTCTCCTTCTCCCTTATCGCCTCCTGTAGCTCCTCCCTCTGACCAATTAACTCCTGCTCCCTCTGGACCAATAGCCCCCGTAACCTGGTGGCCTCCTCTCCTAGTCTGCAGATTCGCCCTGTCGCTGCCTCCTGCTGCCTCGTCGTCCACGCCGTGTGCCCCCCCAAAAATTTTTCTTGGGGTTGCCTCTCGGGTGTCCGTCGTCGGCACGGTTGGCGCCGTTTCTCCTCTCCTGCCTGGGCATTTACCTTTGCCCATGGCCCTTTCCCCGTGAATATCTCCTCCCATGACCACCATTTGCCCACCTGAGACATCGCTATTCTTTCTTCCTGGGCACGCTGCTTGGTCCTCATTTGGTGGGATCTTCCGTCACGATCATTTACGGATGAGACGGACCAAGGCGCAGCGTGATAAGCGTACATATTTATTAATGTACTGAACATGAACAAAACAACAAACAAACGATACGTGAAGTCCAAGGTAGACTAATAACATACCTATACGGAACAAGATCCCACACAGACTGGTGCCAAAAGGCTGCCTAAGTATGGTCCCCAATCAGAGACAACGAGCTACAGCTGCCTCTGATTGGGAACCACCCTGGCCAACATAGATCTACACGATCTAGAAACTCAACATAGAAAACTTAACATAGAAACTACACACCCTGGCTCAACATTTAAGAGTCCCCAGAGCCAGGGCGTAACAGCCTCTTCATGCCTCTTGGTCCTAGGCTTTGGGATAGTTAAAAGGTCAGTGCCAGAGGACCTGAGGGACCTACTGGGTACATCACTTAAAAGCATGTCTGACATGTATTGGGGTGCACAATCGTGGATTGATTTAAAAACCAATAGAATAATCTTTAAATTAATTCTAAAACTCACAGCCAGCCAGTGCAGAGATCTTAAAACCGGTGTAATGTGTGCTCTCTGTCTGGTCTTGGTCAGTACCCGTGCTGCAGCATTCTGTATGTTTTGCAGTTGACCAATGGCTTTCTTGGTTAGTGTCACGACTTCCACCGAGGCTGCCCCCCCTCCTGGTTCGGGCAGGCTTCGGCGTTCGTCGTCACTGGAGTACTAGCTACTGCCGATCCCATTCTCATCACTCCACTTGTCAATCACACACACCTGGTGCTCATTCCCTTAATTAGTATGTGTATAAGTGTTCCCTCTGTTCCCCTTGTCTTTGTGAGTGATTGTTTTGTTTTGAGAGTGTGTAGCTCGGGTGAGCTACATTTCACTGTGTTATTTGCCAAGGTGGATGTTTTCCCTTGTACAGTTTCGTTTGACGCTTGGGGCGTTTGATTTATACAAACGGATTAAACTCTGGACTTCGGTATTTTACCTCCTGCTCCTGACTCCTTCTTTCACACCTCGTCACAGAATCACTCACCTCATCTGATATGGAGTCAGCAGGAGAAGACCGCATGCCTGGAGTTGTGGCAAGGGTCCAGGAGCTTTCCTCGATGTTGGCCAGCTTGGGGGAAGCGATGGATCGGGTTCTTCAGGTGGTAGAATGCCTGGAGAGGAGAGGATCCTATCTATCGAGACCAGCTGGTCAACTGAATCCAGCCACCTACACCCCAGCCCCTGGAGGGATCCAGATATCCCGGCCACCGGCGTTTGACGGGACTGCAGCACGATGTAAGGGATTCCTACTCCAACTGGAGTTGTATTTCTCCAGCATCAGGCCGGAGCCCCGGGAGCGGGAGAAGGTATCCGTCCTCGTTTCCTGCCTTTGTGGGAGAGCCCTGGAGTGGGCCAACGCGGTATGGAATGAGGGAGGTACCACGTTGGAGAACTACGGGGAGTTTGCTCGCCTCTTTCGGGACGTTTTTGATCAGCCGCCTGAGGGTCGAGAGATGGACGAATTACTGGTTCATCTAAGGCAGGGGATGAGGACCGCTCAGGACTACGCGCTGGAGTTCCGGACACTGGCAGGGTGGTCCGGGTGGAACGAGCGGGCCCTGATAGACCATTTCCGGTGCCACCTAAGGGAGTACGTCCGACGGGAGCTAGCCTGCCGGGATGCCATGCTATCGTTCTCCCAACTGGTGGACATGGCCATCCGCCTGGACAATCTGCTAGCAGCCAGAGGATGTCCTGGTAGGGGTCTGCCCGTTCCCACTCCAGACAACTCTGACCCCGAGCAGATGGAGCTGGGAGGAGCCGCCGGTCGAGAGAGCGCAGGAGGACAGCGACAGTGCCACTTTGGTGGCACAAAGGGACAATCCACCTCACGTCGCAGTCAATGTTATTTTGGGTCTGGAGGCGGTAGGCAGGGTACTCACGCATCACCCCAGGTAACGAACACCCAAACGTGTTCAGAGCCCTTTGCGGCGCACTGTACTTTATTTATCTCCTTTCCAGATCACTTGGTAGGTTCCCAGTGTAAGGCGCTAGTCGATTCAGGCGCAGCTGGGAATTTTATGGACAGGGCATTTGCACACCGTCAAGGCATTTCATTGGTTCGCCTAACCATTCCACTCCCCATCAGAGCACTAGATAGTCGACCATTAGGGTCCGGGTTGGTTAAGGAAGTTACTGTACTAGTCACCATGATTACGCAGGAGACACATGTTGAACAGATCACCTTTATGATTATTGAGTCTCCTGCTTACCCTGTAGTCTTGGGTATCCCGTGGTTAGCCCTTCACAACCCCAATTTCTCATGGCCGCAGAGGGTTCTTACGGGGTGGTCGCGTGAGTGTCCGGGTAGGTGTCTAGGTGTTTCCGTTGGTGCGACCACGGTGGAAAGTCCAGACGGTACCCCCACCGTGCGCATTCCCCCCAAATACCATGATCTGGCGCTCACGTTTTCCAAGACGCAAGCAACTAAATTACCACCACATCGGGATGGGGATTGCGCGATAAAGCTTTGGGTAGACACTGTACATCCCAGGAGTCATGTGTATCCCCTGTCGCAGGCTGAAACGGAGGCTATGGAAATATACGTCACCGAGTCCCTTTCTACAATGTAGAAAATAGTAAAAATCAAGAAAAACCCTTGAATGAGTAGGTGTGTCCAAACCTTTGACTGGTAGTGTATATAAACTGAACAGTACCGGACCCAACATCAAACCTTGTGGAACGCCACATGTCATATGTATTTTCTCTGAGTTACGTTCACCAAGGGTGACAAAACACTATTGACCGGTTAAATAGGTTCTAAACCAAGTTAGAACTGGACCAGAGAGGCCAACCCACTTCTCCGGTCTGTCCAGAAGGACATCATGGTCAACAGTGTCTCGCTTGACTGATACCCAGCCTAATGTTTGTTATCTTATCTCTGAAATATGCCGCAAACTCATCACATTTAGATGTGGAGGAAAGTTCACATAGGTTTCCAGGGATAGGATTTATCAGGCCATCAATGGTCAAGAAGAGCACTCTCTAATTATTCTGATTATAAGTGATCAAGTTAGAAAAATTAGCCCGTCTGGCATTTCTAATTGCCTTCTTATACAGTATATGCCAAATTGCTCTTTCAGAATATCATAATGGACCTGCAACTTTGACTTTCTCCACTTTCTGCAATTTCTCTTTAATTTATTAGTTTCCTCATTCATCCAAGGGGCTCTCCGTTTGGATGTGGTCTTTTTCAACTTTACTGGAGCTACGGCATCAATGGTTGCCCTTAATTTGCTATTAAAGTTATCAACTAAATCTGTAGCAACTTCAGAGGTAAGATAGTGTTTCTTAATAATGCGTTCAGTATTACCCTGTGCTATGGGCAACAAGGTAGTACAAAATCCACAGTGGTGATCAGATAAAGCAACATCAACAATAGAGGATAGGTCAATAGAAAGCCCCTTGGTAATAATCAGGTCCAGGGTATGGCCGCGTTTATGGGTGGGCCCAGTAACATGTTGATAAAGTCCATAGAGCTCAAAAGATTCAGAAATTCAATGGCCTTGGAGTCAGTCTCTTTGTCAACATGAATATTAAAATCACCCAACACAATTATGAAACATTTATGTACTCACTAACTGTAAGTCGCTCTGGATAAGAGCGTCTGCTAAATGACTCAAATGTAAAATGTAAAAATTATTTTATCATAGTTCTCAAGGACAATAGACAATAGTTTAGAGAAATCAGTAAAGAAAGTGGGGCAGTGCTTTGGTGGCCTATACAGGGTTATGGCCAGCACTGGTGGCTGACATTTAAACAGTATAGCATGATGCTCAAAAGACCCAAAGTCGCCAAATTAAATGTCCTTACAGCTGAGAGCATTAGTAAAATAGAGGCTGGCCCCCCACACTTTCCCCCCATTTCTGATAGAGTATGAAAAGCTGTAGTCTGGGGGGAGGCTTCAATAAGAGCAGCACTACAGTCTGAAGACAGCCATGTTTCAGTGAGAAACATGCAATCAACTTTGCGCTCAGTAATGAGGTCATTCACAAGAAAGGTTCTACTAGTGATTCCTCTAACATTTAAAAGTGCCATGCCCCTGGGGCAACTGCCTAGAGGTAACCAATGGAATAACAGCCAAATTACTAACGTTACAACCACGTTTTCTGACAGTCTCCAATCTATCAGAATGGTTACAGTTTGCATAAACTCACTAGAAGGCAGAGTTAAAGGAACATAAATTAGGTTACTCACAATAACCGTAGTGTTATTTCTATAGGAGTTGATATGGTTTCCAAGTCCTCTGTTGCTTATTCTGACAGGGAGAACTGGAGCATTACCAGACCCTAAAGTCAGTCTCTAAAACAGTTTGCGATGTTGCTGGAAATAATCCTGGAACCCCTGTGGTTAGAGTGAATCCCGTCTCTTTTAAAAAGTGCTGGTTGCTCCCACAGCAAATCCAAGTTGTCAAAAAAATAGACATTCCTACCATTGCAAAGTTTCTGCAGGTATTCGTTTAGGGCAAAGAGCCGGCTGAAACGTGATGCATGATGGTGGTAGTGATGGAATCCGATGGGGAAACTACCTTCTGAACTGTGGTGGCCGTGGGGGAGGGTGCCACTGGGCAGCCACCGGCTGTTGGTATACACCCAGGATCCGTGCTGACTCCCTGGGCTGGTAGGTCCATCTCAAGTGGGGCAAAGCTGTTTGATAGCTGGATCGGATCTTCTCGGATAGATGGGTGGCTAGACTGCCTCCCCGATCTCCTACACCTTGCGAGTGTCCAGTCTCGCATGGGCGCGGAGTTGAGTTTAACATCTGTTTGTTGGATTGGGACAGATCAACGCCGCCCGACTCATCGACAGCTTTGCTATAGGAGGCATTTAAACGTGAGATTCGGTTTGCCTAGGTTACAGCAAGGTCGGTGTACTTAGAAACCAGGTTTTCCTTTTCTCGCAACCGAGCTAACAGTCGGAGGATCTCTTCCCTAAAATGCTTGATGGTGGTGCATTTAGGGCAGACAAATCCCTGTCCATTTTCCAGTTCCACCTTATCCTTATCTTGTGATTGTATGGAAATCATCTTACACCTGTGCCCAGCCGTGGATAAAAAAACACCGGTGGGCTAGCACTGCTAGCGTTAGCCTACTCCATTTTCATGATGGCTAGCAGCTAACTGCTACTTAACAGGAATCCGGGACACAAACTTGCGGTCCCAGCCGTAAAGGCTGACTGCGTCACGGAATCAGTAGCAATACAAACTTTAGCTATGATTAAAAACAATTTAATGAAAACGATTTAATGAAAACAACAAACCAAGTGTAGGCAGTACATTGTTCTGTTGCGCGCTCTGACCCAGACTCAGACACACGGCCAGCTCCCATCTGATTGGTTCCATTGTGTTTTGCATTCTTTCAGAGGGACTGTAATGTGAACCAATAGGGCTTGTTTCTCTCTCTCCCTTAGTTGTGATGCTGTGGTCTGTATGTTTCTGTGTTGCTGTGACAGTCCTGTCTCTCCCAGCCAGACGCTGCCCTGGACAGGCTGAGCTGGATCTGGCATGCTCTCTCTCTACTGCAGTAACTGTTTTGTTTGTACGCTGCGATGTCTACAGACCTTCTAATAATATGTTGTAGTGTGCCACATTGTGTGTGTGTGTGTGTGTGTGTGTGTGTGTGTGTGTGTGTGTGTGTGTGTGTGTGGATGGACAGAGTATGACAGAGTGCGTACGTGCATCTGTGTACCCCTTGATACACACAGGACGGTCAGTGGGAGGTCAATGTTTTGTACCCTGGTCATGTTCCTCTCCCACCCCAATCACAATTACAGCCTGATGGAAATCCATAATAACCGCTTTACTGGAGTTAGTTAGTTCAATACTAATGTATCCCAGGAGTACCCCTGATCCAGCTAGCGTGGTGCACCATGAAACAGGCTCATTAACTGTGTTTCTGTGAGGGTTGGAAGAGGTTGGCCCATCTTTAGCTAGCTATCTCCTTTCCATTAGCTCTTAGACCTTGATCGATTTGACTTGGGATTGTTCACCTGAGTATATCCCAGAAGAGTGTGTGTGTGTGTGTGTGTGTGTGTGTGTGTGTGTGTGTGTGTGTGTGTGTGTGTGTGTGTGTGTGTGTGTGTGTGTGTGTGTGTGTGTGTGTGTGTGTGTGTGTGTGTGTGTGTGTGTGTGTGTGTGTGTGTGTGTGTGTGTCCGTGTCTGTGCGTGCGCCGTGTGTTTGTCCACACCTGCGTTTTCTGCATGCAGTGTCCCTCATCCATTACCAATTAGTGAGTGATCGATAGGTTGTTGTGATGCGGTGGGATTACTCAAACAGGCCTCTGCAGGACCAGTGACATTTCCCTGGCTAGGATCACGCTGACCCCTCCCTCCCTGGATAGGTGACCTTATTGTTCTGATTAGAATGCAGCCCTGCTCTTCCCTATGATATATACAGGTCCACAGAACAATCTCCCTCCACCTCCACATGTATCTCTCTCTGCCCTCCTTCACTCTCCCTTCTAAATAAAGTATGTAGTGAGAACACTGCAGAATCTGACTCACAATCTGACATCTGTGGAACCTCATTTCCACCTCTCTGTTCTTCTTGTTCTGAACAAGGTGAGCTGTTCTTTCATTATATATTTTTTCAGTGGGAGGGGAGGGGAGGGGAGGGGAGGGTAGGGTAGGGTAGGGTAGGGGGGTAGAAGCGTGACTTGGCTCTGTCCTCAGAGAGAGAGAGAGAGAGAGAGAGAGAGAGAGAGAGAGAGAGAGAGAGAGAGAGGGAGAGAGGGAGAGAGGGAGAGAGAGAGAGAGAGAGAGAGAGAGAGAGAGAGAGAGAGAGAGAGAGAGAGAGAGAGAGAGAGAGAGAGAGAGAGAGAGAGAGAGAGAGAGAGAGAGAGAGAGAGAGAGAGAGAGAGAGAGAAATAATGGTGTTCCAAAAAACAAATACAAATTCCATCTAGACACCGTTGCCCTAGAGCACACAAAAAACTATACATACCTCGATCTAAACATCAGCGCCACAGGGAACTTCCACAAAGCTGTGAACGATCTGAGAGACAAGGCAAGAAGGGCCTTCTATGCCATCAAAAGGAACATAAAATTCAACATACCAATTAGGATCTGGCTAAAAAATACTTGAATCAGTTATAGAACCCATTGCCCTTTATGATTGTGAGGTCTGGTGTCTGCTCACCAACCAAGAATTCACAAAATGAGACAAACACCAAATTGAGACTCTGCATGCAGAATTCTGCAAAAATATCCTCTGTGTACAACGAAAAACACCAAATAATGCATGCAGAGCAGAATTAAGCCGATACCCGCTAATTATCCAAATCCAGAAAAGAGCCGTTAAATTCTATAACCACTTAAAAGGAAGCGATTCCCAAACCTTCCATAACAAAGCCATCACCTACAGAGATATGAACTTGGAGAAGAGTCCCTTAAGTAAGCTGGTCCTGGGGCTCTGTTCACAAACACAAACAGACCCCACAGAGCCCCAGGACAACAACAACAACACAATTAGACCCAACCAAATCATGAGAAAACAAAAAGAGAATTACTTGACACATTGGAAAGAATTAACAAAAAAACTGAGCAAACTAGAATGCTATTTGGCCCTAAACAGAGAGTACACAGTGGCAGAATACCTGACCACTGTGACTGACCCAAACTTAAGGAAAGCTTTGACTATGTACAGACTCAGTGAGCATAGCCTTGCTATTGAGAAAGGCCGCCGTAGGCATACCTGGCTCTCAAGAGAAGACAGGCTATGTGCACACTGCCCACAAAATGAGGTGGAAACTGAGCTGCACTTCCTAACCTCCTGCCAAATGTATGACCATATTAGAGACACATATTTCCCTCAGATTGCAGAGATCCACAAAGAATTTGAAAAACAAACCCAATTTTGATAAACTCCCTTATCTACTGTGTGAAATACCACAGTGTGCCATCACAGTAGCAAGATTTGTGACCTGTTGCCACAAGAAAAGGGCAACCAGTGAAGAACAAACACCATTGTAAATACAACCCATATTTATGTTTATTTATTTTCCCATTTGTACTTGAACTATTTGCACATTGTTACAACACTGTATATATACATAATATATTACATTTGAAATGTCTTTATTATTTTGGAACTTCTGAGTGTAATGTTTACTGTTAATATTGATTGTTTATTTCACTTTTGTTTACTATCTACTTCACTTGCTTTGGCAATGTTAACATACGTTTCCCATGCCAATAAAACCCTTAAAATGAATTGAATTGAGAGAGCGAGAGAGAGAGCGAGAGAGCGAGAGAGAGAGAGAGAGAGAGAGAGAGAGAGAGAGAGAGAGAGAGAGAGAGAGAGAGAGAGAGAGAGAGAGAGAGAGAGAGAGAGAGAGAGAGAGAGAGAGAGAGAGAGAGAGAGAGAGAGAGAGAGAGAGAGAGAGAGAGAGAGAGAGAGAGAGAGAGAGAGAGAGAGAGAGAGAGAGAGAGAGAGAGAGAGAGAGAGAGAGGCCAAACCACACAACCAACAACATTAGACACTTTATGGAACACAAAGCCTTCACTATTTCATCCTGGAATATCCAAGGCCTGAGGTCATCTGCCTTTGGCCTAAAGAGCAGGAATCTGGACTTCACCAAAGAAATCGGAAATACAGACATTGTCATCCTACAAGAAACATGGTATAAAGGAGACGGACCCACTGGTTGCCCTCTAGGTTACAGAGAGCTGGTAGTCCCATCCACCAAACTACCAGGTGTGAAACAAGGAAGGGACTCAGGGGGTATGCTAATTTGGTATAGAGCAGACCTAACTCACTCTATTAAATTAATCAAAACAGGAACATTTTACATTTGGTTAGAAATTCAAAAGGAAATGATCTCAACAGAGAAACATTTCCTCCTGTGTGCTACCTATATCCCCCCATTAGAATCCCCATACTTTAATGAAGACAGCTTCTCCATCCTGGAGGGGGAAATCAATCATTTCCAGACCCAGGGACATGTACTAGTCTGTGGCGACCTAAATGCCAGAACTGGACAAGAACCTGACACCCTCAGCACACAGGGGGACAAACACCTACCTGGAGGTGACAGCATTCTCTCCCCCATATGCCCCCTAGGCAAAACTACGACAACATAACCAACAAAAACGGGTCACGACTCCTGCAGCTCTGTCGCACACTGGGTATGTACATAGTCAATGGTAGGCTTTGAGGGGACTCCTATGGTAGGTACACCTATAGCTCATCTCTTGGCAGTAGTACTGTAGACTACTTTATCACTGACCTCAACCCAGAGTCTCTCAGAGCGTTCACAGTCAGCCCACTGACACCCCTATCAGACCACAGCAAAATCACAGTCTACTTGAACAGAGCAATACTCAATCATGAGGCATCAAAGCCAAAGGAACTGAATAATATTAAGAAATGCTATAGATGGAAGGAAAGTAGTGTTGAAACCTACCAAAAAACAATTAGGCAACAACAAATTCAATCCATTCTAGACAACTTCCTGAACAAAACGTTCCACTGTAATAGTGAAGGTGTAAACTTGGCAGTAGAAAACCTAAACAGTATATTTGACCTCTCAGCTTCCCTATCAAATCTAAAAATCTCTAACAGAAAACCAAATAAAAGTAACAACAGTGATAAATGGTTTGATAAGAATGCAAAAACCTAAGAAAGAAATTGAGAAACCTATCCAACCAAAAACATAGAGACCCAGAAAACCTGAGCCTACGCCTTCACTATGGTGAATCACTAAAACAATACAGAAATACACTACGGAAAAAGAAGGAACAGCATGTCAGAAATCAGCTCAATGTAATTGAAGAATCCATAGACTCTAACCACTTCTGGGAAAATTGGAAAACACTAAACAAACAACAACACGAAGAGCTATCTATCCAAAACGGAGATGTATGGGTAAACCACTTCTCCAATCTTTTTGGCCCTATAACAGAGAACAAACAGCAAAAAAATATACATGATCAAATGCAAATCTTAGAATCAACTATTAAAGACTACCAGAACCCACTGGATTCTCCAATTACATTGAATGAACTACAGGACAAAATAAAATAAAAAACTCCAACCCAAAAAGGCCTGTGGTGTTGATGGTATCCTCAATGAAATGATAAAATATACAGACCACAAATTTCAATTAGCTATACTTAAACTCTTTAACATCATCCTTAGCTCTGGCATCTTCCCCAATATTTGGAACCAAGGACTGATCACCCAAATCCACAAAAGTGGAGACAAATTTGACCCCAATAACTACCACGGGATATGCGTCAACAGCAACCTTGGGAAAATCCTCTGCATTATCATTAACAGCAGACTAGTTCATTTCCTCAGTGAAAACAATGTACTGAGCAAATGTCAAATTGGCTTTTTACCAAATTACCGTACGACAGACCACGTATTCACCCTGCACACCCTAATTGACAAACAAACAAACCAAAACAAAGGCAAAGTCTTCTCATGCTTTGTTGATTTCAAAAAAGCTTTTGACTCAATTTGGCATGAGGGTCTGCTATACAAATTGATGGAAAGTGGGGTTGGGGAAAAAACATACAACATTATAAAATCCATGTACACAAACAACAAGTGTGCGGTTAAAATTGGCAAAAAACACACACATTTCTTTCCACAGGGCCGTGGGGTGAGACAGGGATGCAGTTTAAGCCCCACCCTATTCAACATATATATCAACGAATTGGCGAGGGCACTAGAACAGTCTGCAGCACCCGGCCTCACCCTACTAGAATCTGAAGTCAAATATCTACTGTTTGCTGATGATCTGGTGCTTCTGTCACCAACCAAGGAGGGCCTACAGCAGCACTTAGATCTTCTGCACAGATTCTGTCAGACCTGGGCCCTGACAGTAAATCTCAGTAAGACAAAAATAATGGTGTTCCAAAAAAGGTCCAGTTGCCAGGACCACAAATACTAATTCCATCTAGACACCGTTGCCCTAGAGCACACAAAAAATGATACATACCTCGGCCTAAACATCAGCGCCACAGGTAACTTCCACAAAGCTGTGAACGATCTGAGAGACAAGGCAAGAAGGGCCTTCTATGCCATCAAAAGGAACATAAAATGTGACATACCAATTAGGATCTGGATAAAAATACTTGAATCAGTTATAGAACCCATTGCCCTTTATGGTTGTGAGGTCTGGGGTCCGCTCACCAACCAAGAATTCACAAAATGGGACAGACACCAAATTGAGACTCTGCATGCAGAATTCTGCAAAAACATCCTCCGTGTACAACGTAAAACACCAAATAATGCATGCAGAGCAGAATTAGGCCAATACCCGCTAATTATCAAAATCCAGAAAAGAGCCGTTAAATTCTAGAACCACTTAAAAGGAAGCGATTCCCAAACCTTCCATAACAAAGCCATCACCTACAGTAAGCTGGTCCTGGGGCTCTGTTCACAAACACAAACAGACCCCACAGAGCCCAGGACAACAACAACAACAACAACAACAACAACAACACAATTAGACCCAACCAAATCATGAGAAAACAAAAAGAGAACTACTTGACACATTGGAAAGAACAAACAAAAAAACAGAGCAAACTAGAATGCTATTTGGCCCTAAACAGAGAGTACACAGTGGCAGAATACCTGACCACTGTGACTGACCCAAACTTAAGGAAAGCTTTGACTATGTACAGATTCAGTGAGCATAGCCTTGCTATTGAGAAAGGCAGACCTGGCTCTCAAGAGAAGACAGGCTATGTGCACACTGCCCACAAAATGAGGTGGAAACTGAGCTGCACTTCCTAACTTCCTGCCAAATGTATGACCATATTAGAGACACATGTTTCCCTCAGATTACAGCGATCCACAAAGAATTCGAAAACAAACCCAATTTTGATAAACTCCCTTATCTACTGGGTGAAAAACCACAGTGTGCCATCACAGCTGCAAGATTTGTGACCTGTTGCCACAAGAAAAGGGCAACCAGTGAAGAACAAACACCATTGTAAATACAACCCATATTTATGTTTATTTATTTTCCCATTTGTACTTTAACTATTTGCACATTGTTACAACACTGTATATATACATAATATGACATTTGAAATGTCTTTATTCTTTTGGAACTTCTGAGTGTAATGTTTACTGTTAATATTGATTGTTTATTTCACTTTTGTTTACTATCTACTTCACTTGCTTTGGCAATGTTAACATACGTTTCCCATGCCAATAAAGCCCTTAAATTGAAATTGAGAGAGAGAGACAGAGACAGAGAGAGAGAGAGAGAGAGAGAGAGAGAGAGAGAGAGAGAGAGAGAGAGAGAGAAATAGAAAGAGAGGCTGCTGTAGTTCTCTTAACTTTGTGTGACAATTCATTGTCCGTCCTCTGCTCCATTTCTGTCCATCTCTTCTCTCATCCCTCTCTCCCGCTCTCTCTAAGAACCGTAATTACTGGCCACTTACGCTGAAAGGTCAGGCCTGAGGAACAAAGGGAGGAGCAGAGAGAGGGGGCGAGAAAGAGAGATTCTGTGTTGTGTCAAGGGTTCTAAAGCATAGTCAGTCATTCACAGTGAGAATGTTAATGCCTCTTGACCTTTGGGCAGGCAGCCAAAACATGACGAGGGGAAAACAACATTGGCTGGTTGCCACAAGGCATCTCTCTCAAAGGCTAAAGTCTGCCTGCGTTCTCAACTTTTAAAGGCCCAATGCAGCCGTTTTTATCTCAATATCAAATCATTTCTGGGTAACAATTAAAGGGATACTTGGGTATCTAGTAGATACCCATAGCATGCTAGTAGATACCCATAGACTTCCAGTCATTGTGCTAATGCTAGTTAGCGTTGGTTCACAAAACTACCTCTAACTTCCTTCATACTGGACACAGAGACATAAAAATTGTATCCACGAGTTCACCTGCCTCTAGGGATGTAGATAAATCCCAAGGTGTCCCTTTATGTACCTTACTGTGATTGTTTTCAATTAAAATGGTCAGAGAGAGAGAGAGAGAGAGAGCGAGAGAGTTGTGCCAGTAACCGAAAGGTCGCTGGTTCTAATCCCCGAGCCGACTAGGTGAAAAATGCAAGGCACTTAACCCTAATTGCTCCTGTATGTCGCTCTGGATAAGAGCATCTGCTAAATTACTAATTATTTATTTATTCTTTTATTATTAAGAGCAATTTCTCAAGCAAGAATTTAGCTAGGACTGTCTTAATGTGCTGATGACACATTTTACATCTTATCCAGAGCGATTTTTAGGAGCAGTTAGGGTTAAGTGCCTTGCTCAACGGGGCGCCTTCACCTAGTCAGCTCAGCGATTTGAACCAGCAACCTTTCTGTTTCTGGCACAACTCTCTTAACCACTAGGCTACCTGCCAGTACCTACACAGGTATACACACAAAAACACACACTCACACTGCCATTTGAGCCATCCCTGAGATATAGCCGTTGAATTTGAGTCCGTAGCATCACATCACTAGGTTATACACTCCTGTCTGGGATGTGGTGGCAGTGAGTGGTACGCTTCTGGCAAGGGTGTAAAATGGGGTGGCAGGTGGGTAGGAAGGATTTAGGTTTTAGCTAGGGTTTTGGTTCCACCGGAAGGGGAGAGGAAGCGTAAACCTGTCACACCTGTTTGCAGCCCGCTGTGCTTATCAGACAGCTTTTCCAGCCCACAGAACACATGCAGGCTGTCACCATGCAGGGCAGACCTGGTCACTGAGGGAGAGGGAGGTGAGGGAGGTGAGGGAGGTGAGAGCTAAGGCGGCACAGGGGAAGAGGAGGCTTGTGCTGGGCATAAGAATACATCTCGTTCCCCCACACCCAGCTCTCTCAACTGCTGCCAGTATGGGAGGGGGCATGCATGACTAGCGCTGAGGTGAGAAGAGGCAGGGAGACTAGGCATTGAGGTTTGGAGGGAGGGGGATAAGGAGGGCAAGATTAACCGACTGATGTGGGATGGCAGTTTGAAAGCGTCTGCACTCTCCTCCCTCTCTCCCCTCTCAGATGGGGCCTTCTGATGACGTTAGTTTCCATTAAAGATTCAGCGTGTTTACACACGGTGAACACAGCCTCCAGCCATCCAGCTTCACCCCCTCCCCTCCTCTTCCCTAACTCCCCTCCCCACCCCACTCCCTCCTCTACCATCTGTATAGAGCTGCTACAGAGGATAACTTGTTTAGGGTGGGGGTTAGGAGGGAAGTGAACAGATACAAGGCAGTAAAGGAGAATTCTCACTGCATCTCTCATGAGTGTGGTCATCTATAGGATGTCTAGGGTAATAATTACAATCATGTAACAACATGGACATAAGACAATCTGTGTACATTAAGAGATGTTCTGTATATTGTACAGTATATGTTTAAGAAGAGATACAGTGGTTGGAAGGGACACCAGTAAGTGCTAGGTTTGTTTCATCATGGTGCTAGTTTGTCTCAGAAAGCCCTGTTTTTATCAGGTGACCCCAACACACTGATATACAGCTGCATCACAGGACCAACCCTGTTGCTAGGTGACTCAGCAACACAAACCATTTCACATTTACTGATTTATTGACATTTTACACTGCAGAATGGAAGGTTGATATTATTTGTAACACGTTCTTTCCATTTGTAACACCTTCTCTGATTCAAGAGTACCTGGACTTACAATGCTTAATCATGTGTGATTCCCTTCTCTCTCACTGTCAGTGGGCTGTGAGTTACAGTGCCTTCAAAAAGTATTCATACCCCTTGATGACTTATTCCACATTTTGTTATGTTAAAGCCTGAATTCAAAACGGATTAAATCGATTTTATTTCTCACCCATCTACACACAATACCCCACAATGACAATTGAAATATCTCATTTACATTAGTATTCACACCACTTTGCCATGACACTCCAAATTGAGCTCAGGTGCGTCCAATTGTCTTTCATCATCCTTGAGATGTCACTACAACTTGATTGGAGTCCACATGTGGGCAAATTCAATTGTTTGGACATGATTTAGAAATAAACACACCTGTCTATATAAGGTCCCACAGTGGACAGTGCATGTCAGAGCAGAAACTATACCAAGGAACTGTCTGTTGATCTCTGAGATAGAATTGTGATGAGGCATAAACACTATATATACAAAAGTATGTGGACACCGCTTCAAATTAGTGGATTCTGCTATTTCTGCCATACCTGTTGCTGACAGGTGTTTAAAATCGAGCACACAGCCATACAATCTCAATGAACAAACATTGACCAAGAACCCAATGACCACTCTGACAGAACTACAGAGTTCCTTGGCTGAGATGGGAGAACCTGCCAGAAGGGCAACAGTCTCTACAGCACTTCACCAATCTTGGCTTTATGGGAGAGTGGCCAGAAGGAAACCCCTCCTGAAAAAAACGTCACAAGACAGCACGCCTGGAGTTTGCAAAAAAGGCACGTGAAAGATTCTGAGATCATAAGGCAAAAAATGTGGTGGTCTGATGAAACAAAAATGTAACTTTCTGGCCTGAATGCAAAGCACTATGTCTGGAGAAAACCAGGCACAACTCATTACCCGTCTAACACCATCCCTACCGTGACGCATGGTGGTGGCAGTGTCATGCTATGGGGATGCTTTTCAGCATCAGGGACTGGGAGACTGGATAGAGAGAACAATGAATGGAGCCATATACAGGGAAATCCTTGATGAGAACCTGCTTCAGAGTGAAAACGACCTTAGATTTATGTTCCAACAGGACAATGACCCCAAGCATACAGCCAAAGCAATGCTGGAATGGATTTAGCACAAGAATGTGAAAGTCCTTGAGTGGCCCAGCCAAACCCCAGACTTGAATCCCATTGAAAATCTGTGGAAAGACTTGAAGATTGCTGTTCACCGCTGCTCCCCATCTAACTTTACAGAGCTTGAGAAAATCTGCAAGGAAGAATGTACAAAGCTAATACAGACATACCCAAGGTGACTCACAGCTGTAAACGCCACAAAAGGTGCTTCTGCAAAGTATTGACTCTTGGGTGTGAATACTTACGTTAATGACATATTTCTGTATTTCATTTTCAAACAATTTGCTAAAATTTCTACAAACATGTTTTCACTTTGTCATTATGGGGTATTGTGTGTAGACTGGTGAGAGAAAAACATATACAGTTGAAGTCGGAAGTTTACATACACTTATGTTGGAGTCATTACATTTAGTTTTTCAACCACTCCACAAATTTCTTGTTAACAAACTATAGTTTTGGCAAGTCGGTTAAGACATCTACTTTGTGCATGACACAAGTAATTTTTCCAACAATTGTTTACAGACAGATTATTTCACTTATAATTCACTGTATCATAATTCCAGTGGGTCAGAAGTTTATACACACTAAGTTGACTGTGCCTTTAAACAGCTTGGAAATTTCCAGAAAAGGATGTCATGGCTTTAGAAGCTTCTGATAGGCTAATTGACATCATTTGAGTCAATTGGAGGTGTACCTGTGGATGTATTTCAAGGCCTACCTTCAAACTCAGTGCCTCTTTGCTTGACATCATGGGAAAATCAAAAGAAATCAGCCAAGACCTCAGAAAAAAAATGGTAGACCTCCACAAGTCTGGTTCATCCTTGAGAGCAATTTCCAAATGCCTGAAAGTACCACGTTCATCTGTACAAACAATAATACGCAAGTATAAACACCATGGGACCACGCAGCCGTCATACCGCTCAGGAAGGAGACGCGTTCTGTCTCCTAGAGATGAACGTACTTTGGTGCGAAAAGTGCAAATCAATCCCAGAACAACAGCAAAGGACCTTGTGAAGATGCTGGAGGAAACAGGTACAAAAGTATCTATATCCACAGTAAAACAAGTCCTATATCGACATAACCTGAAAGGCCGCTCAGCAAGGAAGAAGACACTGATCCAAAACCGCCATAAAAAAGACAGACTACGGTTTGCAACTGCACATGGGGACAAAGATCGTACTTTTTGGAGAAATGTCCTCTGGTCTGATGAAACAAAAATAGAACTGTTTGGCCATAATGACCATCGTTATGTTTGGAGGAAAAAGGGGGTGCTTGCAAGCCACAGAACACCATCCCTACCGTGAAGCACGGGTGGCAGCATCATGCATTGGGGGTGCTTTGCTGCAGGAGGGACTGGTGCACTTCATAAAATAGATGGCATCATGAGGAAGGAAAATCATGTGGCTATATTGAAGCAACATCTCAAGACATCAGTCAGAAAGTTAAAGCTTGGTTGCAAATGGGTTTTCCAAATGGACAACGACCCCAAGCATACTTCCAAAGTTGTGGCAAAATGGCTTAAAGACAACAAAGTCAAGGTATTGGAGTGGCCATCACAAAGCCCTGACCTCAATCCTATAGAACATTTGTGGGCAGAACTGAAAAAGTGTGTGCGAGCAAGGAGGCCTACAAACCTGACTCAGTTACACCAGGGAAGCTTGTGGAAGGCTACCCGACAGGTTTGACCCAAGTTAAACAATTTAAAGGCAATGCTCCCAAATACTAATTGAGTGTATGTAAACTTCTGACCCACTGGGAATGTGATGAAAGAAATAAAAGCTGAAATAAATCATTCTCTCTACTATTACTCTGACATTTCACATTCTTAAAATAAAGTGGTGAACCTAAAGACAGGGAATTTTTTACTAGGATTAAATGTCAGGAATTGTGGAATACTGAGTTTAAATGTATTTGGCTAAGGTGTATGTAAACTTCCGACTTCAACTGTATTTAATCAATTTTGAATTCAGGCTGTAACACAGCAAAATGTGTAATAAGTCAATGGGTATGAGTACTTTCTAAAGTCACTGTAAATGCTCCCTGGCAGCCAGCACTATAGTCAGCTCTGCTGCCAGAGAGCAGGAGTGAGGGAGAGAGGTTTAGAAATTGGGTAAGGGAGATGGAGAAAGAGAGAGGTAATGAGAGATGGGAGATGGAGAGAAATAAATAAAGAGAAGGTGAAAGAGAGAAAAAAAGAAATAAAAGAGGGGGAGGGCGAGATGGAGCACAAGAAAAAGCGAGGAAGACGGAGAGAAGAAGGGAGAGAGATGAAGGGAGCGGTTGAGAGGTGTGCTTATGTGTGATGGTGTTCGTAATCTCTCCTTGAGCGTGGTGCAGTGTGGAACGGTCCCTTAGGGGCGTGAGGTGAGGCCTTTTTTCGGGAGAGAGCGCACAGGGACCTCTCCGTTATCCATTCTGGGTGTGACAGCACATACATTTCAGCTGGAGTGGCTCGCTGCCATTATGGCTCTCACGCATTAGTGGCTGCACTAGAGTGCCCTTCCTTTTTATCCCTTACAGCTCTGAATCAGTCACAGTTGCTCAACCCGCTGTCATTAGTTAACCTAGTCGGGAGTAACTGCGCGGGAAAAACCACCTGTTGCCTAATATTTAGCCATGGCTGTTATAATATACACTGAGTGTACAAAACATTAAGAACACCTCAATTCGTCAGGGCATGGACTCTACAAGGTGTCGAAAGCGTTTCACAGGGATGCTGGCCCATGTTGACTCCAATGCTTCCCACAGTTGTGTCAAGTTGGCTGGATGTCCTTTAGGTGGTGGACCATTCTTGATACACCCGGGAAACTGTTGAGCATGAGAAACCCTGCAACGTTGCCGCTCTTGACACAAACCGGTGCACCTGGCACCTACTACCATACACTACCATACCATTTATTTTTGTCTTGCCCATTTCCCCTCTGAATAGCACACAAACACAATCCATGTCTCAATTGTCTCAAGGCTTAAAAATCATTCTTTAACCTGTCTCCTCCCCTTCATCTACACCGATTGAAGTGGATTTAACAAGTGACATCAATAAGGGATCACAGCTTTCACCTGGATTCACCTGGTCAGTCTATGACATGGAAAGAGCAGGTGTCCTTAATGTTTTGTACACTCCGTGTATTATAGACACTTTACAATGGAGTGTAATGAGTTGTTTCTGCCTGTGTTTGTCAAACCAAACCATAGCTCTTTAATTCAATGAAGACCTCCGTTCTGTAGTCCTTCCTCTTTATCAGTATGGCTATTCATTCATGGATTTAGTCTAATCATCACTGTTGTATTTCATAATCCACATCAAGGGCCTGGCTATTACAATTCACACTAGTTAAATATGATCTAATATCCCCTCCCTGCCTCTTGTATTACTTGTGTAATCTCTGAACATCGTTCTGTCAGAACTGTGACCTAGGCAGCCAACCCACACCCCTCTTTCCACTGTGAAGGATCCTTTTACAGTAATCACTATGAAAAGGGACGTAGTCCACGGAGTGCTCCAAAACTGCAGTCCACAGCAGAGACAGCAAAAGGCCCTTCCATCCTTGATTTGTCTTTTTTTCAAACACCTACGAGACTATTTCCCATTGTCTCCCTCCTTGAAGTGTGACGTTTAATTTCTTCCCCGACTTCCCCTCGCTCTTGGTAAAGGACTTGAGTGCCGTTCCTCTAAATGCGTTTGTTCTACTCACCAGCTCTCACCTCTTTTTTTCTCTCCTCAGTTGTTTTAACTAAAGTGCTCCCTCACATCACGAACAGTTTCTGTACACCTTAAAGCGTCACACGTCTGCTGCCTGTCTTCAGTACCTGTCAGAATAAACGCTAATGCAGAGATCTTTATAGAAAATAGATTTCGGCTACTCTTTTATAAGTCCTCTACAAGCTCTTATTTGTTCCGTGTTGTTTTTGATTAGTCTTAATTTCAGGCTGTATTGGCCTTATTGCTGTTCTACTTTGTGTGCTGTCTTTCATGCACCTACTGTAATACAGTACAATAACATAAACATCAATGAATATCTGAAAATGTATAATGATTGAGGGTAGATGCAGGGCTCATAATGCAATCATCCCCCCAGCCCTCTGTTGTCATCATGTGGCCTATAGCCAAGGACCCTGATACAGTCTTCCTCCATTCCTCACTCTCTCTCTCTCGCTCTCTCTCTCTTATTCTTCCTCCCTCTCTTTCTTGTCTTCCCTTCTTTCACTCTTTAGCTCTCTTTATTTTCCTCTCATTTTCTACCCCCCCCTCTCTCTCTTCCCTCCATCTCGCTTCTCTCCTCTCCCACTCTCTGTCCGTCTGTCAGATGTGTAGTTGAGTTATGAGGATGCGTGTGAGTGTGTTAAGCGGGACAGAGTGGTGTCTGGCGGCTCCAGAAAATGAATAATTGGTATGGACAGCGTCCTGCCACCTTCCAGGGCCCCTGAGCCCCCCCCCCCCCCCCCATGCTGTCGTCATGATGTCGCACAAACCTTGTCTACAGGCTGTCACCTCCTCCATCCACTCAGGTGTAATGGAGTTGTCACCTATGATCTGATCTGAAGTCAGCTGTGTGTTTAACCCTCTAATGGTTCAGGTTAGGATTGTTGGGAGGGTAATCTGATTCTAGATCTGTGTTCAGGCGGGCAACTTCAACGTGGAGCGACAACACAGCTCAGTCGCAAACACGGACTGCCTTCCTCTCCTCCTCCCCCTCCATGATTCTCTCTCTCCATCTTTTTATTCCCTCTCTAAATCAATATCCTCTTCTTCTCCCCCCGTGCTATCTGCATTTAGTCGTTTACGGTGAAGGTGGAGAAGAGCAGGTGCGTTGCATGCTTAAAGCACCTGAGACGTGTTCCAATTTGGTGATGGCAATAAATTGTGTGTACGTCGGGCAGGCATCTGCGTCTCTCACTAGCTGTAGTGCTGACAGGGCACAGAGACGGGCATGGAGGTGTGCCAGCCCAGCGAGCTGAGGGACCAGGCACAGTCTGAATCTCACAGTTGCTCTCTCTGACTTAAAGGAGTAATTCACTATTTTACAACTTGAAGTTAAATGGTTCCTCACCCTGAAAGTAGTCTGCCAGGAGAAACTGTAATCCATGGTTCAGTTTTCTTTAAACAGCCATTACTAACTTTAGCCACCGCTGCTAGCTAAAAATCTATGAAGTGATGGGGGCATGTGAGCATGTTGTTGTTTTTATTGCCAAATCACCTTTAAGTAACTGATTCTAAGTTAAGTAAGTGATTTTAGGTGATTTTAACATTATTTTTCGAAACATGCTCACATGCCCCCATCACTTCAATAGATTTTTTACCAGCGGTGGCTAAAGTTAGCTGAAGTTTGTAATGGCTGTTTAAAGAAAACTGAACCATGGATTACAGTTTCTACTGGTCCATAGACTACTTTCAGGGTAAGAAACCATCGAACATCAAGTTGTAAAATAGTGAACTAGTCCTTTAACTGCTGGGCTGGCTGTTTTTTTTATACCTTGTTGCAGAAAAGGGAAGGATCTCAAGAGAGAAGCCATGGCAACATGTGTAGATGTTGAGATTAGGGTTGCAAAGCTACCAGTAATTTACCAAAGTTCCGGAATCTTCAGTAATTTAGGTAATTAACTGAAAATCTATGGCGATCTAGCGTAACTTTGCTCATTTATACTTGAATAATTTTTTTTTTTTATGTATTCATGTATAGTATTCATTTATTATATCGGTGTCTATATTGTCCATGAATTTCTAGTAGATAGACCATATGGTTCAAGAGAAAATAGCCTAATTAATGAAAAAAACATCTAATCAACAATGACCTTATTTTCCATTAACTCTGCAATCTTCCAACTATTGACTTTTTTCACAACTGCCACTAGCTTGACGGCAAAACATTGACAACAAATACATATTGACATAGTAAAATAAATCAAAGTTTGTAAAATAATGTATAAAGGATATTTCATGCTGAAACCCTCATATTAAACACCAATGATATTCACTAAATGTATTATTTATATTTAGGATAATGTATATTTTTGCTTATTTAATTATTTCATATACAGTATTTTACATGTGATAAGGCCACACAGAGGGCCAGAGATGATTACAGACACTTGTGATAATCTGAAGTACCCAAATGGGCCACTAGATGTCTTGTGATAGATTACATACAATTCTTGAAAGATACCAAAATCCTGGTAGTTTACTGTTCAACTTTCAAAGTTTCCAGTAATATACTCTCCGTTTGCAACCCTAGTTGAGATAGAGTGAGTCTTAGACTTTGAGGAAGTCATTTAGATACTGTATTGTATATTCTAACAATGAGGTATAAAAGAGAGTCAGGGAGTGAGGGAAGGAGAGTGAGGCAGGCTAGGGCATGTTAAACTGAGAAGTATCATGACCCTAAACATAAACTTTGAGTTCTCGCCACTTTGGCACAGGGGTTAAAGGGCCTGGGGGACCACGCAGACCTGGGACAAAAAATATTCCCCTCCCACAGGAGGCCTCTCCTGACTAGGCTAATTTAGTTGATTACCATCCCCTGCCTTCCCTCTAATTACCGGTAGCCTTCAGTTTAATGTAATCAGCCTGAAGTGGGCTTCCATCTTCTGCTCCTGCAGCGATCCTGATCTCTCCTGTCACACTGATGACTTTGGTCACAACTTATAATTATAACTCATGAAGTTAATAAGCAAAGTCACTAAAACTTCACCGGCTGTATCCCTACGGCGCAGGGTAAAGGTAAATTATATTTCCGTTCAGTCAATTGAAGAGATAAACTGAAATTCCAATTCAAAAATTGAAATGTGCCATTTATTTTCAATGAAGATCATTCTTGCATCATCTTCATCATTTCACATTCATTCTATTCCTTCCAACCCTTGTTTTATCTCCTGTCTGTCCTCTGTAGGCTGGTGGCAGTGCAGAACTGCAGATAGACATGTCCATTCTATAATGGGTTTATAAGGTCTGCAGACACTTGATAAATGTGGAGCAGTGTGAACGGCTCTATCTGCGGCTGGGTGACTGATTCACTCCCATTAAAACAGACACATTACACAAACTCAGCATTCCAATTATATTTCACCCAGGAAAGAACACTCCACAGATAGGATCCAGTTGCGATTCTGATGTGCTTGTCATCTAAATTAATCTAATGAATGAGTTTCTACACTGTTCGGGGAAAAAAACATGCGACTTGATGTTTTTCTAGCAACTCATTTCACACTTCGTTAACAGCTAATGTTGTTCATCATATCAAAGGGTACAATGATAGAATCAGGTGTTAATCATCAACCTAAATCCAAGCAGCTTTCCTCAGTTAACCCATTCTGCATGAAACAACATGAAACACACACACACCCTAACCGCTTTCTCTAAACTCACACAGTTTTGACACAGAGGCAATCATCATACTACATTGTTAGGCTGAATACCTGTCCTTCCCATTCACATACCCTGTTGATATTCAGTACCAGTGAGTCATTCAGCCAGTCAAAGGTCAGATCTCCATTGTGGACATCTGACATCCCTGTCTCCCTCTCCCAATGCTCCTATCTTGGGGTACAGGAAGTTGGTATCTGGTATCTGGGGATCGTCGCCCTGTAGCAGTCTCAGGTCTGGATATTTTTTACCCATCCACCTGACAAGACATGGCAGGAGATGGTGACCTGAGAGGAGAGGGTTGTTAGAGTCCCCATGTGGGATTTAGTTTCTCCTAACCTAACGGGTCATTTCCCCACTCAAGGCTTGAAGGTTGTACCACAGCCATGTCCAGTCCTGTTTGTGACGGTTCATTTTCTGTTGTATGTTTCAACTCAAGTCTTATTTCAAGGGTGTTCTTTTAATTCCTCCTGTTCTGCCATGAAATAAAAAGATAGAGAGAAAGAAAGAGGAGAGAGACAGTTCTCTGTGGAAGCGTCCAAGGTCACTGTCTGTATTCCTCCGTCAGAGTGGGTGAGTTCCTGATGAGGCAGACAGCTTCCATTTCTCACCGACTGTCAGGCGGCCTGTTTTTAAAAGCCTGTGAGACGGATATAAGCAGATGGATATGTTCCCTGTTTTTCCAGTATTATCTGAAAGGGTTTTTCTAGCCCTTATCTCTCTGTCAGTAATAGGACCTCAGTGATATCTGTCAGATAGATAGCTTCACCATGCAGCCCAGCTCTGTGTGATTGGCAAATAGGCAGTTCCAGGTAGATCTGGGATGAGTTCTGTGCCCCTCCGAGCGCCCATATGACGGGTGAGGCCTGTTGGCTGGCAGTTTCATAGCCATCTCACTGTTCATTGGCATTGCAGGGCACAGTGAGAGAAACACAACAGGGTTTATTGATTGAAGGTGCCTGGGGTGAACCGAACTGTATGATGTTGACTGGTGAACTTCCTTTGACTACCTGTCCTAAAGCAAAAAGTACAGTAAAAGTAATCTGCAGTACGGTCTTCTTTTGAAGGTTGGTTGAAGACATCGATCAAAAGCCTTCTGAGTGAACTGACATGGACATCTCTATCATGTCATTTGAGATCTTCTCTAACACCTCACAGATGTTTTCTGGTCCAATTTGTAAAGGGCGGAGAGACATTTTGGATCAAAGAATTGCAGTGGCCTTTACTCGAAGGGAGGTAATAAAGGAACTTTAAAAATGTTGGGTGCCGCAGTGGAGGGTGTGTGGGTGTAGATGTGGGGGGGTAGTGGTACATAGAGGACTAAAACACACTACATTATCCTCCTGTTGACAAGCTAATTGCCTGGTGAGAGTGTTAACTCACCCACGTCACGTTCCTCCCTAGATGAGGAACCCAAAAGTGTCTCAGCTTCCCTAAAGGCATTTAACTATCTGGTTCCTCACTCTGCCTCTGTGACCAATTGGCATTTGGGGGATTTGTCTGATGAGAAGTGGGGGAAGCGGGAAATATGGGAATGGGGGGTATGAGGGGGAGATAGGGATAGTGCCCCGTTGCCTCTCTCTTTGGGGAGATCCCTGATGGTGGTGTCCCCTCTGTAGCGAGGAGAGTGTCTCAGTGAGGGGTCTTTGAAGTAGTGCTCTTTCATTACCAGGACGTAATCCTTTGTGCTGCTATTATATAATTATATATCTGTAGACCGCTCCGCTCCCATCCTCCTTCAATAAAGTATGTTTAGAGGATCAAATCTAGGCCGTGCAGCCTACAGAAGACATGTGGCGGCCTACATGTGCTGTAGGTGGTTGTAATGCTGTGTTAGTTTGATACCCATCTAAAAATGCTACGCTACCAGCTGTTCCAATCAGAAAACATGTCAGAGGAATAACATGTTTGTGTTAACCCTGTCTCAACCCTGTGAGTGCAGCTGTCCATATGTGCATGGGGTGAATTCAACAGTGGTAAATCTCAGATTACATCCTACCCACTGGGCACAGACGTCAGTACAACTACTGAGTTGTCAACTAATGTGAACTCAACGTGAAATCAACAAAACATTTCACCATGTCATTGGATCTAGGTTAAAAGTTGACTTTTTGCAAATCCAATTAGTTTTCGACGTTGATTCAATGTCATCACATTGATTTTTAGGATTGAAATGACTTGGAAAATGTTTTCATTCAACCAGTTTTTGCCCAGTGGGTATTCTGCACTACTTTTGGATAGAGGTAGTGCACTATATGGAGAATACTCCTTGGCCAAAAGTGAGATGGAGAATGAGATGTCAGAGGTCTCTAGCCAAAAGTAGTGCACTATATGGAATAGGGTGTCATCCAGTGAATTCTGTGGACAGTGCTGCCCAGTGCCACCGGACTGCATGGCAGTCTGGCCAAAAGACTGTGACTCACCAGAGCTTGGTAACAAAACAGACCAAAACCCTCTGGGCCAAAACACCCTCTGCCCAGAATACTTGATTTATCTTTATGATCATCAACACAGCACTAACAAGCCTTCCATCAAGTCAAGGCACTTGTGAAAAGTCAAGTAACTTCAATTATGAAGGACATGACAACGGTATCCTTGAGATGTCCAAGGCTGCTTATAGCTTATGTATTCACAGTGTGACAGAAACTCTTCCAAACCTACTCAGAACACCAGGGCATCTTGAATTATTCAACTAGATATAGTGTTGGGCTCTTTCTTTATCTCTCACTCTCTCCCTCTTGCTCTCTTTCTCTCTCTCTCTCTCTCTCTCTCTCTCTCTCTCTCTCTCTCTCTCGCTCTCTCTCTCTCTCTCTCTCTCTCTCTCTCTCTCTCTCTCTCTCTCTCTCTCTCTCTCTCTCTCTCTCTCTCTCTCTCTCTCTCTCTCTCTCTCTCTCTCTGTCTTTCTTTTTACCTCAATATACAATTCGCAAGGTCAGTGAGTGCAGAAGGCAGGGCTACTGTTCTGTCATCAGTTTGTCCTCAGAGCAGCCTGCTGCGATAGAGCGCTGGAAAAGTTGAGACGCGCTGTGGCAGGGAGCTTCTTTGCATATGTGTGAGCGTTTAGTTGAGTGCACTGGAAAGCAGACATACAGTATGTGTGAGGCTGACACATTCACATTCTCTCGCCAATCATTGTATGAGCCTGTGTGTGCATGCACTCAACGGTAGAAACAACGTTTGACATCTGTACCGGGAGAGAAGAGAGGAGCGGCGAACAGGGCGCTCGCACAATCGGGGATCTATTTTAGATTTTTTAACGCGTCTTTTTTTTAAACTCAGCCTCCGGAGGGCTCGAGGGTTGGGTTCCGCGGCGGATACACACAGAGCTCACATACACTCCGGGTAGCGGATAATATCCTTACCATCTACCGAGTTATACTGACAAATAAAGATCCAATTGTTGTCTGGTATTGACTTTAAGATGTCTTGAGACAAGATATTTTACAGAGAAAATGACAGTAAGTATTGGTGATGCGTTTGTTGTTCTAACTATGCAACCCATAGGCTGGCTATTTGCATTACCTTCTTTCATGTCTTCTATAGGTCATCGGTCAACATATATGTATTTAGAATAGGCTGTTTTCTGTCATTCAGACATTTTACTATAGGGCGTTTGCAGGTTAGTAGAATATCATTAGCACAGTGTGTGGCTGGGCTGGTTTATTATAGGATAGCTGTCTATTCAATAGCCTATAGCAGCCTAACCATGGAGGGGTAAACCGTTATTATTGATATGTAGTGCAGTGTGGTCTATTGTTAGGAACCCTGTAGTCAGTGTGCTGTGAAATTGGGCGGTTCTGTCACCGCTGTTGCCGGGGGAAATGAGGTTTCTCCAGTGACTTTTTTTAGGAACATTACATCATTTGAGGATGAATGACTCAGCAAATGGCTATATGCACTCTATCTGTTTATGAAGTTGATATTTACCTGCAATAAAGGTTTGTATTAATTGGCATTACCTGAACACACTTTACCCCAGGGGATAGACTATTACACAGAGCAGTGTTTTGGGTTGCCTAAATGACAGTGATGTTGGGAGAAGAGGCATGGGCGTTAAATGTAATGCCCATTTAGCCTACTAAGCAAGTGCAAAACTGGTGTTATTCACAATTACATTAAAATGACAGGGGTTTATTATTGTGGCCAGTGTCCCCTCCAAGACAATAATTCAACCCAAAACACCCGCCTCGCTGGCGGGGTGGGGTTCCGCGCAGCTGTCAATTTGCATGTATTGTGTGGCCAAATCCACCCAGTGTAGGCTGCGAGGTTAATCGCAGAGAGGATCAACCAAAGCAGGCCCCACCGCTCCCCCGCCCAGCTGTCTGACGGGATTTCTCGCCTTCTGAATCACTTTAAATAATAAGGCTACACATGAACCGACGCCAAAATTTTTATTAATATGATAATACAGGAACTGGAAGCATTACTTTAATTCCGACGTGTTTGATAGGCCTAGAGCGGTTTCATTTTCTTTTAGAATAGTTATAGAGGCTAGTCTACGCTCTTCCCCACCAATGGAGCCGTTGCCCTTTTAAGGACTCGCAGGTTGAGATTTAAAACGGATTCCCACGGCTTCCCCACTATAGGCTGCGTGGTAGCCTACTTCAATGGCTGGAGATGAAAGGAAACACGCCATGATCGCTTATCTAGCTTCTTATTTATAATGTGCAGAGTAGGATAATATAATCCGTCATTGAATAATCGTGGAATGGCAGGCAGAATTTCGAATAACAGCGGCCGGATGGATCACTGAAAGAGCCGGTGTTTTTGATGAGCATTTTGGTAAGGTTTGTTACATTGTAGCCATATTGTAACGAACACACCACTCTTTGAACTTCTACTCATGGATTTATGACCTCATGTAGGCGATATGTTACATGTAGGCTACACAACATTCTGATCTCGAATCTTAATCATAAACGTGAGTGGACTCGGGGATATGAGGGGAGGTGCAGGACGCACGCGCATATGCCCACCGCCTAGACGTCAACTAGCCTACTATGACATTGACACTAGGTGCAAGCTATGAATCGGTGTGGCAACCCCCTTTTCAGATGTTGTCCTTATTAAAATAGTCCACATTTACAATATAAAATCAATGTAACGAAACATTGCCATCTTGCGAGAGTGCGAGTTACAGTGAGCCACTGTTGCCAACAGCTCGACTGCCAGCCTGACACCCTCCAGATTATACTGGTTTGTCTGGGTCTGGGAGAATAAATTAAATAGCAGTCCCGGTGGATGGAGGGAGGGAGTGTCAGAAAGAAGTAGAATAATCTATCAATCAAGGATCTTTGCTATAAAGCGCTTGTATGGTTATTGCCTAGAATGAGCAAATCATTATAAAGATGCAGAAATTGTCTTTTAATCCAAGGCCCTGGATGGAACAATGGTTCATGTTCCGTTAAAAAAAATGGTTTCTTAGGTCTGAATGAAGTTGTGTTCTATATAGTTGCACTGCGTCAATACATTGAATGTCTCTAAGGAGTTGAGTCACAGCTTTGAATCACTGGGTAGATTAATTCAGCTGGCGACTAAGGTCACAGTGATGACACAGACATAAGGTTAGGTGTGATGTGTATGGATGTGGTGCTGTTATCATTTCATATGCTGTTATGCATATAAACTGCATATTAACCGTTATTACATAGTTATAAACATACCTTTAAGATGAACTCGTGGAGACCATTTGTATGTCTCTGTGTCCAGTATGAAGGAACTTAGCAGTATTTTCGCGAGTCAATGCTAACTAGCGTTAGCGCAATGATTGGAAATCTATGATCTATGGGTGTCTGCTAGCATGCTAAGTATCCCTTTAAGATAAGTCTTTACCGAATGTGGTTGGGGAAAAAAGTGTTACTGGTGAGGAGCTTGTCTATGTTGGTGGTTGTATTGATTGTTTTTAATGTCAGGGTTTGCAATTGATATTCAACACTTTGTGAACCTCATTCTTGTATTTCAAAATTAACAGGCCACAAGAAAAAAAAATCCTCTTGAAGGACAATAAACATCATCAATCAATCACTCTTAGTGTGTTGGATGCATAACAATGTGTTCTTCCGGTTGTGACTCTGAATAAGTTGCTGCTGCTTGTTTTTCATTAACTTTTTTAAGTGATGCCAGGCACTATGTTAATGCAGCCGATGAAAAAAGAGGTGAAAATACTCAAAGAGGTTCAGGTCATGCTGAGATTTGTGAGGGCCCATAAACAAGGCGGGCATTTTCATTAAGTTGGTAATCAATCAGACAGTGATTGCTCTGGCACTGGACAACAACAGCAACACACACTGTGGCCTCACACTGCAGACAGTCAAGGTTAGACAGCCACCCTGGACTCATCTGTTTAAGTCACTCACAGCCACTGCAATGTATGTTATATATAGAGCCATGGCACAATGTCAGCCAGTGTCATTCACCTCTGGACGATTGGAGAAAGAGATTGGTATTCCTCACATTGACCATTATTGTTGGGATGACTTTGCCAAAGACACAGATAAGGAAATACATTGTGACAGCATCTGCATCTGATTAACAATCTGAAATGGGAAACTTTGAGAAGATGTGTGTAATGTGTGATGATAGGAGAAATCACTGCTCTCTCTCTCTCTGGATCAGTTGTTACAATGCAAACCTCAGATATGAACAAACAGAAGGAGGAGAGAGTGAGTCTGGGAGGAGAGGAGAGGTTGTCTCAGGGAGTAGACGAGAGAGTGCGTCAGAGAGGGACTGAAACGGTGCCAAGGAAATGAATGTAGAGGAAGGAAGTTCTACCGGGGCAGGAAGTGTTCTGTGGTTGTTGGTCTCAAACCACAACAGTAATCTCTGTATGCACACTTCCCTAAATTCTCTGTTTGTGTGTCTCTCTCTTCCTCTCCCCCCTCCCTCCCTCTCTTTCAACCTCTATCTTTATCTCACTATCATAATTTATCTTTCCACCTCTCATTCTTTCTTACCTCTATTTTCATCTATTTTTCTTTATTCCTCCTCTCTCTCTCCTTTCTCTCCATCCCTCTTTCTCTCTCCGCTGCAGGACTACCGGGAGGATGGCATGGACTTGGGGAGCGACGCCTCCAGTCGCTCCAGCTCCGAGTCCAACTCCAACAAGGTGACTCCCTGTTCTCCCTCCTTAGACCTGGCATGCCTGGATGTCTACAAGTCCTCCCCATCCCTTGAACTGGTAACCCTGGATGACTACAAATCCTCCCCATCTTTGGAACTGGCAACCTTAGAAGAGGACTACAAATCCTCTCCCTCCCTGGATCTGGCAACCATGGAGGATGAGGACTATGAGGAGGATGAGGACTACCAGGAGTACAAGAAGAAGGTGATTGAGGAGTGGAAGAGTGAGTACGGGGATGACTACAGCTCCCAGCAGCCCCCTGGCCAGGAGGAGGGTGGAGTTGTGGGGGGGATAGGGGCGCCAGGCGGAGGCTTCCGGAAGCCAGTGAACAGCCGCAGCCTGGCCGAGGAGTTCCAGGATGTGAAGCCTCCACCCCTTCCTACTCACAGTAGACACACAGCCACCTTCGCTGCTGCCGTGCCTGAGGAACTGAAACAGAATGGCAACCTGATCTTGCCCCACTCCCCTACCAGGCCCCTACCCAGGGGCACGGGAGCCACCAAGTCCAGCCACAGGCGCTCCACCCGGGGAAGAGGTGGCATTGGAGGAGGGGTTGGTGGTGGAGGAGGGGGAATAGGAGGACGGATGGGGGGATACAGAGAGGAGGAGATTGTGGAGGAAGAGTCCCTGCCCACCATGGACTGGGCAGCTCTGGAGAGACACCTGGCGGGGCTGCAGAGCAGAGAGCAGGAGAACCAGAACCTCAATCACAACCACAGCCTGGGAAAAACCGCCTACACCTCAGTGAGTGGAGACTTTACTCGTCTGTGTGCATGTGTGTGTGTGTGTGTGTGTGTGTGTGTGTGTGTGTGTGTGTGTGTGTGTGTGTGTGTGTGTGTATGTATGCAAGCATGTGTGTGTGTGTGCGATTTCTGTGTCTTGGTGTTGGATGGTGTAGAATTAAAGGGAAAGGGGGATACCTAGTCAGTTGTACAACTGAATGCATTCAACTGATGAAGCATGGAAGTGTGTCAGTTGTGAGGATGTCAAGCAAGATATTGTATGAAGTGGTGCTTGAAGATCCCTCATGCATGGAAAGAGGTTGCGGGTCACTAGGTCTGTGCTGTTGTTGTTTTCGCAGATAATAGAAAGCTGGTATTTATATGGGCAATAATTGCAACAGCACAATATATCTCCAGACTCCAGGTTCTAAAAGACTCCAACCCCTGCTGTGTGTGTGTGGGTTGTTGAACATGTTCACTGTCATGTTTTCCTGCTTTCTCTGTGATCCCTGAGGATTGCGTCATGTGGTAATCCGACAGTTATCTGTGTCAGGTGGACTTGGGAAATATTATGTGTGTGCAGGAATGCTGGAATAAGGAGAGATTAGTGGGGTAATGTGGCACTAAGCTATGTGCTGCTGCTAGCTATGTGCTGTTGCTAGCTATGTGCTGCTGTTAGCTATGTTCTGCTGTTAGCTATGTGCTGCGGCCTGGAGTCCTGACTCCTGACTCCTTCTCAGCTTCCAGTCTGCAGTTGGAGGAGCATGGAAAACAACTGTTGAGTTGAGCAACTCCAGTCTTGGAGGGACCAGCACTAACACAGCAAAATTGAAAACCCTGATTAGTTGCTACGTTTATCAGGTGTGTTAGATCTGGGCAGGAGCAAAAGAAAACCCTGGAGCCCCTGTTGTCCTCCTCTGGTTTAAGGCCTGTGAGTATGAGGATGTGGCAGGAAACAAGACGTGCCTATTAGATGGATCATTTGTTTTGGTGGTTTTGAGTTTCGCCCAGCAGAGGGTGCTGTTGCAGTGTCATATGACTCGCCGCTGCAGGATATCAGATCCACAAGCTACATCCAGGTCTGGCACTGGCAGCTTGACAGGCTGCATATTGGAGTTGTTTTTTACATGACGTCAACCAGGCATAGAGAATGTTCCTTCGGATTAATGTTTTATGGTTGATTGTCAGCTTGTGGGAAGGTATGAAGAGGGCTGGAGCTATGTGGTTATAGAGTATGCTGGAATCTTGTCAAATCTGACACACACACTGTTTGTTGCCTATTGGGGTCAGCACTTCTGAGTCACTCTTGTTTAAATTTGTGTGTGTTTGAGTTTGTCTATTTGTCTGTTGCGTGTGTGTGTGTGTGTGTGTGTGTGTGTGTGTGTGTGTGTGTGTGTGGTCTGAGAGCCAGACAGCAGTGGGGCTGTCTCCTTTGGCATGCTAACGCCCAGGCCTCTCCTCTCCTCTCAGTCCTGACAGACAATAGCTGCTGCTGCTGTCTTTGTGTGACCGTCCTGGAGGCCTCTTTGTCTCCCTAAGGCATGTCTGGAATGTGGGAGGGAGAGGGGGATGACAGAGAGGGAGAAAGGGTGAGAGATGGTATCTCCAGTACCATGCTGTATCTACAGTATGGCTAATCCGCTCGCGTCAATATTCATTACCTGTGTTCTCTGTGAAGAAGGAAGGTCATTTCATGGTATTCTACAGGCCTTCTATGGGAGAAGTCTGCCTCCGTCCACTTAACTCTCTCTCTCCCTGGGATAAGGGTCCGGGCAGGGGTAAGAATGCCATAGTACTGAGAGGATAGTCGTGGTTGTCAGAGGCGATTTTAGCATTGGTGGGGCATACTCAACCAATTTGTTTAGATGCATGCCAGCAAAGCCACTACACAACATGTTATTATTTTATTAGGACTATGTGGTCTAAAATGGAAGGAAACTACAATCACGAGGATCCACTTTTATAGGCTACATACTGATGCACAGACAGCGCATTGCACAAACAAAACATCCCTGGCAATATCAACAGGAATTACATGGCTCTAGTACTGAACTTTTTGTTGAAAACAAATATTTGAATGGGAAGAGACTGGCAAACATGGTTACAGACCCAACAACATTATATAGTATCCCCTCCTCGTGAAGAAAAGCACATGGAGCTAATTATAATACACAAAGTAAGCAAAACAATGAAATCATTCCAACATTGCCTAAAATGATTAATAAGATACTAATGAGACAGACCTATATAAGCAATTTAACAATTCAGATGTACAAACTATGGCATAAGGGAACTATGAGCGCATGTAATTTCGATGAAGACATTCATGACTGAGTAGTTGGTATAACTATTTGTTCAGCACTTTTGAAATGTACAGCGACAGAATTCAGAACGTTCTTACAGTGTTCTCCCTGTACACCAAGTCAGAACCATAGGATAAATAACGGGGGCATATAAGCAGACAATGAAAGCTCTTACAATATTTGATGATTACATTTCTCTAAAACAGGCTATAGGCTACAGTACATGTGCACCACCAAGTCAGAACAGTAGGTTAAATTCTGAGGGGGAAAGGAACCAAATTATTAGTGTGAGGCACATGGGCTACTAACAGCTTACTACACAACATACACTTAGTATTACTTTCTTAGCTACAGTATACATATCTCCCTGGCATATTACATAATTTATGCAGCAGACTACAATAAAAAAAAATTGGGCTCACCGTTGTAATGCTGTGCTCACTTTGTCATCAAAGTCTGGCATTCTCTAGATTTATGGTGCTTTCAAGACAACTGGGAACTGAAAAAAACAAGGTCGGATCATGACGTCAGTGATCTTCAGGCCAGAGCTCTAGAAAGAGGCCAGAGTTCCTGACTTGGAATTCCGAGTAGGATGACCATTCAAAACGTACAGTATACACACACACACACACACACACACACACACACACACACACACACACACACACACACACACACACACACACACACACACACACACACACACACACACACATCATGTACATGAACACACACTTGGTTTGTATAAAGTTTAGTGACACAGAGCCTACTGATAACACCTACAGTTTCCGGACCTTCTCCCTAGACTTAGTATACTATGCCTTGGAATTGTGATGTCCATGCGTAGATAAGGAACAGGAAATAGCTGTGGAATCCTGACTGAGCTCGGAGGAGAGATATCAGTGCGGATGGGTTTGGGGTCCTCTGAGGATTCACGCTTCAGAAGATCCTCCAAAACAGCTGGGCTTTTAGGAGGGCTGGAGGTAGGGGTGTACATATTATTAATACAGATAGACAATATGCATTTTGATGTGTTATCTACAGTTTGCCACATCTACATATGCCAGCTATTTGTACTGAACCTCAGCTACTATAGTAAGACCAGACCCTGGGCCAGTCACACACACACACTGGTCCCTTAGGTGTGTCCTCTTCCTGCTAGCCGGCCTGACATTGTCATGGCAACCGGCTCCACAGTGTTTGCCGGCTGGTTGGGAGAGGAAGTGTTGATTAATGTGGCTGGCTGTGTGGAGCTGTATGCTGCTACAGTATGGCCACCGTTCAGTCTGCCAGCCTGCCTGCTGCCTGCTGCCTGCTGCCTGCTGCCTGCTGCCTGCTGCCTGCTGCCTGCCTGCCTGCTGCCTGCCTGCCTGCTGCCTGCTGCCTGCTGCCTGCTGCCTGCTGCCTGCCTGCCTGCTGCCTGCTGCCTGCTGCCTGCCTGCCTGCTGCCTGCCTGCCTGCCTGCCTGCTGCCTGCCTGCCTGCTGCCTGCTGCCTGCTGCCTGCTGCCCATACACCACAGAGCCAGTCAGTCTGTTTCTGTGTGACTCTGTGTTCAATTAGGGGAGACCAGGGGTGTGGTTTCCACTCTAATATCTCCCTGCTCCCTCTGGATCTTGGTTAGGAAATAGGAAGGGAAAGAATTTGGGGTGAGGAGGTCGAGGGGTGAGGTGACCCTTATATAATTAATGCCTAACTGGGTCTGGAGGCACGTGGCAGTTAGGGGCCCCCACCCGTCCACTCCCCCCAAACCAAAACAATAATGTTATCCTTCATAACCAGGGCCGAGGTGAAAGAGTCAGAGAAGGCCTGTGTGCTTCAGAGGCTGTGAAATCATTCACCTCATAGGAAAGGTACTTTAATACACACATCTATATTTAGTACTACATTTACATTTGTAAAAGCCTATGGGCAACTCACAGGCACGCACACAGATCCAGTCATACCCTGTGGGTAGACAGTGTGCTCAGTAGTGAAGCTATGTTGTGACATGCAGCACCCCTCCCATCACTCACATACCAATGGAAGAGCAGAGAGATAGGGAGGGAGGAGCTCAGCCTTAAGCTATATAAACATATACACACACACACACACCATATATGCAAGTCTGCACACACACACGCATTATGTATTCAGTGCAACATGGCTCAGCATGTTCTAACTTCAGTTTTGTGTGACACACATGCACACACATACACATACACGCACATACACATACACGCACACACACATACATACACACAATCATACTTGTACATATTTTCAAATGAATGTACCTTTGAGCTAGTTCACTCAGCATGTATTGCAAGTATCAGCATGAGGCTAACGCGTACATAAAAACGCACAGCGACTGTTCAACATGCAAGCACACATTTATGTCTGTTTGTATCTCTGCATGTGTAGCAACATGTCTCACAGGACTCACATCCATAGCATATCAGCACACACCAAATCAATTAATATGCCCATGCATTTGCACTGACTAATGCATCCTGATGAGTGTTTAAAAAAAACATGCACATTGACTTGTCAACAAACACATCTACCCACATGCACTGATACACACATTTCTGGCAGGGCAGGCAGCCTCAGTGTGTTTCCCTGTCAGGTTTTAGCTCCGGATCAGAGGAGAGATAAAAACACCAGCATTTACCGTTGACCCTGTTAGATCAGCTGCCTGTGGCTGACTGAAGTAATGGAAAGGCAACATTACAGGGACATTTTCCTCAAGCTGTCGCTATCTACCTGCATGCAGGAGAGACAAAGCCTGAATCAACAGAGGAAGAGTGCAACAAGCTGTCCTAGATAAGCTCACATGGCGGAGGAAACCGAAGTATGTGACAGAGATAGCGTGTTGAAGCAAGTGAAGAGGGAGAGGTGGAGAAAAAAGCAGTGGAGAGAGACTTGAAGGGCTAGACTTCTCTCTATCTTTTTATCTCTCCCTATCTCTCCCTATCTCTCCCTATCTCTCTTTCTGTTTGGACTCTGTGATTATGTGGTAGTTGGTCTGTGTCTGAACCCTGCCCTGAGCTCTCCAGTACTAACCACTACCCTCAGACTGCAGTCAGCCCTGTGCCACGTTGAGAGAGAGAGAGGCGGGGGGAGAAGATTGTAGGGTAAGAGAAGTTTATAATGCAGGCAGTCATAGAGGATATATAGAACCACAAGCAAAACACTGGGGAATGATGATAGAGTAGGAGGAACGATAGATGTGGAAAAAAGAAAGAATGGAAGTTGGAGGAAGACTGGGAAGAGTGGTAGAGACAGGGCAGTGATGAGAGGGTTAAACTGAGAGAAAGATGAAGTGGTAGAGACAGGGCAGTGATGAGAGGGTTAAACTGAGAGAGAGATGAAGTGGTAGAGACAGGGCAGTGATGAGAGGGTTAAACTGAGAGAGATGAAGTGGTAGAGACAGGGCAGTGATGAGAGGGTTAAACTGAGAGAGAGATGAAGTGGTAGAGACAGGGCAGTGATGAGAGGGTTAAACAGAGAGAGATGAAGTGGTAGAGACAGGGCAGTGATGAGAGGGTTAAACTGAGAGAGAGATGAAGTGGTAGAGACAGGGCAGTGATGAGAGGGTTAAACTGAGAGAGAGATGAAGTGGTAGAGACAGGGCAGTGATGAGAGGGTTAAACTGAGAGAGAGATGAAGTGGGAGAGACAGGGCAGTGATGAGAGGGTTAAACTGAGAGAGAGATGAAGTGGTAGAGACAGGGCAGTGATGAGAGGGTTAAACTGAGAGAGAGATGAAGTGGTAGAGACAGGGCAGTGATGAGAGGGTTAAACTGAGAGAGAGATAAAGTGGTAGAGAGATAGGGCAGCAGGGAGTGGATGGGGGTTGGGTGGAGGTATTTGGTGACAAGGTTAAGAGGTGGGAGTGGATAGGCTAGGATCAGGGGGAGGGTGGGATGGAGGGATAGGTCCAGGCCAGGAGAGGGCAAGGGGGGTTAGGGGTGGGCAGGGCCATGGCCAGGTGCTGGAGCTCCGGTGTCTGGTTCAGCCCCCAAGCGTCTGGGACTTTACCTAACCCGCCTGTGTGTGTGTCTGTACCCGCTCCAGCACGCCCGGCCTCCTACACAGCTCTCACACACACACTCCTCACACACTCGTGCTGTGATCAAACCGTGCTGTCCAGACTTCAAAGTCGGACCGTTTTCTCTCTCTCCTGCTGTCGCTCTACAGATGTTTCTCTTACGGCTTCAAGGTTCTGACTTTTCTCTACTTTTCCTCTGAGAGATCGCCAGCGGCTGGGAAGATCGTTTTTTTATTAGTGGAGTAGTTTGCAGCTCAACCTTGGATTCCACACAGCAAGTTGGGCAGTACACTCAGGTAAAGGAACATGTCCACCTCTCATATAAGTGGTGGTCAACTTAGTATCAACATTGTACTTTGGGTTATAACTTGTTCTTTAGATATTTTTGTATACTTTTGGGCTTATCCTTTGAAGCATTGAATTGTCAGTTACTTCAATGTGGTGTTGTACAAAGAACATGTATTTTTCCATACAGTTTCTTTGTAAAGGACTGTAGATATTTCTCTTTCATAGACCCACTTTAGTAATGATACAGCCCAACGTTCCATAGTACATACACAGAGAAAGGAAAGCCTGTGTGTTTCACCACAGATCCAGCACAGAGAAAGACCACATGCCTTTCAGTAGCCGGAGGGGTGGTTTTTTCTCTCCAGGACTGTCTGCTATGTGGCGTCTAACAAAGAGCAGGTGTGTTCTGGTCTGGAGCGGATGAGAGGAGAGGAGAGGGGGATGATCCCAGGCATGATGTGTTACAACTACCTGGGACTCACACTGGTCAGACTGTTCTCTCTCTCTGTCTTACTCAGAAACCACCCCTGTCATCCCATCATACTTAGTTGCCTCCACTATATTACGACTACATTACTACTATACCATCTTTCATGTGATGTTTCCATCTGAGGTGGTTTGACCTGACTAAGATCCAGTTTGAACCAATACATTGTGACAATACGGCAACATTGAAGCTCTGTGATAATATAGTCAGTCAGGCTCTGTCCTCTCTTCTCTGTTCTGTCTGCCTGACAGTCAGGACTTTGCAGTGGACACAATCAGAGGTTTGTTCTGTTCAGCGAGGGGCCTGATTTAGCTGTTGGCCTGGAGCATTGTTGAAATGTGCTTTAGGACTAAACCACCTGGCAGCTACAACACTGAGTTAGACTGTGTCACTTGGTTTGTCTGATACTAATGACATTGGCTCTCTAACTGTGTGTGGTCAGCCCTGTATGAGTTCAGCTCATGTGGTTTGGTCAGGAACCCTATACGGTCATTGATGTTGTGTGGGCATGTTTTAGGCACCTTGAGTGTTTGTGGTCAAAGAGTGTTTGAATCAGTGGGTGGGGAACTGTGCTGTGGTCCAGCTGTTCAAACATGACATCACAGCCACACATCTGGACCTGACATTTACATACAAACTTTCACTGATACAGTATATAGTATACCTCCCCTCCCCACACACACACACACACCACAGAGGGAGGGAGAGAATACTGTACACACACACACCCCACACATATACTACAACACATGGAAACAAAGAAGTTGCAGGAAAGTTGCCGGGTCATCAGGTTTGGGTGTAAGCGGCTAGACAGAACTGGCACAGGAAACACACACAATCACATCTGCTCTCAATAGATTTCAAAGTGCAGGACTATCAGTGACGGTCTCGATGACCCCACCTAGTAATGACACACACTAACAGCTTGACTGTTCTTCCCTCCCTTCTACATTCAATCTATCTCCTGGGGCATCATTTCAGTGTATACCACATAGCCTAGATAGATGGATGTTTATATCACCTGGATAAGAAGTTAGACCCAAGTCTAGATCACCTATAGAGATGAGTCTAGCTGTGTAGTCTCTGACCCTACCAGATGTCTGTGACCAGACATACAGTGTAGGGTTGAAGGTCAGGGTAGAGCAGGACAAATCCCTACACCTGACCCTGAGAGGAATGGGATGTCCTCTCCTGTGTGGATGATGTCATGGTGTGATGTCATCAAGGCGAGCCAGCTGCGGTCAGTTTGTAGGGAGATGGCAACGCTGGAGACATGGGGAGTGTGGGTAGAGATAGACAGACGGCAATGACTGTGTTGGAAAGGGATAGCCCAGAGCTACACATTCCATCAGCGTCTCTCAGCGTGCACACACACACACACACACACACACCCGTCCTCTGATTTAGTCACTGTGAGTCACTGAGCTCCTAGAGAGAGCAGGGAGGTGTGGAGCTGTTCCCTTAACGTCTAAATGTAAATATACAGTACAAACTACCAGCATACCCATCAGAGAAATGCCTACCTTTTTACTAACCTCTCACCTACCCTTGACCCAATGTATTGTAACTAGATCATATACCCTACTGTATACTCTCCCTCCAGCCAAATACCCGTTACCCCGGCCCCCACTTTTCCTCCAGTTCCACCCTACACTCTTAGAAAAAAAGGTGCTATCTAGAACCAATAAGGGTTATTTGGCTGTCCCCATAGGATAATCCTTTGAAGAACCCTTTTTGGTTCCATGTAGAACCCTTTCCACAGAGGGTTCTACATGGAACCCAAAATAGTTATACCTGGAACCAAAAAGGGTTATCCTA
>NC_140013.1:17322284-17418544 GCF_964263955.1 Coregonus lavaretus
CTGATGCTCTGAGTGAGTGAATTAAAGGCCGTCTAGGCTGCTATGACAGATATGTGAGTCACAGGTCGATAGCGTCTCAGTAAGATTAGATCATTACACACTGTGGAGTGATGAGATTGAAAATATAACAAATTGAAGAATGACATTCAGCTAGTGTTTTTTTTACCTGACAATATCTCCATGGTCCGGAGCTCAACATTCATTTGCTTTTTATATAACTGTTATCCATCCCTCCATCCCTCCATTCACTGTTACTTAATGGACAAAGGAGGTCAGTCAGCATCTGGAGAGAGAGATAGGTCAGTATGAGAGGGGAATCATTTTCTTCAGCTTTTGAAAAAAGTTAGGGGAAGTTCCTTCCTTTGCGTGTGAGGTTTGTGAGAGGAAATGTGGGCTGCACACACACACGCACACACACACACACACCAGGGTTGGGGTCAATTCCATTTCAATTCCAGTCAATTCAGAAAGTAAACCAAATTCCAATTCCATATTTTCCATTAAAGAAAATTGGAATTGGAAGTTCTGTGTACTTCCTGAATTGATCCCAACCCTGACACACACACACACACACACACACACACACTCTCTCTCTCTCTATTGAGCTTGCACAGATGCTGTACACCTGGAGTTTGTGTGTGTTGTCTTATGTTTATGTGTAGTTGTATTCCTTCTGCTAACTTTATTTTAGGGGTTTTGGATCAGGGTCAACTCTATTTTTACCTTGACTGTGAGGGAACAGAACTCCCTCTGTCCTCAGTCTCCTTGTCAGTCATACACACAGACCCCAAACATACACTGACATGCCAACTCAAATATGTAGGCCTGATACTGTGTACATTCAATTTCACACACATACTGTACTGTAGGCCTACTCTCTCATACACACATGCTAGGTTTATGTGCATGGAGCAATAGAGTTTGGAAGCTTATGAAGCTTTTTAAGAGGGCAAAGTCAAGGACTTTGTGAAGTAACAAACACTGGACGCAGTCACTCACTCACACACACACTCACTACTCACACACGCTCACTCACACACACTCATTCACTCACCCAACATGAGGTGTTGCTTTCCAAACTATCCCGGGAGCAGCAGCTGTCCACACGTTAGGGTGTGAGAGCGGAAAAACAACGGTGTGTGCCCTTTCTCTGACCGCCTTGCCCAGAGGATTGAAGGGAGGGTCTAAAGGGACTCTACCTCCATCCATTGTTCTCTGAGAGAGAGAGAGAAGAGAGAGAGAGAGAGAGAGAGGAGAGAGAGAGAGAGAGAGAGAGAGAGAGAGAGAGAGAGAGAGAGAGAGAGAGAGAGAGAGAGAGAGAGAGAGAGAGAGAGAGAGAGAGAGAGTGTAGAGGGATAACTATGATAACTGTTCTCTCCTCTCTCAGCTCTGTGTGGCAGGGTTAGCTTTGGTTCTGAGTGAGGCTAAGTTTCATGTGAACCAGCTCATACTGACCCACTAGCTGGGTTTGTGGTATAGGGGGAGTGAGAGAGACAGAGGGAGGGAGGGAAAGATGAGGGAAGAGCTGGATAATACAGACTGTGCTGGAATGGATGATGTCATCTGTCAAGCCTCTGCCCTCTACCTCACTGATGACTACAAACTCAAAGAGGTAAAGGACATAGAAGTCATGTTGCTTCTGGTTATCTATATTTCTGGTATTGTAGTACTGCATGTTTTACCTGTGTAATGGCACTCTCATAAACAGTGTGTGTGAAGTGAACAGAAGGGTCTCTTTCCTCAGGATGATGTCAGGGGTGGAACATGTTGCTAACAGAAAAAATGCTCTTAGTTTCCTTCCTGAGTTTGTGAGTTTGAGTTGTAGATTTGGTGTGACCCCTCCACACACAAACTCTACAGTCGATGGCTATGTGTGTAAGGCACCAGTGTGCTGGGACACTGGTATGGTGTTGGTGTGTGACATAATGTGAGGATTGTGGATGACATAATGTGGACGTAGTGGAGACAATGTAATGCTTAGATTATGTGGGGTATAATGTGGTTTTAGAATGTGATGTAATGCTGTGATAGTGGCATTGGTTCTCATACTGGTTGGGTTTGACAGCAGAACTCTAACACATTATGTGTTAATCCTTGGTAATGCTGCCAGTCCCTCTGAAGAGGCAGTGTTGCCCTTTTAAGTCTTTGCTCTCAGATTCCTGTAGGTCGTGTTGAGGCGTGCTCTCATTGGACAAACATGCACACACATACCAGCTCACATCTGACTCATGGTTATTGTCCTGGCCAGCGGTGACCTGTGTTTGAACTGTACCAGGGTTCAGAGGTCAAGTCCCTTATCAGGAGAGAAATGCACCGCTGCATTAACCAGCAGGTCTCACGCCTCAGATAGCAGACATGGAGAGGGTACAGAAACACACACAGACATGCACATACACACACACCATTTTGACCTAAGATATCTGAAGGGTTATTAATGGGTAAACTGTAGATACTCAAGGTCTCTTCTAAATCCATAGGACAAAAACTGATGAAGGTTGATAAAAAATGTGTATTCACCCCCTTTGCTATGAAGCACCTAAATAAGATCTGGTGCAACCAATTACTTTCAGAAGTCACATAATTAGTTAAATAAAGTCCACCTGTGTGCAATCAAGTGTCACATGATCTGTCACATGATCTCAGTATATATACACCTGTTCTGAAAGGTCCCAGAGTCTGCAACACCACTAAGCAAGGGCCACTACCAAGCAAGCGGCACCATGAAGACCAAGGAGCTCTCCAAACAGGTCAGGGACAAAGTTGTGGAGAAGTACAGATCAGGGTTTGGTTATAAAAAAAATATCAGAAACTTTGAGCATCCCACGGAGCACCATTAAATCCATTATTAAAAAATTGAAAGAATATGGCACCACAACAAACCTGCCAAGAGAGGGCCGCCCACCAAAACTCATGGACCAGGCAAGGAGGGCATTAATCAGAGGCAACAAAGAGACCAAAGATAACCCTGAAGGAGCTGCAAAGCTCCACAGCGGAGATTGGAGTATCTGTCCATAGGACCACTTTAAGCCGTACACTCCACAGAGCTGGGCTTTACGGAAGAGTGACCAAAAAAAAGCCATTGCTTAAAGAACACGTTTGGTGTTGGCCAAAAGGCATGTGGGAGACTCCCTAAACATATGGAAGAAGGTACTCTGGTCAGATGAGACTAAAATTGAGCTTTTTGGCCATCAAGGAAAACGCTGTCTGGTGCAAACCCAACACCTCTCATCACACCGAGAACACCATCGGCAGGGACTGGGAAACTGGTCAGAATTGAAGGAATGATGGATGGCGCTAAATCCAGGGAAAGTCTTGAGGGAAACCTGTTTCAGTCTTCCAGAGATTTGAGACTAGGACGGAGGTTCACCTTCCAGCAGGACAATGACCCTAAGCATACTGCTAAAGCAACACTCGAGTGGTTTAAGGGGAAACATTTAAATGTTGTGGAATGGCCTAGTCAAAGCCCAGACCTCAATCCAATTGAGAATCTGTGGTATGACTTAAAGATTGCTGTACACCAGCGGAACCCATCCATCTTGAAGGAGCTGGAGCAGTTTTGGGCCAAACTCCCAGTGGCTAGATGTGCCAAGCTTATAGAGGCATACCCCAAGAGACTTGCAGCTGTAATTGCGGCAAAAGGTGCCTCTACAAAGTATTGACTTTGGGAAGGTGAATAGTTATGCACGCTCAAGTTTTCTGTGTTTTTTTCTTATTTCTTGTTTTGCATCTTCAAAGTGGTAGGCATGTTGTGTAAATCAAATTATACAAACCCACCAAAAATCCATTTTAATTCCAGGTTGTAAGGCAACAAAATAGGAAAAATGCCAAGGGGGGTGAATACTTTCGCAAGCCACTGTACTGACCACTGTGTTTATGTGTGAGGTCAGCGCTCATGCCTGGGAAACTCATCATAGTAAATCCATCCTCTGTGCTGACTCTGGCCCAATAACACTACCACACAGATTTAAACTGCATTACACACAAACAGTCATAATCTTTCTCTCACATACACTCACTTTGTCTCTTTCTCTTTCACTCACACCAACAACTTTTTTTAAGCATTTCCATATTCTTGCTGTATTTTTGCAGTTTTTGTTTCTTATCTGTCCGACACTCACACACACACATGCTACCTCACACCCTCATGCTCACGGGATCTGGCGTGTGTGGGTGAACAGGTGGTTCCTGTCTCAGACCATGGTGCGAGGTCAATGGCAACCCCTCCTCTCCTCCAATGAAAGGCCTCCATTGTCCAGAGTGAGGGATAGCTGTGGCGGAGAAATGAAGGAAAGGAGGAAAGGAGAGGATGGTAGAGACGGAGGGGAGAGCAGGGGAGGAGAATAAAATGTCTTATCAATGAGGGTTTTCACAAGAGAAAATTGCTTCTGAAATTTGAGGAAAAACACAATTTAGCACAGTGGCGTTCCTCAAAATCTAATTTAGGAGCTGCGGCACTTTTCACAGGACCAGGAAATTAAGTTATTTATCAAAACTTTGGGGACTGGGGGCGTGTACGACTCTCTGATACACACACACACATAAACACACACATACACACAATGTCAAACACTTCGGAGCGGAGGCTTGGCACACAAGGAATTGTGGTAATAACACAGACCATTGCAGGGAATGTTTGGGGGAGGAGGAGAAGGAAAGGAAATCTCTGTGACAAATCTAAAATGACTGACATTACTATTGTGGAGAGGAAAGGAGAGAGGTTAAAGTTAGAGAGAGGGGTCCATTTGCAATCCCCACAGTCACAGACATCTCTTTGAGTAGTTTATGATGCTGTCCATGATAATATCTAATCCCTCTCTCTCTCTCTCACAACTCCATCCATCAGCCCTTACATAGATAGCTAGTTAGTTAGGGGGCTTAACGTGAAGGAAGGTAGTCCTGTTGGAAGGCAGGTGTGAAATGTAGTGTGGTTCTACTATGGTAGATGTGTTAGGTAGAGGATCATGGTCGTGTTGTGTTCTGCCTAAAAGCATCCGCATGCTTCCCATCCGAAACAGTTTGTGCATATATTATGACGACATTTTGTGACGTTTTTGTTCGTTTTGATCTTCGGCAAGGTTTTTTCGGCTGTTCGTGCACACACATTTGTTTACGGTGGCAGTAGGGGTTCTTCAGTTAAGTGTTTGTTGTCATTCAACGAGAGACGACTCGTTTTCATGCAAATTTAGGTAGATGTAAAATTGCACGACTAAGACATCCTCGGCATATACGTCACAATTAATTCTGACTATTTTGAGGAAGCGTATACTGGCTACCGCGTCTCAAGAGGGACAAACAGTACTATTGCCAATTTTTTCTCATTTTTCAAATGAAGGTCTTTTAAGGGACGTTCACTTCGCCTAGCCGAGTTCTGCTAGGAGCAAACCGAACTTAGTATGCAGAAGCATTTAAGGGGTGTTTTAGAAGCAAGTTAGGACTGTTTACAATAATACACCTAATAGGAATGGTGATGAATGTAGGAATGTAGGCTAACCCTATGCAAACACAACACACACAAACACACACACTCACACTAAACCACACACACACTGCCACCTCACCCCAAACATTACAACCTGACATTCCAATACAAAGACCACCTACCACCTAACATAAGTACCTCCACCACCCATGAGGCTAACATAACAATGGCTACTGTCACTAACACCTCTCTGTTGTGACACAAGAGTCCTTGTCTGTTATTATGGTAATTACAGCAGCAACTCAGGAGCGCCACCACTCAGCACTGACACCTGCTGGTCAGATAGGGAACAGCAGCCACTCAGTGTTATAACATGACACTATGTAGTGTAGAGGGAGTTAGAAGGGGTTTGTGTGTGCATGTGTGTGTGTGTGCTGTCAAACAGACTGTGATTGTTAGTGTCTGAGGAGTGGTAAAGTGATGCTGTTAAGTGTCCTCATCTTGCCTCCCCCAGTACCCCTCGTCACACTCTCCTTTTCTTACTCAGTCACAGACACACACACACACACATACACACACACACACACACACAAGCACACAAATGCCATGCTGTGCCAAGCCCCCTCTTGTGGGTGCCAGTGTGTTCTGGCAGTACCAACAGTAACTGTGTCTCACTCTCTGGTGTGGTGAGGAATTATGGTAATGTGGAGAGGGAGGGAGAGAGAGAGAGAGAGGGAGGGAGGGAGGGAGGGAGGGAGGGTGAGGGAAGGGCTGAGAGATAGAGGTAATGAGAAAGAGAAATGAAGAGAGGTTGAGGACAGAGTTAAAGAGAGGGATAACGCTCAATGCTTCTGCCATCTTCTCCTTTGCTCTTATTCCCCTCACCTCCTTCCCCCTCTCCTCCAAAGCCTTCTCTAAAAGCTCTCCTCTCCCTCTCTTTCTCTAAACCTCTCTCCTCCCCCCTCTCCTGTTGTCTGAAAGGCCTGCTGTTGTGTGTGTGTGCACTGAAAGGGTGTTTTCTTCCTCCCTCAGGGCCTTTAGAGAGGGTCAATATTTCCCCCCAAACACTCCTCGTCCTCGAGGACTCCCAACCCTCGGCACAAACACACACACACACACACACACACACACACACACACACTGCGCTGTATATGACTCTGGTACCCATTTGACTTCCCAGCACCACCTGTAACAACAACAGTCCTGTAGTGGCCTTGAACAGTCTAAACTCTCACACTGTGTTGTCTGTCTGCTAATAGGCCTGGTTACTGTGGCTGATAACCCAGCCCAGGGAGTGTGTAGAGGAGGTCTGTCTCTACACTCTTCTCTACGCGCTTTTTCTCAGCGATGTGCTCAGCGGGTCGCAGGTTGCAATTCACAGGTGGCTGGTGGCACCTTAATTGGGGAGGACAGGCTTATAGTAATGGCTTGAACGGAATCAATGGAATATATCAAACACATGGTTTCAGTGTGTTTGACACAAATCTATTCACTCCATTCCAGCCATATGAGCCGTCCTCCCCTCACCAGCCTCCTGTGGTTCTATTAGCACATATGAGTGTTCCTCCGGGTGTGAGTGTGTTAAGTGCTGCCAAGGCTGCCTGGGTCAGAAGTGGGAATTCCTACTGGAAAACAGGCCCAGGAGGCAGGAATACTTATAGTGCTATTAGACAGGGATGCTCAGTGGTTTAGGGATGTGTGTGTTTGACTGCATGAGTGTCTGAGTGTGCAAGATGGAGAGCGAGAGAGTGACAAGTGAAAATGTGTTGGACTCTCTTTCTCTCATACATCTGCACCACCTAGTGGTGAATATTATAATATTATTGGTGTCTAGAGTTGTCCACATGTTTTACAGTCTTTGTCAGTTCCCCTCCTCACCACATGGTTACTGCTAAACTCATGGGGAAGTCTTCAGTCCTATTATTAGCCACATTTCCCCTCCGTAACCCTCTCCTCTCTTCCCTCCAGGCCCAAAAGAATGAGAGGGAGTCCATCCGGCAGAAGCTGGCCCTGGGTAGTTTCTTTGATGATGGGCCGGGTATCTATACCAGCTGCAGCAAGAGTGGCAAGCCCAGTCTGTCCTCACGGTAAGAGACATCATGAGACCTCTATCATCAGCTGTACATCAATCCCACAAAGTCAACAATACACACAGACACAGGCATGTACACACACACACACACACACACACATAGGGCTGGCACTATTACCATATAACCGTGGAACGGTCAATGATGAAGGCCGTCATGAAATTAAATAACCGTCATAACCGTTTAAAAACGTTGTGTGGAACGAACAGCTGACTAAAAACGGGATGGCCGGAATTCGTGATGTTGAGTACGTTTCGGCCGTAACATGGACTCTTAACAACATGATGAAACTTTGTTACTCCTTGCTGAAACAAGCAAATTAGTCTTCGGTTGACTATGCAACGCCCCCCCACAATGCAGCAGCAGCACACATAGAAATAAAATGAATAGAACGGGCTTGGAACCTCTCACCTTGACTGGTAAACTCATGGGTACACTCGCAATGGCTGCCTGTTATTGTGATGCAATAATTTCCATGGTAATGTAGAATGTTCATTCAAATGATGTTAACTGATTTGGCTCATGCAATGGAATTTATTTTTTGTAATGTCAGTTTAGTTGAGTCAACAAATCACAGCACATATTGAAGCACATATTTTACTTCTTGCTTTGCTCCTATGGGTATACTCACAATGGTCGCCAGTTCACCCATTATGCCATCATTGACTTTAATGGGGATGCCCGTTCTATTCATTATATTTCTATGGCAGCACATGCGGTCAGGTGTGGAGGAGAGGAGAAAATGTGTGTAAAACATTTTTTGGGCCATTCGAACGTTTATTACATTTGGCTGGCCAATTACCTTCATCCAAAATTCCATGACCGTCACAGCCCTACCCACATACACACACACACATACAGACACACACATACAGAGACAGATCAGTTTCACCCTCAATCCCAGTCCCTGTTCTTGAGAAGCAATTACATCACTCTCTTTATGTGTGTGGGCACTGTCTCTAGAGTGAAATTGCAGGTTACTGGACATTACTCTGACAGAGTCAGATTTGACCTTTTCTTTATGCCTGTAACAGTGTCTATCTCCTGGAACTCTGTAGGGCCATCTCCCCAACACAAACAGACTCCTGCTCTCTCCCTCTGAAACCTCACTTCTGAGAGTAAGGGACATTTCCTCTCTCTTTCTCTGCATGCCGGCACTGTGGATCTCACTTCCCAAAATGCACTCCTACCCACACCCTCAACCTTACTGGAACCAGCATTCCAGGATACACATACATACATTCATACATTCATACACACAAAGGCACTCACAAAGTTAATGAATCTGAAACTATGAATATTAGATTTTTCACCAAAGCAACTCTTATGGGGTGCACTCACTGGTTACACTGCTGGATAAGTTGGGTACTGCCATGAACTGCTCAACTAGTTCCAAGGATCATTTTGATGCTCCTTCCTCTGAAACTACCAATCGATTACTCTGGTCTGATTAAATCTGGACTGATTGGGTCCAGACTGTGTAATCGATCAGGTTCTCTCTACATGTGTTTGTAATTACTGCTTGAAATAAGCCGATTATTGATCAAGAATGGTTTGATCCAGATCTTACAGGACTCAGGTCTTCTGAGGTCTAGAGAGCCGTCGGAGTCTAGCTGATTGTATCGAACCTTCACCCTCGATGGATCGATCCCAAGTTAGAGCAGGAGAGGGAGGAACAGAGGAGTAGACATACTTATTAATGCAATGGAAGGCTAGTCACTATTACAGTCCTATCACAGACACACTGAGACCTCAGTGGAGCGTTAGAGGAGGGTTCGGCCTGAGTGGAAAACTAGATGGGACTGTTATTGAGTTGCTTTCTCACCAGGTGCACTAGGTGCATGTTATCTGGGTCAATAAAACCCTACAAGCAATTATTGGTGAGCTAACTTTCCTTATCCCATAGAACTTTCCTCCTTTCCTTAGCCCATTGTAATGACACCCCCCCCCCCCTCTTTCTCCCCCTCTCTCTTCCTCCTCGTTCCTCTTTCTTTCTCTCTCCAGGCTACAGAGTGGGATGAACCTGCAGATCTGTTTTGTCAACGACAGCGGCAGCGACAAGGACAGCGATGCCGATGACAGCAAGACAGAGACCAGTCTGGACACACCGCTGTCCCCCATGGTACAGATCGACCACACACACACACCACACATTCATATTTCTGTGTGAATATGTTGCTCTCACTGTTGGGGATTCTGCTATATTAGTCAGAAAGATAGCTCTAAGCAAGACTTGTGTGGAAGAATGACAGGGCAAGAGAGAGAGGGAAAGGTAGAAAGAGAGAAGGAGAAAGAGATAAATACATTCTTAGAGAGAGAGAGATCTACTGTGTGACTGTAGATAGGGCTCAGTGAGACTGTGAGAGAATGAGCGTGAGAGAGAAATGAGACAGGGACAGATTCGGTATGAATCAGTGATAGCCCTGGGTTAGTGTGGGGGGGGGGGGGGGGGGGGGTTTCTGGCCCGTTAACCAATACACTGACAGCAAATGAGGGTTGAATATGAACACTCTCTCTGATGGACATGGATGAGTGGCCAGACGGGCTGTCTGACAGACACATTTAATAGAGAGGGGGGAGGGAGGGAGGGAGGGAGGGAGGGAGGGAGGGAGGGAGGGAGGGAGGGAGGGAGGGAGGGAGGGAGGGAGGGAGGGAGGGAGATAATCCCAGTATTTATAACCATCTGTTATAGCTCTGAGCTGTTTCCCTGTATGACTGACCTCTGTGTTCAGTGAATTACCTATCAATGACTACACAAGAAGAATAAACCACTAACTTTTCCTTATTTCCCATTCTTCTGTATCCACTCTCCCCACGTCCCTGTCCCCCAGTCGAAGCAGAGTTCGTCCTACTCTGAGGAAGACAGTGAGTCTCTGGAGGACATGGACTTCCTGAGCAGACAGAAGAAGTTGCAGGCCGAGGCTAAGCTAGCCCTGGCGATGGCCAAACCCATGGCCAAGATGCAGGTGGAGGTGGAAAAACAGAACCGCAAGAAGTCCCCTGTGGCAGACCTGGTCAGTACCGTCCAGCACCGCTACAGTCTCGCTATAGGGAACGGGCCTGTAACCTCAACCTCTAGTCAGTGTTTCTAACCCCAGGTCTTTTCAGAGCAAACCATCCACACTGTTCTTCTTTAACATTGTGATGATGTCACAGAGTAGACACCACCCCCTCCTTCTCCACCCCGTTGGCGGCCATAGCAATGATTATTTTAACATTCTCATCTGCATCAGTGCCCCCCAAGCACACACACACACAAAGTCCCACATACACACACACACCAATATCCCCACCTGAGCAGAAGACGTTACTTATTCAGTAAAGAAGGGGGGGGGGGTTGGGTTGGGGCGATCTATTATTAATATCCCAGAATGCACTGGGTGACGTGTTTGGGGATGTAGTCGTGCCCAGCAGTCAGAAGAGATGAGTGTCACTTCTGAGGCCCTGTTGCTAAGCTAAAACACTGCTGTACTGAACACAGGGGCAGATGAGGCCCTGTCGCTAAGCTAACGCACTGCTGTACTGAACACAGGGGCAGATGAGGCCCTGTCGCTAAGCTAACGCACTGCTGTACTGAACACAGGGGCAGATGAGGCCCTGTCGCTAAGCTAACACACTGCTGTACTGAACACAGGGGCAGATGAGGCCTTGTCGCTAAGCTAACGCACTGCTGTACTGAACACGGGCAGATGAGGCCCTGTCACTAAGCTAACACATTGCTGTACTAAACATAGGGGCAGCGCCACACTCAGATAGTATTAGCTTCAGAGATACTTACGGTACACTATACCTCTCTAGCATAAATTGGGCAGACTCACACTTACCTGCTCATTATTATAGGGATGTGCATTTCCTGGGTACAAGTTCTCAATACATATTTTGTAGAAATATACAAGAATGTGAACCTTTACCAGTTGATTTCAGCCCTACCATACATACATAGTCAGAGTGCAGGCTGGCACCTGGCCAGTGTGTTAAGCCAGTGGCCGTGGGGTTGAGTGCCAGGGGCTCTTGCGTAAGCCACTAATGACAGGAGAAATGAGGGGAATGTGTGTGAGGTGTTTTTTTTACACCAGATACTACGCTTTAATCCACTAAAACCATGTGGTCTTCCAAAGAATTTACACAAGAATTTACACAACACTCCCACCAAGAGAATTACATTATTTTAGTTTTTCCCCATTCATGTCATGCCTAATCTAAGAGAATACTGATATGATGAAATACTTGACTATTGTTGCTGGTGGTATCCTTATTCATTTTGCCACTAACCTCACAAGCCAAGACTCATAGAGAAACCAATCCAATAATATAACTGAGGGAGGAAACTCCACCTCGGACAAACACAATGAGGCCAAACACATATCTTGACCAAAACACTACCACTCGCGGTGGCCGGCTCTCACGCATCTCTCACTCTCTCTCTCTCGCGCTTTCTTTTCTCACACCCCCACCTCTCTCCATGTGTCACTGACTTCCGTGCTCCCTCTCCGAACTGAAACAGTGGCACATGACAGAGGGGAAACATGGCCCCTAGCGCAGTTGCATGGGTGCCAATGTGAAAGTGAAAGAGGAGTGAGAAACTGTGACAGGAAGAACCAGCTGAGCAATCACCCACACTCACAAGACATACAGCAAAAGGGCAATGGAAGGAGCACATGTTTTCTCACCCTTAGACACCTTAAAGAGAGAGAGGATGTATTTGAAGGAGAGAGAGAACGGAGATGCACACAGATTATAGAAATAGATTAAACAAGGGATCGAGGGAAATTCTCATACACAGAGAGCCTGAGAAAGAACATGATGCTTTATGATTCATCTTGGTTACTCTCTAGGGTTAATGTCAAACCTGCCCCTATTGAACCCAACAAGGTGTGGTGAGTGACATACAGAGAAAGAGAGAAGGGGAGAGATAAAGAGGTGGATGAGAGGAAGAGAAACTGAAACTCTTGAGGGCAACACAAATGACAGCAGTGAAAGGCTGTGTGTTGATTTGACAAGAACAAACAGTCGGAGAATTCAGGAAGAAAAAGAGAGAGCGTAGCGTGTGTTGCTTACTGCCAGGAGCATAGCTGCAGGAAGTAGTTTGGGGGTGGGGTGCTGTGATTCTTTGGCTGACGGAGGGGGGGAGATGATGAAAAAAATGCTTTGCTTTGCCCGCGCTACAGACGGCTATATCATTCCGCTAATTCAGGACTAGTAAAGGCCCAGTGCACTACTTTTTTTATAAAAAAATATATATATATTCTGATTTTTCAGGGGGTGCTGCAACACCCTCAGCACCCCTACTTCCCAAGGCTATGGCCAGGAGGAAGGAGACAGAGTTGTTTCCTATAGCTCTCTATGACGTAGTCCTCTGTAGCTCAGCTGGTAGAGCACGGCGCTTGTAACGCCATAGTAGTGGGTTCGATCCCCGGGACCACCCATACACAAAAAAAAATGTATGCACGCATGACTGTAAGTCGCTTTAAATAAAAGCGTCTGCTAAATGGCATATTATTATTATGATTATTATGACCAGGATCAGGTCAGGGACCACTGCTGTACTGTAAATTGCTGTGACAGTTAAGTCGCTAGGCTGACCCCTGTTGGAGAGATTGGGCTTTGCATCATATTACAGTGTGGTGCTCTAGCTGGGCAGCTCCTGTAGCATTGGGCTGCATTCAGTGGCTGGATTTATTTATGAGATGCAGATTAAACTGAAATGACGCCTTTCCTCAAGCATCTGCACCATCATGCACACACAAACACACATAGGCCTCCACATACACTGCAGTGTCTTTGGATTCTCTAGTGTCCAAGAATCCATATCAGTGAGTGTACATATTTGTGTACTTGTACATTTCCAATGTGCTGTATGTTTCTGTAAATGTGTGTGTGTGTGTATTTCTCTCTAGCTGCCCCACATGCCCCACATCAGTGAGTGTCTGATGAAGAGGAGCCTGAAGCCTACAGACCTGAGAGACATGACCCTCGGACAACTACAGGTCATAGTCAACGACCTGCACTCCCAGATAGAGAGTGAGTACCACACACACACACAGTTTTCTATCCTCGTGGAGACCTAAAATGTATTTCCATTCAAAATCCTATTTTCTCTAACCCCTAAACCTAACCCTAACCATTAACCCCTAAGCTTAACATATCCTTTGTCCTCGTGGGGACGTGGGAAATTTCCCCAAGAGGGAGAATTTTGCTTGTTTTACTATTCTTGTGAGGACTTTTGGGGATTTCAGGTCCTCACAAGGATAGAAGAACAAGACCACACGCACACTCGGGCACACACACACACACACACACACACTGTTAGTTAGGGACGGTATCTTTCGTATTGAAAGTCATTTCAGACAATATAAGTTGGATGCATGTGTGATGATACTAGTGAAAGACTAACAATAACTTATCTTACACAGAAGGCCCAAAAATCCCCCACAAAAATGTTGCTATAGAATCTTGTCTTTTACTGGCATGGTTTCAAAAGAAATGCTCCATTCGAAATCTGTCTCGTATGACTAGGGGCTGGATTCAATCCGTATCGCAGAAGTATCGCAGAAGATCCGTGTTATAGCTCAATTTAAATTATATATAAAGGCAATGATCCCACGTTCGCGGAGACTGCATTCACGGTAACCACTGCAAATGTCGGCTCAATCGGAAATTACCTTTACATTTGAACGCAGATATTCCGCGATATGGATTGAATCCAGCCCCTGGAGTATGTTAGTTTCGTAATGGTGTGTTGTTGCTCTAATGTTTTTCTAACGTTGTTCTGATGTTTGTCTTCTCCAGGTCTGAATGAGGAGCTGGTGCAGCTGCTGCTGATCCGGGATGAACTGCACATGGAGCAGGATGCCATGCTGGTGGACATAGAGGACCTGACCAGGTGGTGATGCTATCTAACACACACACACACACACACACACGGAGACACACACACGGAGACACACACACGGAGACACACACACTGAGACACACACACTGAGACACACACACAGTCTCCTGGGCTATGACCGCAAACAGGCCAGGAATGATTGGGGGACTCTGTCTTTGGGACAGACTTTTAGCAGAGTGTGTACATTTGCATGATTTTCATAAAGCAGCACACACACAGCAGCAGACACGCAGCTTAGAGAATAAGGACCTCAAACAGGCCAGGAATGATTGGGGAACTCTGTCTTTGGGATAGACGTTAACCAGAGTGTGATATATTTGCATGATTTTCATACAGCAGCAGCTGATAAAGTAGAGTTTATCTAATAATAATTTTGTTTTTACTCAGGCATGCTGAGAGCCAGCAAAAACACATGGCTGAGAAGACCCCATCCAAATGAGACACCCCGCCCAAACTCGACCCTACCCCATCCCTTTACTCCACCCCTGCCCCATGTCTCTCGCTGCTCCCCCTCTGCCTGCCCCTCTCCCATGGTGGCAACAGTCAGAGGAAGGCCACCCTTTCATTTGCTTCTGTGGTTGTCCCAGCGCTAAAGACAGAGCATTTCCTGCTTCCTGGGAGAAGAGGAAACTGATTGTGTGTTGTCATGGATACTGTCCCCGGCTTCCTGTGCAGTGATCGGCCTTGCTTCGCTATTGTTTATTTTTAACTTTTTACATTCGCTACTAAATTATAACTGTCAATACAAAATGGTGGAGAAAAAAATTAATAATAGTGAGAAATTAGTAGAAAGTCAGTTAAAAGAGAAAAAAAATAAACATTGTATAAAACTATGAAGACTAACTTCAGACTATTTTAAGTTGAAAGGTAATTTTTAAGTATTTCAAAGTCAACCTCTTTTTATTCTGCACAAATGGTAGTTTTCAACTGAGAAATGTTTATTTGAAGGTGCTAAAAGAGTGTAAAGGAAACATGCCTGCCATGTAGTGGAGTTGTAGCTTTTGGTAATAGGTTCACTCTGATCGATCTTCAACATTTTGTGAATGTTGATTTTCTGACAGGAGTCATTTTAAATGAATATATGTGTTAATATCATTTTCATCCTATTGTATTCAGAGTTTTTATTTGAGGGAAGAAATGTTTATGTACAGATATGTAAAATAAAAAATAAACTTTGTTTCATATATTGTGGTTTGGTGTGCAGTCTGTTAAGGAAAGTGGACAGAGATTGACAGGTTATTGTAAATATTATAAGTGCATACTGTATGTCCATATGGCAAAACACAGTACATTAACAGTACATTTATAACTATTTTATAATAATGTAATACTAATACTGACAAGTGCATTGCATGTTAAACCTTAGGCCTACGCTAGCTCTGTGCTTTACAGGGATTGTGGTTTTGAAAGGTCTGATCTCATATCAATGGTCCCAACCACAATTTCTGTGAAACTCTCCCCTGCAGATTGACTCACCATGGCCGAGTCAGCCTTTACGGGAAGAGGAGTACTTTCTTAACTAAACAGGCCAATGGTAAACAAATTCAAATATCAGGGTTAAAATTGTGGGGGTGTGCAGTGGTCATGGGCAATCACATTACATTTTTTGTCACGGTTTAGCAGACTCTCTTATCCAGAGTAACTTAACAGTAGTGAGTGCATACATTCTCCCCGTCTGTCCGTCCGTCCCCCTCCTAAATGCCACTGTCACAGGGGGATTTATGCCTGATTTAAGATTAAATCACAGGGGGATTTATGCCTGATTTAAGATTAAATCATCTAATCAACCCTATTATGGTCGACAATGTTACTTTATTTGGCACTTAATAGGCATTTGCTATAGTCTATTGTTTTTTCTGTTTTTTTTTTTTTTGGGGGGGGGGTATGGAAAAACGTGTTTTTTATTAAGTTGAACAAGTGCTCTTTAACAAGTTACTTCTCAAATGACACCTAATTGGTGAAACAACCACTTTATTCTTAAACCTATTTCGTATTTACATTGTTTTTCGTTCTTATGAAATGTATGTTTATAATGCACAATTAAAAGCATGTAAAGCTTTGCAGAAAAAACAACAACTATGAATGCAGTTTAAGACAATCAGCCTTCTAAAGAAGAGACTAAATGCTACTACCCACCCACAATATCTCTAGGTATATAGTACAAACATTTAGAAAATGCTTTCTAACATTATTCTTTGTGTCATCTGTCTATGTTTGACAATTACATAGGCTAGAGAAAATAAGCAGCAAAAGTAAAACATTGACATCGGAATGCACGCATGTCTCATGTCGTTTTCCGGCAATCGGTGCTGCAGTTTCTGGATAGAGTTGGGCTACGCAGTGAAATGCTGCCCACAAGAGAATGTAACTGTCAGTTATTGAGTATAACTGCATTACTTTAAATATAACGTCTAAAATATAAGTATTGTATTATTCATTCATTTTTAGGCATTGGTTTCCTCTTGAGCCGACTCATGCAAATCGAAACGAGGCCATGGCTGTTAATTCCAGTTTCACTTGAAGGAGTCACTCATTGTCCTGAGATGCGAACAGAGATCACTCAGGAAATTACACACGACTGACGCGTCGCTTTCATTTCGGTGTCTCTTGATGTTGTGCTGGATGTAGCTTAGTTTTTAAACCTGTACAGGGAATTCCCTCAAGGAGCACTGCATGGCTATATAATGATCAGATGAAGCAAAGATGACAACACCTATCAGCTTACGCCACACTTGAGTAAAATATCTCAGAATCATGCTGCCAAACTTTTATTTATGTGAGTATTCATTTTATTTGTACAGCATTTTATTGATGTGGGTTTTTGATCAACAAACCCTCTGAAATTATATGCCTCAAACTTTACATAGTCTTCCATTTTCATTTATTGGTTTAAAATTGGAGCTAAATAATTACATTTTGTTTAGAGGATTATTGGGGTGATACATTGGTGCTGACTGACTGATTGTCCTCCCTCCACACAGACTTTACCAGCTGTGTGCTGCTGCTCGCTTTGTCCTGCCAAGTCTCCATGGGAACCCCAGTGAGCACGCCGCGGAGTTTGGACACTGAGAAATGCCGGCAGTGCGCTGACCTCTCCAGAGAGCTCGTCAAGAATGTTAGAAAGCTCCTGGACAACGTGAGTGACAATTATAACGAATTCATTTGAACTTTTAATTAATATCTAATGTATCCCTCATTCAGTCAGTCAGTCTGTCTGTATCTTTGATAGGCTTACAGTTTGTTCACACAGTTTGTGATTAATGTATCCACTTACTAATATAATATTTTTCCCTTCATAGGAAAACCTGTTTGGGGGTTTAAACTGCTCCGAGCAGCGCGTGGAGGTAAACAGTAAGACCCAGACAGTCCTAGCCTGCGAACCCAACACGGACAGGGTAAGTCACAGTCATTTGCTAAATTCATATTAACATAGTTTTTTTTTAAAGGATACTTTCTCGGCATTTTATGTATTAATTTAAAGTAATAATTAGGATTTACAGAATAGTGATACAAATCAGTCTATTGAGGCATTATTTTGCTGTATTTCCTCAGAACGCAAGATGCTCTGGTCAACTGAACATCACATTCAGTGAGGTAACTATTGTGTTCTTACAATATTGCGTAATTGTTTAGGGTATGCTATTTAAATCCACAGATATACAAATAAATAGTTAGATCTTTAGACAGTCTATATATTTTATAGTGATTGCAGTTCACATAATTCACCCATTCTTAGCTCAACCATTGCTTCCTATATGTCCGATTGGCTGATCTCTGTCCATCTTTGTGGTTTCTTCTGACAGAGTGAGTGTCTGAGGAACATCCAAGCAGACCTCGGACATTATGCTGCCTCACTACAGGCTTACAAACAGGCCGACCTCAGCTCCACTGTCCAGGACACCCAGAACCTACTCAATAATTGTCCATCCACACAAGGGGAGCATTCCTCACAGGTAAACATTTTCTGTTTCCTTATTTTTTTTCAGAAAACATTCCTTTCTTCCCTGAATTTTCCCTTTTCTTTTGATTCAGTTTTTTGATTCAACAAACTCATATAAACAATTGCAAAACTGTACACAAAAATGTGTTCCTCTGTGTTTGAGACAGCACAAATGTCACTGCTAATAGGCACGCACAACTATGGACTTAAAGTTTGCATTTTTATAAAGTTAAGATTTGTTTCCTTTTGCCCTGCAGGTTGCAGACCCTAAGCTGACTAGTGGTAACTCTGTGGACCAGAGGGTCCATCTGTGTAAGGTACTGAAGGGCTTCCACCTCCGGGTCATCACCATCAGCAGAGCCATGGGCTACATCTCTGCTGGGGACCACAGGAAGTAAACCCTCATCTTCAACACCATCCAATTCCTCATCATCATCAACTATGACAAGTACTGATAATCATCTTCATCATCATCGTCATCATCATCATCATCTACAACTGTAACAAGTTAATCATCAGCAACACTGATTGTCATCTTCATCATCAGACATCATCATCATCAACAATTACTTTGTCATCATAACTGTTGAATACTGCACTACACTGTGTATGCTTAGATGATAGGACATAAGCTAGCTAAACTCTTTTGGCTCAGTTAGAGCTGAATGACAGTAGGTTTAGTGCAAAGCTAATCAATGAAGATCATGTTGGTCAATCTATTTATTTATTTATTTATTCCTTTATTTAGGGACTGGGATTTATTTATTTGATGTATGAAATATTATTTATTTGACGTATGAAATATTATTTATTTGATGTATGAATTGTATTTATTTATTTAACAATGTGTTATTGATGTTATTTATTGGAATATTTATAATAAAGTATTTATTACAAGCTTACTGATACTGATTATGTATTTATTATATTGACTGGCTGTTAATGTTAGCGCTGTTGTATGTGTTGCGCTGTAGGCTTAAACATTCTATCCATGAATAGGCTAAATACGTTTTTGTTTGTTGAAAAAAATACCTTATCTTTATGGAACACGTTGAAATATAATAGCATTCAGATGGGAGGGAGGGCAGTGTGATTAATAGTTGCATAAGATTTGAAAAAGCCCTTTTCTGTGTCTTCAAGCAGGTCTCCTAATGACACCATGTCCAATTTGGCATGTGGGCACACTGGCGGCCATTACGCACAATGAAACCATGCCGCCCAGTGTGAAAATCTTTGCCTGGTAGACCACCTTCTGTAGCCCACCGAGTAGACTTCTCCTCAGCCAGCTCTGGGTTGGAGTGTTTGAAACCTCCACTTTCTCCTCACTTATCTCTTCATCAACAGAGTTCATGTTACATTGCGCAAGTTCCTCTGTGAAGGAATGGGCACTTTTCCCACGTACAACAGAGCTGTGATCTCATGTTCTTTACCAGCGTTCCTGGCTTCTGCGATTTGCTCCTCCAAGTCCTGCACCCTCTCCTGAAACTCCAGGACGCGGGATGTGCTTTCTGCCACAGAACTTTGCATCTCCTCGATGAGGTACATTTTCATCTGGATCAACTCCTCCCTGTGAAGAAAAGTGCTTCGGCCGTCATCGACCTGGGACTGCAATAGGTCGATACAGTGGTTCAGATCCCGCAACTTCACCCTATCCTCATCTCTCTCGTGCATAAGGGTGGACAGATCACCGTTCAGACTTTCAATCGTATCCCTGAAGGCGTCATTCTGCTGTTGGAGCTGCAGACATCGAGTCTCCAGCAGTGCAGTGGTGCTGTTGCTCTCCTCCAGGGATTTACGCATCTCCAGGACCATGTCCTTGAGGGTGTCCATGTCTTCCACGGAGCTCCTCAGGCTTCTCATCCGGTTCTTCAGGCCAATGTTCTCTTTATGCAGAGCTTCGTTCCTCTCCTCGGCTATCTCTTGGGCCAGCTCAGCAGCTTCCGTAAGGTACATTTCTTGGTGTATGTGAATTTGGCTATCAGGTCGCTCTTGTCGTCCACAACCGGCTCAGGTGATGGGAACATTTCTGCCCCATCTACAGTGTCTCCCTGTGGATGGCAAGAGTCCTTGTTATCATCGTGTCCGTGTGCTTGGAGTCATTCGAGGCGCAATCATCCCAGCCGGCCTTTGATTTCAGCCATCTGGACGGACAGGTGTAGTAATGACCTGCCCACCCTAGTCCTCCCACACGTCTCCGGAGGTCTCGCGGGTCCAATCTCCCGGGACCTGGGAAAGTCTTGACGGGTTGAGGGACGGTTCAGACACCATTTGCCGCAGCTCATGACCCGAGGTCCTTCGATTGTCGTTTTTGCGCTGCATCCTGGTCAGTATTTACCTTCGTTTTCAGTATTCCATGCAGTATCGGGATCTTTGTGATATGTGTAGTTGTGGTTATTGTGTTAATGCTGGTCAGGGTGCTTTTATAACCTTAGGTTCAGATGACAACTTGATCGTAAGCCACATCACTTAGCTTAAATTGAATGCGCATTCTACATTACCATGGCAATCCAGTAGCAGTTGATAGAACGTTCCAAATTGCCATGGACATTATTGCATAAAAATACCAGCCATATTGAGTGTACCCATGAGTTTACCAGTCAAATTGCCATATTTAGTGTAACCATGAGTTTACCAGTCTAAATAAGCCCCTTCTAGAGATTCTATTTCTATGGTAGTACTCAATAAAAGTAAAGATACCTCTGGAGGGTGGTGCCAGGAAAATAACCTCTCACTCAACGTCAACAAAACAAAGGAGATGATCGTGGACTTCAGGAAACAGCAGAGGGTGCACCCCTCTATCCACATCGACGGGACCGCAGTGGAGAAGGTGGAAAGCTTAAAGTTCCTTGGCGTACAGATCACTGACAAACTGAAATGGTCAACCCACGCAGACAGTGTGGTGAAGAAGGTGCAACAGAGCCTCTTCAACGTCAGGAGGCTGAATACATTTGGCTTGGCACCTAAAAACCCTCACAAACTTTTACAGATGCACAATTGAGAGCATCCTGTCGGGCTGTATCACCGCCTGGTATGGCAACTGCACCACCCGCAACCGCAGGGCTCTCCAGAGGGTGGTGCGGTCTGTCGAACGCATTACCGGGGGCAAACTACCCGCCCTCCAAGACACCTACAGCACCCGATGTCACAGGAAGGCCAAAAAGATAATCAAGGACATCAACCACCGAAGCCACTGCCTGTTCACCCCGCTATCATCCAGAAGGCGAGGTCAGTACAGGTGCATCAAAGCTGGGACCGAGAGAATGAAAAACAGTTTATATCGCAAGGCCATCAGACTGTTAAATAGCCATCACTAGCACATTAGAGGCTGCTGCTGCCAATTGAAATCTCTGGCCACTTTAAGAACTGGAACACTAATCACTTTAATAATGTTTACATATCTTGCACTACTCATCTCATATGTACAGTGGGGGAAAAAAGTATTTAGTCAGCCACCAATTGTGCAAGTTCTCCCACTTAAAAAGATGAGAGAGGCCTGTAATTTTCATCATAGGTACACGTCAACTATGACAGAGAAATTGAGGAAAAAAAATCCAGAAAATCATATTGTAGGATTTTTGATGAATTTATTTGCAAATTATGGTGGAAAATAAGTATTTGGTCACCTACAAACAAGCAAGATTTTTGGCTCTCACAGACCTGTAACTTCTTCTTTAAGAGGCTCCTCTGTCCTCCACTCGTTACCTGTACTAATGGCACCTGTTTGAACTTGTTATCAGTATAAAAGACACCTGTCCACAACCTCAAACAGTCACACTCCAAACTCCACTATGGCCAAGACCAAAGAGCTGTCAAAGGACACTAGAAACAAAATTGTAGACCTGCACCAGGCTGGGAAGACTGAATCTGCAATAGGTAAGCAGCTTGGTTTGAAGAAATCAAATGTGGGAGCAATTATTAGGAAATGGAAGACATACAAGACCACTGATAATCTCCCTCGATCTGGGGCTCCACGCAAGATCTCACCCCGTGGGGTCAAAATGATCACAAGAACGGTGAGCAAAAATCCCAGAACCACACGGGGGGACCTAGTGAATGACCTGCAGAGAGCTGGGACCAAAGTAACAAAGCCTACCATCAGTAACACACTACGCCGCCAGGGACTCAAATCCTGCAGTGCCAGACGTGTCCCCCTGCTTAAGCCAGTACATGTCCAGGCCCGTCTGAAGTTTGCTAGAGTGCATTTGGATGATCCAGAAGAGGATTGGGAGAATGTCATATGGTCAGATGAAACCAAAATAGAACTTTTTGGTAAAAACTCAACTCGTCGTGTTTGGAGGACAAAGAATGCTGAGTTGCATCCAAAGAACACCATACCTACTGTGAAGCATGGGGGTGGAAACATCATGCTTTGGGGCTGTTTTTCTGAAAAGGGACCAGGACGACTGATCCGTGTAAAGGAAAGAATGAATGGGGCCATGTATCGTGAGATTTTGAGTGAAAACCTCCTTCCATCAGCAAGGGCATTGAAGATGAAACATGGCTGGGTCTTTCAGCATGACAATGATCCCAAACAAACCGCCCGGGCAACGAAGGAGTGGCTTCGTAAGAAGCATTTCAAGGTCCTGGAGTGGCCTAGCCCGTCTCCAGATCTCAACCCCATAGAAAATCTTTGGAGGGAGTTGAAAGACTGTGTTGCCCAGCGACAGCCCCAAAACATCACTGCTCTAGAGGAGATCTGCATGGAGGAATGGGCCAAAATACCAGCAACAGTGTGTGAAAACCTTGTGAAGACTTACAGAAAATGTTTGACCTGTGTCATTGCCAACAAAGGGTATATAACAAAGTATTGAGAAACTTTTGTTATTGACCAAATACTTATTTTCCACCATAATTTGCAAATACATTCATTAAAAATCCTACAATGTGATTTTCTGGAGAAAAAAAATTCTCATTTTGTCTGTCATAGTTGAAGTGTACCTATTATGAAAATTACAGGCCTCTCTCATCTTTTTAAGTGGGAGAACTTGCACAATTGGTGGCTGACTAAATACTTTTTTTCCCCACTGTAAGTATATTTGCCTGACAAAAGACAAAAGACAGTGCAGAATGCCCGTACGAAAATCGTACGGGCATTCTGAACATTTGCTAACGTGCATTCAAAAGACCGGAGCATACATAAACACATACGTCTCCTCATCACGCTTTGATCAAACTGAGGAGTAAAAGCATGGCTCCCGTTGATGACATCATAACATCAACACAATTTAGATCGAGGGAGATTATCAGTGGTCTTGTATGTCTTCCATTTCCTAATAATTGCTCCCACAGTTGATTTCTTCAAACCAAGCTGCTTACCTATTGCAGATTCAGTCTTCCCAGCCTGGTGCAGGTCTACAATTTTGTTTCTGGTGTCCTTTGACAGCTCTTTGGTCTTGGCCATAGTGGAGTTTGGAGTGTGACTGTTTGAGGTTGTGGACAGGTGTCTTTTATACTGATAACAAGTTCAAACAGGTGCCATTAATACAGGTAACGAGTGGAGGACAGAGGAGCCTCTTAAAGAAGAAGTTACAGGTCTGTGAGAGCCAGAAATCTTGCTTGTTTGTAGGTGACCAAATACTTATTTTCCACCATAATTTGCAAATAAATTCATAAAAAATCCTACAATGTGATTTTCTGGAGAAATAAAATCTCAATTTGTCTGTCATAGTTGACGTGTACCTATGATGAAAATTACAGGCCTCTCTCATCTTTTTAAGTGGGAGAACTTGCACAATTGGTGGCTGACTAAATACTTTTTTCCCCCACTGTATGTATGAGAGTCCAGATGGCAGCATTAACGTTGCCTGCATTTGCATCCATTCTATGCAGGTATGTTGTAAAATGTGACGTTTTTGTAATTCATGTTTAATGTGCCTAGTTAGCTGTCGTTCATTTTGTTACCAGTCCGGTCGCCTCATTAGTATGCCTTGGGTATAATAGTACAATAGTACACTCAAAAGCAATATTTAGCACTTATTAGCAAATTATTAGTGTATTGGTGTGCAATGTTTATTAAATGAAAATATGAACATTTTGTACAATGCATTTTTTTGTTGATGTGTGTTTGCTCAAAGCGTGATGAGGAGAGGCAAATGAGAGTCCAGACGGCAGTATTAACGTTTCCGTTGCATTTGTATCCATTCCATGCAGTCATTAAAAAGAGAGACAACCGGCAGAATTGTGTCCAGAGCTTTCCTTTCCCTTTCCCTTCCACATACACCTCACCAGAACACAACGTTGAAAGGTACCGGTACAGAACTGGTTACATTGGTGCCGTGACCCGGATCAACATGGATCATCGTGAATCGCCGTTGATCAACACCAGCTTAGTCGCCCGGAGTTGCTATGCTATAGATAGGTTGGAAGTGAAATCTCTTACACACACAAGGGGGAAAAAAACTGCTGTTGTGTTAGGTATATCTCTTAGATTAACTCTGATTCGTTTGAAATTGTTCATACATATATTTCATTTTATTACTCATCCATTTATTTGCGTATCATATAGTGAATATTACTTATATTGTTGGAAAAGGTGACAGTGTTCCCAGTGATGAGCTTGAACTGGGTCTTGGGAGAGGGAGGTTTTTCAGGGAGTTGCCTCAGACCCCTGCTAGAACTATAGATGTTGTAGATTCACCTATCTTTTGCTCTACTCGGGTGCCTAACAACATACCCTCAGCTCCTGTAAATATGCCTAGTGACACACCCTCAGATAGTTCAGAGGTGGCCAATCCTGACTTGGGAAATCTTATCACACAACTCACTCATCAGATGGGACAGTCTATATCAGCTCAGATTAGAGAGGAAGGTGAGAGGAAGGTGAGAGGAAGGAGGATAGAGGTGCACATGCTCAGAGCACCAGTGCAGGCCAGACATTCACTGACACACCCTCCCTTAATATATCTGGTATGAAGTTGGTCATGCAGTCTGACGTGAGAGAGCCCCCATGCTTCAGAGGGGATGGGTCTGATAAGTACTAAGTATATGAATGGGAGGAGCTCATGGACATTTACCTGAGGAAAAGGGGCATGCCGGTCATAGAACAGTCACATGAGATCATGTCCAAGCTTATGGGGAGAGCTAGAGACATCGTAAAGATAACACTCCGTAGCAATACATCTCTGTATCACGACTCAGGATAAGACCCAGATGCAGACAGTTCGGAATAGCAAAAGCTTATTTACAAAAACAGGGGCAGGCAAACGACAGGTCAAGGGCAGGCAGAGGTCAGTAACCCACAGAAGAGTCCGAAAGGTACAGAAACGGCAGGCAGGCTCAGGGTCGGGGCAGGCAGAGGTCGGTAATCCAGAACAGTGTCACAAGGTACAGAACGGCAGGCAGGCTCAGGGTTAGGTCAGGCAGAATGGTCAAAACCGGGAAAAACTGGACTAGAGCAAAACAGGAGTACGGGAAAACCGCTGGTATGCTTGACGAGACAAGACTGACTGGCCACTGGTATAAATCCACAGGGGATAATGGGGACAGATGGGAGACACCTGGTGGGGGGTGGAGACAAGCACAAAACAGGTGAAACAGATCAGGGTGTGACACTCTGAAACCTCACGAGAACCCTAAAGTGATAATAGATATACTGAAACAGCATTTCAGTGAGTCGACATATTCATCCATGCCTCTTGCCGATTTCTATAAGACTTTGCCAGTACTAGGAGAAAATGCCATGGAGTACTGGATCCGTCTCAACAAGGCAGTAGATGTGGCCGACGAGTGTTTGAGGAGGCAGGGTCGGCACATCGAGGACTCCAGCCGAGAGGTAACGATGATGTTTGTGAAACACTGCCCAGATTATTCTCTTTCTGCGGTTCTAAAGTTCAAAACAGCTGATAGGTGGACGGCAGCTGAGATTCAAGAACGTCAAGACGAGTATCAGTCTGAAATGAAAGCCCGAATGCTGACCAGGTCAAAGCACCCTGCTGCTGTGAGACAGGTGGCCACACATGTCCAGATGCCTGTACTTGAAGATGAAGTGACAACTTGTCCAGTGTCTCCTAGCCAGAGTGAGGTACTTGTCATACCCTCTAATCAAACTGAGGGAAACTGCATGCAAACCTTGATAAGTCTACTTGATCTTGTGCTAATGCAGAACACTCAGACAACAGTAAGACCGCAGCACCCACCTAACCAAGGGTACTCTTACAGGAAATACTGCAAGGTGTGTAAAGGTACAATAACTCTACGCTTGCACACTGTAGAAGGGAGGGTCTGTGTTTGTCATGCTTCGAATCAGGTCACTGGAAGAAAAACTGTCTGAAGCCTGGGCCTAGATACAGTGAGGAGCCCACACAAGCAACCAATGGAGCAGAGCCGTTAAACTAGTGGGCCCGCATTTGGAGATTGGATATGTGGGGCAAGAGAAACAAACCCTTGAGTGTGATGAAGATTTAGAACGATGATATGTGAACACATGTAGTGCAGCACCAGAAGGGGTTCGGGTAATAGCGCAGAATATACAAAGAGTAACACCATTTGATTAACTGTTTTATGCCCAGTCACTTTAAATAACCAGTACCAATTGAAAGGGATGCTTGACACCAGCTACATGGCCTGTAGTTTAAGCGAGGCAGCAGAGCAAAGAATGCTTTCTGAAAATATTAGTCTAAAGAAGAAGCCACTGTCAGAGCCAGTCATTCTCATTGGTGTAGGGGGGAAAACGGCACAACCAAAATGCATATATGAAGTTGACCTTAAGGTGTATGGGATGAGTTGTTTAGTTCCTGTGCTCATAGTCCCAGGTCAGCATGATGATCTCATTCTCGGTACAAACTTGATAAAGCACCTCATGCATCAAATGAAGGGTACTAACAAGTACTGGAGACTCATATCTGAATGTACTTCACAGCCATCACCTGCAGGTGAATACTTCTTGAACATGATGACTAGCGTGACACGCTGGCAGAGTGAAGAAATGCCCAGAAAAATAGGGACAGTCAAACTCAACCAGGCTGTCACACTCCTTGCTAAACAAGAGCATCAAGTAAGGGGGATGCTTCCCAACAGTGTGCCAATGTCTCCAGGGAGCACTAATGTGGTCGAACCCACTTCATCCAAGACCATGCCACGAAACATCATGGTGGGCTGAGTCATCACACCCATGTGGGGCGACAGGTGGGTGCCCATGAAAGTCACTAACCTATCGGACAAATCTATCACTCTAAAGAGAAACTGCAAGCTGGCTGATGTGTCTCCCTGTCTGGCTGTGGAGGACTTAACAGTTTTCCAAGGCTCCTGCAAGATGGAAGGGGGAACTCTGGGGAAGCAGCCCATCACAACCGACTCCGTGGATTTGAAGCAGAGACTGCTAGATGTAGGGTTGGGAGAGGTTGACATCGAACCCTGTAAAGTCAGTCAAGCAACAAGAGAGGAATTACTGTAGTTCAGTTACTTATTAACTACAATGATGTGTTCTCCAAGAGCGCTCTGGATTGTGGCGAAGCCAAGGGCTTTGAGAATCGCATTCAGCTCACAGATGACAGACCGTTTCGCCTACCATATTGTAGGGTTCTGCCTGCCCACTACCAGAAACTAAGAAATGGAGGAACCGGGAATAATCAGGAAATCCGTCAGTGAATATGCTTCCCCTCTAGTAATGGTGTGGAAGAAAGACGGTGGGCTCCGTATATGTACAGATTTCAGATGGCTAAATGCAAGGACACTCAAAGATGCACACCCACTTCCACACCAATCTGACTGTCTTGCAGCCCTAGGGTGCAACACCTACTTCAGTACGATGGACTTGACGTCAGGCTTTTACAACATACATACTATGTGTGAGGAGGACAAAAATGAGGACAACAAGTATACAGCCTTCACTACCCAACTGGGTCTGCATGAATACAATCGAATGCTGCAGGGCCTATGCAATAGTCCAGCTTAATTTATGAGGATGATGCTCATCATTTTTGGGGACCTAAACTTCAGTAGTGTCACGCCCTGGCTCTGGGGACTCTGAAATGTTGAGCCAGGGTGTGTAGTTTCTGTGTTATATTTTCTATGTTGATGTGCTAGATCGTTTAGATCTATGTTGGCCAGGGTGGTTCCCAATCAGAGGCAGCTGTATCTCGTTGTCTCTGATTGGGGACCATACTTAGGCAGCCTGTTTGGCACTAGTCGGTGTGGGATCTTGTTCCGTAAAGGTTTGTTTTGTGTAACCTAGGACTTCACGTATCGTTTGTTTGTTGTTTTGTGTCGTGTTAAGTACTTAATAAAATATACGCTTATCACGCTGCGCCTTGGTCCGTATCTTCCATAAACGATCGTGACAAGTAGCCTGCTGTGTTACTTAGATGACCTCCTGGTGTTTGCGCCAAGCGAAAGAGAAGCCTTGGATAGATTGGAGCTGGTGTTCCAGAAACTGAGACAGCACAACCTGAAACTGAGCCCCATAAAATCTGCGGAAGTCGTGAGATTTTTGGGTCATGTCATTAATGGTGATGGGGTGGCTGTGGACCCGACAAAAGTGGATGTGATATCCAAGATGACAAAGTCGGATCTAATGGAGGAAGATGGGTGCACGCCCTCTGTACGAAGGATCAAATCCTTCCTAGGAATGATATTCTACTATCAACATTTGATTCCAAACTGTTCTGCTATTGCCAGGCCGCTCTTCGCTCTCACTGCAGGTCAGAAGAGAAGAGGGAAGGTGAAGCCTGAGAAGCAAGCTGGCAGCTTCAGAAAGTTGAAACCTACTGACTGGACTAATGAGTGTGATTCTGGACTTAACAGCCTTAAGGGGAAGTTGCTAAACTGCGCTGTTCTTGCTCATCAGGATTTCACAAGGCCATTGATCCTGTCATTCGATGCCTCCCTGGATGGGTTGGGCGCTGTACTGTCTCAAATACCTACTGGTGAAGATGGAGCACGTCCCATCGCTTTTGCCAGTAAAACACTGAGTGGCTCACAAAAAAGATATCCTGCCCACAGACTAGAGTTGTTGGCGTGTGAAAAGTTTAGTCACTGGCTCAAGGGACATTCATTTACAGTTTGGACTGATAATAATCCCCTCACATACATAATGACGAAACCAAAACTCGATGCCTGCGAGCAACGCTGGGTAGCTAAATTGGCGCCCTACTCATTCGATCTGAAGCACATCGCAGGGACAAAGAACATTGTGCCTGACACCCTCAGTAGGGACCCACTTGCCAAGTTAATTAGTGACAGGTTGATCAGTGAGAACTATGGCAGTCTGCTTGCTGAAGCCGATGCTAAAGGAGAAGATGGGATTCAAGATGTGTTTCGCTTGAAGGTCCAGAGTCACATAGTAACAAAGCAAGCTGGGAAAATCTCTGGAAATCAGTCCGACAGCTGTCCTTTAACCTGTGGCTCTGCAGTAGTGAAAGCGGTCTGTGAAGTCTATGATCAGTGGGATGTAGTGACTGAAGCTCGAGCAGGACAGTTAGTGCAGTCTATGCAACAACTCACATCTCCAGGCCAAGACTCCCTTCCTGCGATCTCTTTCGAGGAGCTTCAGCGGAGCCAAGAACTTGATCCTACGATTTCAAAGGCTATCCTGTTCGTGAACCGCAAAAGACGGCCTTGAAGACGAGAGAGGGATGGATTTGATTCACGAACCCTTGCACTCATCAAACAGCGGCTCAGGGTCTAAGATGGAATGCTTTAAAGGGTGACAAAGGACCCTTTGAGCAAACAAAAGAGACATCAGTATGTGCTGCCCCAAAGTATGAAGGTGTCACGAGAATTTCTATCTCTAATAGTTAAACTCAACTGTTACTCAAGCTTTGAATAATTCCACTGGTCAAAGTAACGAAAACAAATTATCATTTACTTGATCAACAACATAGGAAATATCTGTTTCCCCCTCTATTGTTCATGTCACCCCTTTAAATGTCATATTTAATTAATTAGCCAATATAATCACTTACTCTGCATAAGTAAGCCTTGCTATTTTATCCCATGCATCTATTAAAAACATTTGTTTGAGACTTTGTCTCCTACTCTCCCCTTAACATAATATTATAGGAGACTTCCATCAATCCTGGAAAAAAGAAAACTCCCACTCAGAAGACACTAGATAATACCACATTTCATTAAGTTCACTACACCTTCTACTATAAACCTATAACCCCTTTCTAGTAATTGAATCATCACAACCTGTTGCATTGATGTTTTAAAATATAAACCTATTGTTTAATAAATCCAGAACTTACAAAAAAATTGTACTTAATCCATCAGCCTAATAGTACCAACTATCTCCCATTGTTCAACGTACCATAAACAGATTATCGTTATTAGAAGTAATGAACTGTCTGCATAACAAACTATAGAATGTAATAATAATAATACAATTTATCAAAGAACGTTCCATATTCAACTCTCTAGATATGTGCTTCACATTATCCCAATACGTCCTACATATCTCAATATAGCCCAACCATCACTACTTTCTTTCACCCTCTTACAAAATCTATTATTCTCTATCGCTAACATTCCATATAACGGTACTTTAACAGATGACAAATTATTTTTAAATTATAGTCAAAACAAACAAAACATCTATTCACATCGATGCAACTTTAATTCCTATGTTATACCATCCGCTATGTGTTGGTAAGAAAATCTCTCCCGTATAATGTTATCAATTCACCTAGTGATCTAGGTCAATAGCATCAATGTAAAAGTTTTGCTTTCTGTCCCTACCTGGGTTTGATCCAGGGAGTCTCTACACACATCCACAACATTCACCATCGAAACACCGTTACCCGTTGCTCCACAAAATCTGCGATCCTTGCAAAGCAAGGTAAACAACTGAGTCAATATCACTATGAGGTGCCTTTGGTGTCCTCATCAGACTCACTCAGTCATCATGAAAATGTAGCAGAATAATGAAAGTCTGAGGTCTTATTATAAGTGGCCAAACATTTGCACACATATCAGTAGAATGATAAGTCTCTAAAAAAGTGTTTCCTTCATTTTATTAAATTTTTTTCATTGGATGTACATGATTTTGGCATGTCCCACACACTGCTCTGCTAACTACAGTGTGTGTAATAAGTGGTTAAATGATACTAAATCCAATTTTTTTTTACATGGTTTTACTGTCCACAATAAGTTACAGTGGGGAAAAAAAGTATTTAGTCAGCCACCAATTGTGCAAGTTATCCCACTTAATAAGATGAGAGAGGCCTGTAATTTTCATCATAGGTACACGTCAACTATGACAGACAAATTGAGGAAAAAAAATCAAAAAAATCACATTGTAGGATTTTTTATGAATTTATTTGCAAATTATGGTGGAAAATAAGTATTTGGTCAATAACAAAAGTTTCTCAATACTTTGTTATATACCCTTTGTTGGCAATGACACAGGTCAAACGTTTTCTGTAAGTCTTCACAAGGTTTTCACACACTGTTGCTGGTATTTTGGCCCATTCCTCCATGCAGATCTCCTCTAGAGCAGTGATGTTTTGGGGCTGTCGCTGGGCAACACGGACTTTCAACTCCCTCCAAAGATTTTCTATGGGGTTGAGATCTGGAGACTGGCTAGGCCACTCCAGGACCTTGAAATGCTTCTTACGAAGCCACTCCTTCGTTGCCCGGGCGGTGTGTTTGGGATCATTGTCATGCTGAAAGACCCAGCCACGTTTCATCTTCAATGCCCTTGCTGATGGAAGGAGGTTTTCACTCAAAATCTCACGATACATGGCCCCATTCATTCTTTCCTTTACACGGATCAGTCGTCCTGGTCCCTTTGCAGAAAAACAGCCCCAAAGCATGATGTTTCCACCCCCATGCTTCACAGTAGGTATGGTGTTCTTTGGATGCAACTCAGCATTCTTTGTCCTCCAAACACGACGAGTTGAGTTTTTACCAAAAAGTTATATTTTGGTTTCATCTGACCATATGACATTCTCCCAATCCTCTTCTGGATCATCCAAATGCACTCTAGCAAACTTCAGACGGGCCTGGACATGTACTGGCTTAAGCAGGGGGACACGTCTGCCACTGCAGGATTTGAGTCCCTGGCGGCGTAGTGTGTTACTGATGGTAGGCTTTGTTACTTTGGTCCCAGCTCTCTGCAGGTCATTCACTAGGTCCCCCCGTGTGGTTCTGGGATTTTTGCTCACCATTCTTGTGATCATTTTGACCCCACGGGGTGAGATCTTGCGTGGAGCCCCAGATCGAGGGAGATTATCAGTGGTCTTGTATGTCTTCCATTTCCTAATAATTGCTCCCACAGTTGATTTCTTCAAACCAAGCTGCTTACCTATTGCAGATTCAGTCTTCCCAGCCTGGTGCAGGTCTACAATTTTGTTTCTGGTGTCCTTTGACAGCTCTTTGGTCTTGGCCATAGTGGAGTTTGGAGTGTGACTGTTTGAGGTTGTGTACAGGTGTCTTTTATACTGATAACAAGTTCAAACAGGTGCCATTAATACAGGTAACGAGTGGAGGACAGAGGAGCCTCTTAAAGAAGAAGTTACAGGTCTGTGAGAGCCAGAAATCTTGCTTGTTTGTAGGTGACCAAATACTTATTTTCCACCATAATTTGCAAATAAATTCATTAAAAATCCTACAATGTGATTTTCTGGATTTTTTTTCCTCAATTTGTCTGTCATAGTTGACGTGTACCTATGATGAAAATTACAGGCCTCTCTCATCTTATTAAGTGGGATAACTTGCACAATTGGTGGCTGACTAAATACTTTTTTTCCCCACTGTATTTGATAAAACAAGTAATTTTGATCATGTATATTGTATTTTCATAATCATATTGAACATTTTGCATGTGTCCCTGAAATTGCTGTCCACCCTGTCATTATGGGGTAACTGCCCCTTTAAGAAACCCACTGATGTTTTCAGTGACATCACTACGAGCATTTTGTCTTTCTTCAATGAAGGCTGAAGCAGTGTCTAGTTGCAGAGTAAGTATTTACACTTATGTTTCATAATTTTCATCATATTATGTGTGTAGTTGGATGTTGTCAAGCTTAACATGTCCACTCTGTCATAGTGAAATATCAATTGATAGAAAAACCTATCAGAACTTTGAAATATATTTGTAAAACAGTACACAGTCAGCTTGCTAACTGTAGTATGTTGCTAAGTGAAGGTCCACCATGTGCTCATTAAATGCTAACATTAGCCAAAAATGTCCACCCTGTCATTGTCCACCCTGTCAGCAACCCTTCCATGACAGGGTGGACATGGTTCATGACAGGAAGGACATGTGCATAGTTTAGGCCACATACTGATAATGTTACACATATTACAACAGCTATTACACACATTTTATAACAGTACATGCTATACATAGTAAGAATGGACAATATGGAGAAAAAAAATTGGCGATATCGGTATCAGCAAACCTAGTTTGATAATGCAAGCCTAGTTTGCCGGGACTGCCAATTAAAGTGTGTAAGGGAACATTTTGAATCGTCTTTTTCAAGGAATGAGATCAAAAGGAGCTGAGATAGCAAGGAGATATCGGGAACGTCGTGATGCTGACCCAGACAGAAGAAGAAAGTACCTTGAGAAAGAAAGGGTCAAATGGAAAAAAGACAGAGAGACTGGAAAGAAGAAGGGTGTCAATGAGCTCAGTGAGAGAGAGAAGAGGGCAAAAAGAAAGAAATGGAGAGAGGCAAAAAGTCAAGCCAGAGCCAGAAACAGGGCCAGTGCTTTGCTACAGTCAGAGACACCACCCAACTCCCCTGCTGAAACTGGACACATCTGTCGAGCTATTCTTCATCCCAGAGAGGGATATTGAATCAAAGCCTGAGGTACTTGCAATAGCTGCCATAAAAGGCACTATGAGAATCCACCAAGCTATCAGTCTGACACCCGGCTATCATGTCTGTGTAAAAGGGAGGAAGGTGTTTTGGACTGCCCCTGCTTTAACCTTCAAGAGGTCACTCTAGCTAATGTTCCTGTTTCATCTGACAAGTCCCCAGCATGTGGAAAGACACCAGATAATCCTAGGAGACAAGAAATGATTGAGGTAAAGCACATTGGAGAGTGGTGCGTCGTTAATTATGACAATGAAGCATACCCAGGTATCATCATGGATGCAGAAGGGCACAGTGTGAAAGTTAAGTGTATGCAACGCCATGGCATAAACAAGTTCAAATGGCCAAGTCTTCGGGACGACATCTGTTGGTACCATGACTGGCAGGTACTTTGCCTAATATCAGAACCACAGGCTCTGAACAAGCGCTCTGTACAGATTGAAGTGTCTGCATGGAAGTATGTGGAACAGCAACTGCAGAACTGAGCCATGTCTCTGCAGAAAGGGAGAGACTGTTTGGAGATGCGTCCAAGTGATCTTTCTGTAATATTCTGTTTTTTCAAATCAACTGTTCTCCACTTAAAAAACATTTTTCTTCTTGTTCTACAGTTGAATGTTTGACTTTCACTGGGCAGAATGATGTACAGAGTTTAACGCTAGAAGGCCACATTAATGTCTCATTTTGGGCATCTTTATTCAGTGGCTGCATGCAGGTAGAGTGGATCAAAAACAGTCTGTTCAACTTGTAATTTCCCCCTACATGGGAAAAGGCATTTTTTACATCATTTTCTTGCATTGTTCCTTGCATTTATGAGGCCATTCAATGACATTTCACAACGTGTCCACCCTGTCATGCCCAGGGTCCACCCTGTCATGTCACTGTCCACCCTGTTATTTTCATGTTCTAAGAAAATAAACAAATTATTTTCACAAGTTAGCAAAATCTTTTGTGTGATTCCTTTATAAACAAATGAGGGCCAAATAGTATTGTTTGAAAGTTTGACCAGATATCTTTTTTGTTAGATTTTATTTAGAAAAGAAAGTGCAACTCTCGCAGATTTTATAGAGAAACAAATAGTTTGCCATAATTTCATTATTATCCAAATACTTTTCCCATAAACTAAAATATATTGTTGAGAAAGTGACTAAATAGTTTTCTGAAAATGTACGTTTTATAATCACTATGTAATTACAATGTATTTATTCTGCTTTGAAATTGTCCATGACAGGGTGGACATATTTTGCTGTTTGCATGTAAATTGTCTGCTTGCAGTTAATTTATAAAAAGTGTGGGAGCTTGACCAATATGCATTTCTAACAGCATAACATATACTTAATACAATGAATATGAAGTTCAATGGAAAATCTCAGCTTTTTTTGGGGGAAATGGGGAAGTCTCAAAGGCACCTTATGGTGATATTGACCCAACTACTTCCATGTCGCATAGCAAGTTACGTCACCACTCTAAACGTCACTAGTCCGCAACACTAACTAGCTAGCCCTTTCATACCAAACATTCAACCCCCTATGACTTCCTTCTCCACAGCAACCATTGATCCTTGTACACCTAACGTAACCATTAACATCCCTTACATCAATACTTGCTATAGTTGATTCATATCCATATTCAATTCAATAGTCCACATTACAACTCAGATCAATGGGTTCCTCGGACTCCTCTTCACTAGAGTCTACTCCCCCTTCCTCTAGATCTAGTCACGCCTCATCTTCCTCTTCCTCATTACCAGAACCGGGCGGTGGGTGTTTATAGGTTTTTTCTCTCTTTCCACCCCGATTATCCCGCTTGCCCTTTCCTTTATGTCTGCAGTCGCGATGGTTATGGCCTGTTTTGTTACAGTATTTACACGGGGCCTCACACTCTCTGGCAAAGTGCCCTCCCTTTTTACAGTTTAAGCACTTCTTCCCTCCCCCATAGCCCTCACTCTTTCCTGCCCTATCTCCTCTCTCTCCTGGGTTTTTACCCCTATCAGCTATTTCGCCTAGTGTGGCTATTAAATACTCTTCTCCCTTCTGTTCTTTTCTTGCTCTGTCCTGTCTATTATTCTCCCTACTTTCTCTACGTTTTCTGAGTTCCCTTCCTAACACTTCCCCCTCTTTCTTATCTTTACTGGTCTCCACCCCCCCCCCCCCCCCTGCTCCTTCCTCCTCCAACATTCCGGCTTGGCCGTCATATGGCGGGGGAGGTGTGGGGACCTGTCCTACTCTTCTTCTACACACAACAACCTCATCATCTGGGTTCTCTTTCCCAGCCTGTTCTGCCAGGACTAGATATAACCTTTCTGCCCTCTGCTCTGGGGGAGGCACTGAGACCTCAACCTTCACTTCTCTTTTCCGAGCCTCAGAGAGCCACACCCTAGCAGTGTCTAGCCCCTCTACTCGCTGTTTCTTTAGATCAGTTCCACAGTTTACATGCATCTGTATAATCATAGACTCTAACTTGTCTACATCGAGATGCCCAAAAAACCCATACTTCTTCCCCCAAATGGGTCCATAGTATATATCCCTTTTATCCTTTAACACTGTCACGCCCTGGCTCTGGGACTCTGTTATGTTGAGCCAGGGTGTGTTGTTTCTATGTGTTTTGTGTTCTAGGTTTATTATCTAGCTCTTGTGTTTCTGTGTTGGCCGGGGTGGTTCTCAATCAGAGGCAACGAGTATCAGCTGTTGCTTGTTGTCTCTGATTGGGAACCATACTTAGGCAGCCTGTTTGCCACAGTGTTTTGTGGGATCGTGTTCCGTGTATGGTTTGTGTCTGTTACCTAGGACTTCACTTATCGTTTTGTTGTTTTGTTTCGTGAGGTGAATAAAATAAAAAGTATGTTCACTCATCACGCTGCGCATTGGTCCACTTCCTCCAACGATCGTGACAAACACCATATACTTCTCATCCCCGGTTAATTCCAGGTCCTCCTTTGAGGATTTACCTCCCATGGCGTATTCTTGATAAGCCTATAATATCTCATACATTAAAGAGTCTTCTTTCTATTGAGTAATCTTGAGATTTCTAGAAAATCTAATACATGAAGGGATTTACCCGTTACGGTTTAATCTCGATAATTCTAGAAAATCTCATACATTAAGAATTCTTCCTCTTATACATTAGAGAGTCTATAGTATAAAGTATCCCCCCTTGTATCTCTTAATAGTCCATTCTTGATACTATTTCAATACAGATACTATTGGTAATGGCCTCTACTACCATGAGTCATTACGGACCCACCCTTCTCATTTTGATGTTACGGGTGTTGCGATCCGGCTCGAAGGACCAATTGTCACGAGAATTTCTATCTCTAATAGTTCAACTGTTACTCAAGCTTTGAATAATTCCCCGAGGTTGTAAGACTCTAGTTAATAATGAATTAAACAAAGTCCCATTTCTGCAATGAATCAGTTTCTTTATTCATGAGAGCTCTGGCACTAAAAACACACACAGCCTTTTTATATGTGTCCACACAAAGGACTTCGCTCCGCCCACCTTTAGGCGGCCTGTGAATTTCCACAGTATAGAATGTTTAAGTTTAGCAGTTTCTAGGTCCCCCTTACTATGGAATGCTTGTCTCCAACAGTTTCTACCCATCTTCCCTGTTAGTGGTTTTATTGTCTTATAACTCTAACACAGTTTACACATTTATACAGTATCGGGGTGGAAATACTTTAGTCATTACTTTAAACATACAAATCTTCTATCAGAAGGAGAAAGCATTGAGTGGTGTGCATGACCTTGTCGGCCACCAAGGGCAAGCTAAAACTCTTCAAATCAAATCAAATTGTATTTGCCACATGCGCCGAATACAACAGGTGTAGACCTTACAGTGAAATGCTTACTTACAAGCCCTTAACCAACAATGCAGTTTTAAGAAGGCCGAGCAGTTGAGGAGGCCGAGCAGTTGCCATACCAGGCAGTGATGCAACCAGTCAGGATGCTCTCAATGGTGCAGCTGTATAACTTTTTGAGGATCTGAGGACCCATTCCAAATCTTTTCAGTCTCCTGAGGGGGAATAGGCTTTGTCGTGCCCTCTTCACGACTGTCTTGGTGTGTTTGGACAATGATAGTTTGTTGGTGATGTGGACACCAAGTAACTTGAAGCTCTCAACCTGTTCCACTACAGCCCCATCAACGAGAATGGGGGCGTGCTCAGTCCTCTTTTTTTTCCCGTAGTCCACAATCATCTCCTTTGTCTTGATCATGTTGAGGGAGAGGTTGTTATCCTGGCACCACACGGCCAGGTCTCTGACATACTCCCTATAGGCTGTCTCATCGTTGTCGGTGATCAGGCCTACCACTGTTGTGTCGTCGGCAAACTTAATGATGGTCTTGGAGTCGTGTCTGGCCATGCAGTCATGGGTGAACAGGGAGTACAGGAGGGGACTGAGCACGCACCCGAGGGGCCCCCGTGTTGAGGATCAGCGTGGCAGATGTGTTGTTACCTACCCTTACCACCTGGGGTCGGTCCGTCAGGAAGTCAAGGATCCAGTTGCAGAGGGAGGTGTTTAGTCCCAGGGTCCTTAGCTTAGTGATGAGCTTTGAGGGCACTATGGTGTTGAACGCTGAGCTGTAGTCAATGAATAGCATTCTCATGTAGGTGTTCCTCTTGTCCAGGTGGGAAAGGGCAGTGTGGAGTGCAATAGAGATTGCATCATCTGTGGATCTGTTGGGGCGGTATGCAAATTGGAGTGGGTCTAGGGTATCTGAGATAATGATGTTGATGTGAGCCATGACCAGCCTTTCAAAGCACTTCATGGCTACAAACGTGAGTGCTATGGGTCGGTAGTCATTTAGGCAGGTTATCTTAGTGTTCTTGGGCACAGGGTCTATGGTGGTCTGCTTGAAACATGTTGGTATTACAGACTCAGTCAGGGACATGTTGAAAATGTCAGTGAAGACACTTGTCAGTTGGTCAGCGCATGCTCGGAGTACGCGTCCTGGTAATCCGTCTGGCCCTGCGGCCTTGTGAATGTTGACCTGCTTAAAATTCTTACTCACATCAGCTACGGAGAGCATGATCACATAGTCATCTGGAACAGCTGATGCTCTCATGCATGCTTCAGTGTTGCTTGCCTCAAAGCGAGCATAGAAGTGATTTAGCTTGTCTGGTAGGCTCGTGTCACTGGGCAGTTCGCGGCTGTGCTTCCCTTTGTAGTCTGTAATAGTTTGCAAGTCCTGCCACATGCGACGAGCGTTGGAGCCGGTGTAGTACGATTCAATCTTAGTCCTGTATTGACTCTTTGCCTGTTTGATGGTTCGTCGGAGGGCATAGCGGGATTTCTTATAAGCGTCCGGGTTAGAGTCCCGCTCCTTGAAAGCGGCAGCTCTACCCTTTAGCTCAGTGCGGATGTTGCCTGTAATCCATGGCTTCTGGTTGGGGTATGTACGTACGGCCACTGTGGGGACGATGTCATCGATGCACTTATTGATGAAGCCAGTACTGATGTGGTGTACTCCTCAATGCCATCGAAAGAATCCCGGAACATATTCCAGTCTGTGCTAGAGAAATAGTCCTGTAGCTTAGCATCTGCGTCTCTGACCACTTCCTTATTAACCGAGTCACTGGTTCTTCCTGCTTTAGTTTTTGCTTATACGCAGGAATCAGGAGGATATAATTATGGTCAGATTTGCCAAATGGAGGGCGAGGGAGAGCTTTGTACGCGTCTCTGTGTGTGGAGTAAAGGTGGTCTAGAGTATTTTTTCCTCTGGTTGCACATTTAACATGCTGGTAGAAATTAGGTAGAACGGATTTAAATGTCCCTGCATTAAAGTCCCCGGCCACTAGGAGTGCTGCCTCTGGATGAGCGTTTTCCTGTTTGGTTATAGCCTTATACAGCTCATTGAGTGCAGTCTTAGTGCCAGCATCGGTTTGTGGTGGTAAATAGACAGCTACGAAAAATATAGATGAAAATTCCCTTGGTAAATAGTGTGGTCTACAGCTTATCATGAGATACTACCTCAGGCGAGCAAAACCTCAAGATTTCCTTAATATTAGATTTCGTGCACCAGCTGTTGTTTACAAATATACACAGCCTGCCACACCTTGTCTTACCGGAGTCAACCGTTCTATCTTGCTGATGTAGTGTATATCCCCCCAGCTGTATGTTATCCATGTCGTCGTTCAGCCACGACTTGGTGAAACATAAGATATTACAGTTTTTTATGTCCCGTTGGTAGAATATCCGTGATCGTAGGTCGTCTATTTTGTTTTCCAATGATTGTACGTTGGCTAATAGGACTGATGGTAGAGGCAGATTACTCGCTCGACGTCAGATCCTTACAAAGCACCCCGACCTACGTCCACGATATCTCCGTCTCGTTCTCATGAGAATGACGGGGATTTGGGCCTTGTCGGGTGTCTGTAGAATATCCTTCGCCTCCGACTTGTTGAAGAAAAATCTTTGTCCAATACGAGGTGAGTAATCGCTGTCCTGATATCCAGAAGCTATTTTTGGTCATAAGAGACGGTGGCAGAAACATTATGTACAGAATAAATTACAAATAAAGTGAAAAAACACACATAATAGCACAATTGGTTAGGGGGCCTTAAAACGGCAGCCATTTCCTCCGGCGCCATTATTTGGCAAGGCAGCGTTTCTTCTGGACCAAGATGGAGCATGATGTGAAGGAGTACGTCAAGTGCTGTCGGAGATGCATCCTAGCTACAGTGCCTTGCAAAAGTATTTATCCCCCTTGGAGTTTTTCCTATTTTGTTGCATTAAAACCTGTAATTTAAATGGATTTTTATTTGGATTTCATGTAATGGACATGCACAAAATAGTCCAAATTGGTGAAGTGAAATGAAAAACAAACTTGTTTCAACAATTGTTTTTTCTTCTAATAATGGGAAAGTGTTACGTGCATATGTATTCAACCCCTTTGCTATGAAGCCCCTAAATAAGATCTGGTGCAACCAATTACCTTCAGAAGTCACATAATTAGTTAAAGTCCACCTGTGTGCAATCTAAGTGTCACTTGATCTCAGTATATATACACCTGTTCTGAAAAGTCCCAGAGTCTGCAACACCACTAAGCAAGGGGCACCACCAAGCAAGCGGCACCATGAAGACCAAGGAGCTCTCCAAACCGGTCAGGGACAAAGTTGTGGAGAAGTACAGATCAGGGTTGGGTTATAAAAAAATATCAGAAACTTTGAACATCCCACAGAGCACGATTAAATCCATTATTAAAAAATTGAAAGAATATGGCACCACAACAAACCTGCCAAGAGAGGGCCGCCCACCAAAACCAATGGACCAGGCAAGGAGGGCATTAATCAGAGAGGCAACAAAGAGACCAAAGATAACCCTGAAGGAGCTGCAAAGTGCCACAGCGAAGATTGGAGTATCTGTCCATAGGACCACTTTAAGCCATACACTCCACAGAGCTGGGCTTTACTGAAGAGTGGCCAGAAAAAAGCCATTGCTTAAAGAAAGAAATAAGCAAACACGTTTGGTGTTCGTCAAAAGGCATGTGGGAGACTCCCCAAACATATTGAAGAAGGTACTCTGGTCAGGTGAGACTAAAATTGAGCTTTTTGGCCATCAAGGAAAACTTTATGTCTGGCGCAAACCCAACACCTCTCATCACCCCGAGAATACCATTCCCACAGTGATGCATGGTGGTGGCAGCATCATGCTGTGGGGATGTTTTTCATCGGCAGGGACTGGGAAACTGGTCAGAATTGAAGAAATGATGGATGGCGCTAAAAATAGGGAAATACTTGAGGGAAACCTGTTTCAGTCTTCCAGAGATTTGAGACTGGGACGGAGGTTCACCTTCCAGCAGGACAATGACCCTAAGCATACTGCTAAAGCAACACTCAAGTGGTTTAAGGGGAAACATTTCAATGTCTTGGAATGGCCTAGTCAAAGCCCAGACCACAATCCAATTGAGAATCTGTGGTATGACTTCAAGATTGCTGTACACCAGCGGAACCCATCCAACTTGAAGGATCTGGAGAAGTTTTGCCTTGAAGAATGGGCCAAAATCCCAGTGGCTAGATGTGCCAAGCTTATAGAGACATACCCCAAGAGACTTGCAGCTGTAATTGCTGCAAAAGGTGGCTCTACAAAGTATTGACTTTGGGGGGGGGGGGTTTCACAATTAAAAATATTTTGCATCTTCAAAGAGGTAGGCATGTTGTATAAATCAAATGATACAAACCCCCAAAAAATCAATTATAATTCCAGGTTGTAAGGCAACAAAATAGGAAAAATGCCAAGGGGGGTGAATACTTTCGCAAGCCACTGTACATCGGAACCTTCTTCTAGACATCAGCTTTGTGCCGGTAGAAACGCCTGAGGGTGATTCTTGTGAATCTCAATCAGATGGAGGTCTAGATCCAGAGTGTGAGGATCAGTCAATGGACCTTTCAGACTCCGATGAAGAGGAAAGCTCTGAGATATGACCAGTTCATGGATACTCTGTGGAGTAGATGGCTCTGCAAGTCAGGAATCTTCGGAGGAACAGGAGTCAGTCAGAGATGAAAAGTCAGCGTACAGCTGTAGGGTCAATCCGTCAAGCCCAGCTACCTCTCAATAATGAGACTGACATTAGCATTCCTGACTATGACAGTCTAGCTGTAGTCCCTGACACAGAACTTTCAGGCATTCCTGACTCAGTTGCACCAGCTGATTTAGCTAGTGACCAAGATTTACAAAGACCGGGTTCAGGTGATTCGCAATATCGTCTTATTGAGACAATGGCTCAGAGACCATTCACTATTAAGGGCTTAGCCACCAAACTAGGAAAGAAGTCCCAGTCTCTTCTAACTTAAAGGGTTTTCTTTATTTCTTCTGTTGTTTTTAGGAATATTCATTGATATGTAGAGACATCTAAGTGATGTGTAGAATGGTGTCAAGGGATAATGTGATGTGGAGACGAGTGTTGTATGGTATACTTGGCATCGTATTAGTCTAGGAGGTTCTCGGGCCTGATCAACCTTAGATTCCTCTGAATCTGCCCAGCAGATGGCTTGTATAGCAGAGACCGAAGATGAGATTTTGGTGTTCACTTGTGCCAGTGACTCAGTAGAGTTTGTTGTCCCTTGTGCTTTATATCCTGTTTGATATGCACTCAGGATTTTGGTGAATTTTAGGAGAGGTGAATGTAACAGGTGTAAAATATACTTTATGTATTTCACTGAAAATCCCTCATATTTATTTTCATTTATTATTTTAAGGTTATTTTTTAGATGTATTACACTACTTTCAAGAAAACTATTTTATTGTATTTATTTTCTAAATTGTGTTGATGTCATCAACGGGAGCCATGCTTTTCAGTGTTGCCAATTTAGCGACTTTGTCGCTATATTTAGCGAGTATTCAGACCCCTCTAGCGACACATTTTCAAAAAAGCGACTAGCGACAAATCTAGCGGCTTTTTCTGGCGTTATTGGAGACTTTTGGCAACTCTGACGTGAAAGCACGTATCGTTTCTTACTCTTCTCAATGAGCAGCGGGTGCTGCTGTGGGCCCCACCCCTGGGCCCCACCCCTGGGCCCCACCCCGTCCCAAAGCACTCACAGGCGGCCCAGTCCTCGTGCCGCTGTCCCTCCCAGCTGCAGTCAGAGCAGGAGATGTTCACCCCTCCGCGTCCAGACTGCAAATGAATCGCGCATGCGGGAAGCTGCCACTGGCTGATGTAATGTAAAACAGTCATGAAATGTAAAACATTTTTAAAAACAAGAATCGACAGAAAGTTCATTTGTAGTTCTAAACATATTTAGGGTGTTTTTTACTCACTTTTTGTCTCTCCCACAAAGTTATTGCTCTCTCCTATAGCGTCCATCACAATTACATGCACATGGCCAATTATGCAAATTCGGTGATTACGTCATTTAGCGACTTTTAGGACAGCCAATAGCTACTTTCCTTACTGAGGAGTTGGCAACACTGCTTTTACTCCTCAGTTTGCTCAAAGCGTGATGATGAGAGGTATGTGTTTATGTATGCTCCGGTCTTTTGAACGCACATGTTAGCAAATGTTCATAAATGCACAACAACAAAAAAAGCAAAAATGATATCGTCATTGATTTTGTGTTGTTGCACCACTGTTGGTATGAATATATATTAGCGTGAATGGGGATAATTTTCGAGTGCAACTTTGATTGCAACTTTGCAAGGCTAGCCCAGCTACTGTTAGCTTTGGGTGCGGGAGAGAGTCTCTTTCAGGGACAGACAGCGTGAGTTTTCTGACGGTTTTCTAACGGACATTCTCCTCTGTCTTTTGTCTTTTGTCAGGCAAATATACTTATGTACAATATGAGAGTCCAGATGGCAGCATTAACGTTGCCTTGCATTTGTATCCATTCCATGCAGGTATGTTGTGAAATGTGACGTTTTTGTATTTCATGTTTAATGTTCCTAGTTAGCTGTCGTTCATTTTATTGCCAGGCCAGTCATGTCAGGAATTGCGTTGTCGCCTCATTTGTATGCCTTGGGTATAATAGTACACTAAAATAATGATTTAACACTTATTAGCAAATTATTGGTGTACAATGTTTATAAAAATGAAATGTGAGTCTTTTGAAAATATTTACATGTACATTTTGTACAGTGCATTTTTTTGTTGATGTGAGTTTGCTCAAAGCATGATGAGAGGCAAATATACTTATGTTTGAGAGTCCAGACGGCAGTATTAACGTTTGCCTTGCATTTGTATCCATTCCATGCAGTCATTAAAAGAGAGACAACGGGCAGAATTGTGTTCAGAGCATTCCTTTCCCTTCCACATACACCTCACCAGAACACAACGCAGAAAGGTAACGGTACCGAACTGGGTACATAGGCTATGACTTAATGAAACATTTGTGTTTACTAACAGTCATGAAGACCTCCATCAAGCTGTAGGCCTAACTCTACTAGCTGAAAAATATTTGCAATTAAAGAAATGAAATCAATCTTTCCAAAAAAATATTTTATTCAGTCAAATATTTGTAATCTTAGACACCATACCCAGAGCCCTACAAAGGCCCATACCTGAGGTGTAACATTACAGAAATGCACGTGTAAGGACTGGAATATTAATGATGGACTTTCTGAGAGATCACTCTGTGTAAACATATGGACACACTTGCAAATGGCATCCAATACCCAATATACAACTTAACTCATGGTTTTCCCTTTCATAATTTCAACAGTTAATCATTGTTACTCTCCCTGGTATATTTGGGTCCCAGTATCGGCAACAGTGACATCCCCATTGAAAGGTGTTTAAAATGAGTTAGTAGCCCTATTTATAAACAAAAAATCCTAAATTAGTTGTTTCTGGAATTCAGTCAATCCCACCATGTTCAAATGCACTGAGCGTGATTTCCAGGCTACAGAATTTACATGATTCAGGCTAAACAAAAGTAAATATTACCAATATTTTCTCTGAGATGAAGCTTAGCTATCACCACTGTCAGTTTGATGGCTCAATTTGGTCATAACACATAAAAACGAACAAACACAAACTACAAAAATAAAAACAATCACAGTTTAGTTTTAAAAAAACAGAGAAAATATGTACTCCGTATTAAAAGTACAGCTACACTCCTTGAGTGGTTGGTCCAAATCCATGAATAAGTGGCAATGCCTTGATTGAGAAATATCAAAATACAAAATATACAACAGCCCTGTTTGATAGCAGTTTCCATACTGCAGCACCATGTCTGTTACTGGCTACACATTTGGTACCTATTTCCCAGAACTCATCTATGACATAAGAGGTCTTCTCTGCACCGCAGCTTGTAGCATCAGCTCCTGGCTGTTTGGGGTACCTCTACAGCTTGATAAAACCTGCGTTATTCCAGGTTAATTAACCATTTGTGATTAAAACTTTGGTGCAATTCTCTTTCTGTGTCTTTGTTGAACTCCTGTTGTAATCCTGAGAGAACAGGAGGGGTGAAAAGCCAGGGTTTCCCACTACTAAACATCACTACTAGGCGGGGCACAAAGTTCTCTAGATCCAGCATCCAGGCCTGCAGGAATCAAACATTTCAGTTGAAGGCAATTGAATCCCAATTCTCTTGGGCTGGGAGGGGTTGACAGTGCTAGGCTGGGGTGCTGGCCCTGCCTAGGCAATGGCAGGAGACACATAATGCTTCTGATCTAGGATCAGTGTACCCTCCTCAAATCTTCTATTTATGAAGAAGGTATGCAAAGCTGACCTTAGATCAGCCTCTAGAGCAAGGACGGGCAACTCCAGTCCTCGGGGGCCGGATTGGTGTCACACTTTTGCCCCAGCCCCAGCTAACACATCTGACTCCAATAATAAACTAATTATGATCTTCAGTTTAGAATGCAATTAGTTTAATCAGCTGTGTTTGCTAGGGATGGGGAAATAATGTGACACCACTCCGGCCCCTGAGGACTGTAGTTGCCCTTCCCTGGTCTAGAGGAAACGTTCATACTACTCCATACTGCATAAGTAGAGGGATTTCTGTCTTCAAGGCAAGAGTTCAAACGTCTCTCTCCCATTGTCTCTCTGGCTCATTGACGACAGGGCTGCGGAAAGGCAGGGACCTGGGGAGGCCAAAGATATCTCATTTGGCAGCCTTATTGACCATCATATCTGAGGAGAAAACAGACAGAAAGAGACATACAGAAATTGGTGCAAGTTAGTAAGAGACAAGAATTAGTACAAATATGTGTGTGCGGACAGGTGATTGAGTGTGAGTGTGTGTGGCTCTAACCTTTCAGTGTCTTGTGGACCTCGTTGGGCAGGTCATCCAGCTCCTGTATACTCATCAAGAGGTGAGTGACAGTGGCTTGACCATTCGGCCTGGCAGTCTTCCAGCGCTCCAGCGCCTTAAACCTGAAACCCAATGCAAAAAAAGTTGAGTGTCACATTTAGGGTCACATTATCTAAAAAAGAAATGCTTCAATGAGAAACCCCCAAAATAATGGCTGGCAAGTAATATAAAGTTTAGTTTTAAGGGTGCAGATTCTATATCTATCTACTGTACCTCTGCATGATGACATCCTCCTCACTGGCCTGTATATCGTCCAGGTCTTTGGAGGACAGGTCCAGGCAACCGATAGCCACCTGCTTCCACTCCTTCCCCAGCTGCTTAGCCACCTGCATCAGCTGCTTGGATGACACGTTTGGGTCCTGCATTGTCCGTACTCCGTCTGGAGACAACAGAGGAATGTCAGACATTTAGGCGTTTTTTTCAGGCCAACTGAACAGCAACTCAACAGGAATAAGACCACAGTAATAACAGCAAATGACACAATGGATGTGTTCAAACCATCACCTGACTCATCTGCACATTTACGTCTTTTTTTGGGCAGCTCTTCCTCTGATGTGCTGGTGCTTCTCTTCCTGTCTACAGAAGAGGAGAAAATCCCTGTCAATCAAAAGCTACTTTGTTATGATTGGATGAAAGTTGCTTGTGTACAGATAACTTAATATCCAATATTAGCCAATATTGAGAGGGGGCAAACAAAAATGACAAACTTACTATCTGTCCGTTTCTTTGGCTTTTCAACTGTATTGTCCACACAGTCACCTGAGAGGAAGATAAATTAATCTCCTGCACCTTAACCCACAACCCATTACAGACAGATGCACAGCAGGTGTGTACATACCTTCTCTGATGGTGGCTGACCACACAGTCTGGTCGGACTCCGTCTCTACGAGGGAGAGCTTGAAGGGAGGGGGCTGCTCAAAGAACGCCTCAAAATATCCCTTCAATTTAGTCACGGCCAGCGTGAACGGCAAGTCCTGCAGGACACCATACACACACAACACAGACATATAAATAAACGCACATAGTACATACACTGAGTATACAAAACATTAAGAACACCTGCTCTTTCTATGACATAGACTGACCAGGTGAATCCAGGTGAAAGCTATGATCCCTTATTGATGTCACTTGTTAAATCCACTTAAATCAGTGTAAATGAATGGGAGGAGACAGGTTAAAGAAGGATTTTTAAGCCTAGAGACAATTGAGACATGGATTGTGTACCATTCAGAGGGTGAATGGACAAGACAAAATATTTAAGTGCCTTTGAACAGGGTATGGTAGTACGTGCCAAGCGCATCGGTTTGTGTCAAGAACTGCAACGCTGCTGGGTTTTTCACGCTCAACAGTTTCCTTGTGTGTATCAAGAATGGTCCACCACCCAAATGACATCCAGCCAACTTGACACAACTGTGGGAAGTATTGGCGTTAACATAGGCCAGCATCCCTGTGGTACATTTTCGACACCTTGTAGAGTCCATGCCTCGACGAATTGAGGCTGTTCTGAGGTCAAAAGGGGGTGCAACTCAATATTAGGAAGGTGTTCTTAATGTTTGGTATACTCAGTGTACATTACATAGGTCAGTGCTTACTGGTTATGCAGTAATGGTTGAATGAACCCTCACCGCAGGGCTGATGTCTCCCTCTGGTTCACTCATGAGGCGGTACCTCCTCTCATCCAACTTACAGGTGGGTGGCTTCTCTACCTTCAGGTAACGCTTGTTTGCGCCACGCACCTCCTTCCCTATGTCCTAGAGTGAGGGGTAGAGGAGGAGAAAGAGAGGCAGAGAGACAGTGAAAGAATGAAAGGAATAGATAGAAGTGGACCAGTGATTTTAGGTAAGCAAGAGATTCAAGGGTGGGGATGACTATTCCCAGTTCAGGAAACCTGGAAGCTCGTGGAGGGAGATGTTTTCCACGGTCAACAACTCCTTTCCCTGGCCAGTTAGGTAGGGTTAAATGGACTGTTCTGAAGCTGAGTGCTCTGATGTGTGCTCTCTAGTGCTAACTGTGCCACTAGAGATCCTGGTTCGAATCCAGGCTCTGTCGCAGCCGGCCGCGACCGGGAGACTCATGGGTGGCGCACAATTGGCCCAGCGTCGTCCAGGGTAGGGGAGGGAATGGCCGGCAGGGGTGTAGCTCAGTTGATAGAGCATGGCGTTTGCAATGCCAGGGTTGTGGGTTTGATTCCCACGGGGGGCAAGTATAAAAAATAAAAATAAAAATAAAAGAATGTCGCTCTGGATAAGAGCGTCTGCTAAATGACTAAAATGTAAATGTAAATATGTGTCTCTGCTGAGCTCAGTTATTCAGTCACTCAGCCATTCCCCTCACCACATATACTACTATCACACTAATACACATGCCACTGATACTACACATTACCAGCAATCAAACCACATTTCAGGAACTGGGTGACATGACCTAAGAGACGGTGTAATATCACAGAGTAGATATTCACTGTGGTCTATATTTGATATCACATGGTGTTACTATCCCAATCTAAGCCTATCAGTTGGCAAAACATTGTCATTTTAACCAGTGTTGCCCACTGGGCTAGTTTCAGATCTAATGTATGAGGTTTGGGGTTTCCATCTGAGTTGTTCCTAGATACAGATACACAACTCAATACACAATCATTTGTGTTTATTAATACGCACCAATGCCCTTTGATACAGTGACAAATGAACTCATCTTGATCACCACACACACACACACACACACAGACACACACACACACACACACACACAAACAGACCGCAGACCTCCAGTGTGATGTGATTTCCCTCAGTAGAGACCACAGTGTGAGAGGCACAGAGTGCCAGGAAGTCGGGCCAATGGGCATTACAATCCCTCTGATCACGTTCACCTCTTTGCTCTGACTCAGTAACATGTTACAGTAATGATCCACACACACACTCTGTGTCCCTCTCACCTTAATGTCGGAGGAGTTGTTGGTGGCCAGGTAGATGCGAAAGGAGTAGGAGTTGTTCAGAGCCAGTTCTTTATACACCAGGACCACCCCATGGTGCTCTACAGGCTTGCTGCTCTGGACAATGGGCCCCACCGGGGACAGGGACGATACACGCCACTTTACATGGCTGCAAGAGTGGTCTACCGAGGGCTCGATCACCGGACAGCTGTCCTTCATATGCAGGACACTGAAGGTCATTTCACTGTCGGGATCAGCGAGGCAGAGGGAGTGAGGGAACTGGATGGAGGTGAGGATGGATGAGGGGCTGTTGACACAGTCCACGTTGAAGATGGGCCCAGCGAACCACCAGGAGTCCCTGAGGAACATGCCGAACTTGGACCAGGACAGGACCGAGTAGCAGATCAGGACTCTCTCTGACACCTCAAACACCAGGCCGGTGACAGAGCACTCATATGTCCCCTCTCCCTCCAGCTGCACCCTGACACACAGAACCAGAGAGATGGACAGACTCATACCAGTCAGACAGACACTCAGCAGGAGAGGTTTAGTGGTTTGGGGATTTTCTTTTTTATTAAAAAAAAGAGGTAGATACTAAGTGAGTAAGAGATTTAGAGATGGAGAAAAAAGAGGGAGAGAGAAGGAGAAGCTGAGTGAGAAAGAGAAGGAACGAGGCTACAGGTAGAAGAGGTACACTCACTGTAGGCGTCCTTTAGAGATCTTCCTGGGAGTAACCAGTTCATTGCCTTGACTCTGACAGACAAACAGACATGGTACTAAGATTAGCCCCTGTTCCTCTAGTGAGTCTACAGACATTCTGTACGTCTCTGAGATTTAATTACGCAACTATCATTCAATTCCACAATCAAACAAATGTACTTACCTGCTGGACAGCCTTGCATTTTTCACAGCATGGCTTGGGGGGCACATCTGACAAAGGTGAGGTCAAAAGTCAAACTAGGCACTCCCTGTTGAGGAATACTCTACCTCGCAGACTATGATTTGCAGACACATTTTCATAAACCTATGAATGCACCCAGATATCCTCTCTCTAGCCTTCAACCATTACGATATCCTTTATCTAGGATAGCTAGGCCTTTTGTGGAAAAAGCTAAACATTTGATAGTAGAATGACTTTTGTCAAACTGAGGATACCTTTAGCAAGGGAAACCTCTGCATCAGGTTGAGGAGCCGACTCTGATTCTGTGGAGAGAGAAGTTACTCCTCATGAAGGAAGTTGGGGGAGAGGAGCAGTAATTCTACTCAGGTCATTCCAAGAGGCATGATAAGGCAGATATACTCTAAGGCATTGTGTCTGATGTTTTAGTTCCCACTCACCATTACTGGAACCCTCAACGTCAGGCTCCTCTGATTCTGTTGGGACAAACAAAAAAAGAATACAATTATTTCTAAAAAAAGATCCAAAGACACAACCCAGGTGCTGGTGTGAACGTGTATCATCACCGTTTGGAAATTATTTTGATGAAGCTGAAAAAATGAGGCTGTGATTTTCTCACCTCCTTCTTTCTCAGCAGAGATGTCTTCCTCCTCCTCCTCTTCATCCTCCTCTTCTTCAGAACTTTCCTCTGTAGATGTCCCTGCATTGTCTGTCGGAAAAATCCATAAGACATGGAGGGATGAACTTTGAAAACGTTTCTCATTCTAAGTGTACTTTCAAATAGAGAGGGGTGAGGGAAATGGATTGGTAGTTCAAACATGACTTGAGAGGGGGTCTATAGGCCTACATGCAGCTCAGAGACCATTAGAGTTCTGTTTGAGTAGTGTTCACAGAGAGGACGGGAGGGGGGCTTGTCTTTGAATGAAATCTCACTCTATAAGGATTTCTATACGAGAAAAATACAAACATACTGCAAAGGTGTGCCTACCTGAGCCACTGTTATCACTTTCAGTCAGATTACCTGGAACAACATAACTTTTATTAGAGGTGTCTTGGGTAAGGGGTTTATATGGGATTAGGAACTCTCCTCTCTCAATCTTTCCACTCCACTTTACCCATAATGCAGAGAGGTTTACAGTAACCCCAGTGGACTGGCCCTCTGTGGGACCATCCCCAAACAACACCAGCCCATCCCCTGAGAGCGTTCTGATAACACCTAGAAAGGCGATCTGAGAGTCTCTAATCATGTCTACCCTAACATAGGCCTATTACTGTTATCAATTTGGAGCCTTTTATTTACTGTCTGACTCAGCATTATCTCAATTTTGCACTTCTGTTGGCAAACTGTGACTAATGATGAGCTCATCAGTGTATACCCTCTTCACTCACATCACACCACATTGCTCATCTGAAACTTCCACTCTGATTCCTCACTAATGTAGATGAATGCACACTGTATACAGTATGTATATGAGCATATTGTAATTATGTGATATGTCTGTGGTTTTCCTATGTATAGTGCTGAGGGCCCCTGTGTCAGAGCTGTAACTGTTTGCACTTACATTTTAGTAATTTACAGAAGCAGATACTCTAATTCAGAAATTCAGAATGACTTATAAAACTGTATGCTTCATACTGTAAGTGCATCTAAAGTAGGGCTGTGACGATTATGGGTAACGATTCATTGCCATGCAAATGGTCACAGTTATAATTGTCATTTTAGTATCTTTTTTTGATTTTCTAATGCATCTTTGAAAATAAGCTATGAGATACCTATTGAATACAACACAGCTTTGGTGAAACCATTTCTCAAAAGCTAATTGTTTTGACTACTTTTGGAAATGAAGCTTCTCCTCCCAAATCATTGTAAAATGATTACCAACTTTACCCTTTTCATGTATAAATGAAAAAACTGCTACTGGGTAAACTATATCTACTTGAAAATAAAATTGAATCCCCCCTCTTAAAATGAATGTATTAAGAAGATTATGATAATTATTTTTTCATGGTTATTGTCAATAATTGTCGGTTACATGATTATGCCTGACCTAATCTAAAGTGAGACTCTGGCCAGAGTGAAGTGAACTGGTGCCCTGGTGTACAGCCATGGCAGAGAGGAAGCTAATAGATGGAGCCTGTCATCTCTGGGGCAGGGAGCCTCATCTCAGACTGAGAACCAGCCCAGGTCTCTCTCTCTGCTCTACATCCATCCCTCTAGCTCATTCTTTTTTTACATTTTTACTCATTTAGCAGACACTCTCATCCAGAGCAACTTACAGTTAGTGCATACATTATTATTTTTATTTTTTTCATACTGGCCCCCCGTGGGAATTGAACCCACAACCCTGGCATTGCAAACACCATGCTCTACCAACATCCCTGCCGGCCATTCCCTCCCCTACCCTGGACGACACTGGGCCAATTGTGCGCCGCCCCATGGATCTCCCAGTCGCGGCCGGCTACGACAGGGTATGGATTCGAACCAGGATCTCTAGTGGAACAGCTAGCACTTAGACCACTGCGCCATTCTCCCTCCATCTCTTGCTCTCTCTCCCTCCCTCTCCCATCATCTCTTTCCCCCACATCTCTCCATCTGTGTCCTCATATGCCTCCTATCGCTCTCTGCCTCATCTAACATCCACTCCGTTTACTCTCAGACAGCCTGCTTTATCAGCCCAATATACACACACACACACAGATATTTTTACAGGTGATGACTGCCATCTGCTGGTCTAATTTCAGATCACATTCATTCAGGACTTTTTGCTACATGAGACAAAACAAAACATGTCATGCACAAACAAACAAAGAGTGAACGGTCCTTACCCTTCTGGTCAGGAGCAGGGATGTCTCCATCTCTGTAGGTTAAAAGAGAAAGGAAATTATAAGGGCATCCCAAGACGTTATCAAAATGGAGTTAAGAGAATACAACTTCAGTTTATGGGCCAGTGGGGGAGGGGATTATGGGTGTGGAGGAGAGGGGGTGGAGCTGAACTGTCCAGCTGCAGACCCATCTGTGTCTGCACGTCCTCTCTCTGATGTACACACGCTCTTCAACTGAGGCACAAATACAGGAAGTGGAGAAGCTGCAAACATCTCACGTTCATGACACCAGCCCATCCTCCAGTGTGGTGTGGAACCCCCACCACCTACATCCTGACCCAGTTTTACACACTATTGTTGGACGGCTGGTACTGCAAAGCCATGGAAAGGTACTGCCCGATAATAGTGCTTGTGATTCTAAAGCGTAAGTTCTTAAAGAGACAGTATCAGAGAACACTAAAAGTTGATCTAAGATCAAGACACAAAGGGAAGAGTTTTGCAGTCAGCAGTGTTACAGGTTTATATAACCCATAATAATGTGTATCATCCTGAGGTTGTCTTTCAGACGCAGACAAAGCGTGTCGCTTGTTGATTCAGTCTGTGACTTGTTTGAACACGTCTATGGGCGCCTGCCGCCTAGGGACTCAGTGTAGAGCTAGCGATAATAGAAAGTGCATTCGTCATGGTGCCAACCTCACAAGAAGAACACGTTCAGCATGTGCAGGGAACTAGGTCAAAAGTATTTTTTTTCTTTTTTCTTTTACACCATCATAAAAATACTGAGCGTTAGGTGATCAAAACCAGAGTTGACTCAAGTGTAGTCTTTAATGCCTTACCACAGAGGAGATGAGGAATACATAGAAACACTTTACTAAGTTACCATGTGTTTATAACCTCTTTGATAATAAGAATGTAATTAATCATGATAACTGGGCATGATACAGTGAGGGAAAAAAGTATTTGATCCCCTGCTGATTTTGTACGTTTGCCCACTGACAAAGAAATGATCAGTCTATAATTTTAATGGTAGGTTTATTTGAACAGTGAGAGACAGAATAACAACAAAAAAATCCAGAAAAACGCATGTCAAAAATGTTATAAATTGATTTGCATTTTAATGAGGGAAATACGTATTTGACCCCCTCTCAATCAGAAAGATTTCTGGCTCCCATGTGTCTTTTATACAGGTAACGAGCTGAGATTAGGAGCACACTCTTAAAGGGAGTGCTCCTAATCTCAGCTTGTTACCTGTATAAAAGACACCTGTCCACAGAAGCAATCAATCAATCAGATTCCAAACTCTCCACCATGGCCAAGACCAAAGAGCTCTCCAAGGATGTCAGGGACAAGATTGTAGACCTACACAAGGCTGGAATGGGCTACAAGACCATCGCCAAGCAGCTTGGTGAGAAGATGACAACAGTAGGTGCGATTATTCGCAAATGGAAGAAACACAAAAGAACTGTCAATCTCCCTCGGCCTGGGGCTCCATGCAAGATCTCACCTCGTGGAGTTGCAATGATCATGAGAACGGTGAGGAATCAGCCCAGAACTACACGGGAGGATCTTGTCAATGATCTCAAGGCAGCTGGGACCATAGTCACCAAGAAAACAATTGGTAACACACTACGCCGTGAAGGACTGAAATCCTGCAGCGCCCGCAAGGACCCCCTGCTCAAGAAAGCACATATACAGTGGGGAGAACAAGTATTTGATACACTGCCGATTTTGCAGGTTTTCCTACTTAGAAAGCATGTAGAGGTCTGTAATTTTGATCATAGGTACACTTCAACTGTGAGAGACGGAATCACATTGTATGATTTTTAAGTAATAATTTGCATTTTATTGCATGACATAAGTATTTGATACATCAGAAAAGCAGAACTTAATATTTGGTACAGAAACCTTTGTTTGCAATTACAGAGATCATACGTTTCCTGTAGGTCTTGACCAGGTTTGCACACACTGCAGCAGGGATTTTGGCCCACTCCTCCATACAGACCTTCTCCAGATCCTTCAGGTTTCGGGGCTGTCGCTGGGCAATACGGACTTTCAGCTCCCTCCAAAGATTTTCTATTGGGTTCAGGTCTGGAGACTGGCTAGGCCACTCCAGGACCTTGAGATGCTTCTTACGGAGCCACTCCTTAGTTGCCCTGGCTGTGTGTTTCGGGTTGTCATGCTGGAAGACCCAGCCACAACCCATCTTCAATGCTCTTACTGAGGGAAAGAGGTTGTTGGCCAAGATCTCGCGATACATGGCCCCATTCCATCCTCCCCTCAATACGGTGCAGTCGTCCTGTCCCCTTTGCAGAAAAGCATCCCCAAAGAATGATGTTTCCACCTCCATGCTTCACGGTTGGGATGGTGTTCTTGGGGTTGTACTCATCCTTCTTCCTCCAAACACAGTGAGTGGAGTTTAGACCAAAAAGCTCTATTTTTGTCTCATCAGACCACATTACCTTCTCCCATTCCTCCTCTGGATCATCCAGATGGTCATTGGCAAACTTCAGACGAGCCTGGACATGCGCTGGCTTGAGCAAGGGGACCTTGCGTGCGCTGCAGGATTTTAATCCATGACGGCGTAGTGTGTTACTAATGGTTTTCTTTGAGACTGTGGTCCCAGCTCTCTTCAGGTCATTGACCAGGTCCTGCCGTGTAGTTCTGGGCTGATCCCTCACCTTCCTCATGATCATTGATGCCCCACGAGGTGAGATCTTGCATGGAGCCCCAGACAGAGGGTGATTGACCGTCATCTTGAACTTCTTCCATTTTCTAATAATTGTGCCAACAGTTGTTGCCTGCTCACCAAGCTGCTTGCCTATTGTCCTGTAGCCCATCCCAGCCTTGTGCAGGTCTACAATTTTATCCCTGATGTCCTTACACAGCTCTCTGGTCTTGGCCATTTTGGAGAGGTTGGAGTCTGTTTGATTGAGTGTGTGGACAGGTGTCTTTTATACAGGTAACGAGTTCAAACAGGTGCAGTTAATACAGGTAATGAGTGGAGAACATGAGGGCTTCTTAAAGAAAAACTAACAGGTCTGTGAGAGCCGGAATTCTTACTGGTTGGTAGGTGATCAAATACTTATGTCACGCAATAAAATGCAAATTAATTACTCTGTCGTAGCTGGCCGCGACCGGGAGACCCATGGGGCGGCGCACAATTGGTCCAGCGTCGTCCAGGGTAGGGGAGGGAATGGCCGGCATGGATGTAGCTCAGTTGGTAGAGCATGGCGTTTGCAACGCCAGGGTTGTGGGTTTGTTTCCCACGGGGGGCCAGTATGAAAATGTTTTAATAATAATGTATGCACTCACTAACTGTAAGTCGCTCTGGATAAGAGCGTCTGCTAAATGACTAAAATGTAAATGTAAATGTTAAAAATCATACAATGTGATTTTCTGGATTCTTGTTTTAGATTCCGTCTCTCACAGTTGAAGTGTACCTATGATAACAATTACAGACTTCTACATGCTTTGTAAGTAGGAAAACCTGCAAAATTGGCAGTGTATCAAATACTTGTTCTCCCCACTGTACATGCCCATCTGAAGTTTGCCAATGAACATCTGAATGATTCAGAGGAGAACTGGGTGAAAGTGTTGTGGTCAGATGGGACCAAAATTGAGCTCTTTGGCATCAACTCAACTCGCCGTGTTTGGAGGAGGAGGAATGCTGCCTATGACCCCAAGAACACCATCCCCACCATCAAACATGGAGGTGGAAACATTACCTTTGGGGGTGTTTTTCTGCTAAGGGGACAGGTCAACTTCACCGCATCAAAGGGACGATGGACGGGGCCATGTATCGTCAAATCTTGGGTGAGAACCTCCTTCCCTCAGCCAGGGCATTGAAAATGGGTCGTGGATGGGTATTCCAGCATGACAATGACCCAAAACACACGGCCAAGGCAACAAAGGAGTGGCTCAAGAAGAAGCACATTAAGGTCCTGGAGTGGCCTAGCCAGTCTCCAGACCTTAATCCCATAGAAAATCTGTGGAGGGAGCTGAAGGTTTGAGTTGCCAAACGTCAGCCTCGAAACCGTAATGACTTGGAGAAGATCTGCAAAGAGGAGTGGGACAAAATCCCTCCTGAGATGTGTGCAAACCTGGTGGCCAACTACAAGAAACGTCTGACCTCTGTGATTGCCAACAAGGGTTTTGCTACCAAGTACTATGTCATGTTTTGCAGAGGGGTCAAATACTTATTTCCCTCATTAAAATGCAAATCAATTCATAACATTTTTGACATGCGTTTTTCTGGATTTTTTTGTTGTTATTCTGTCTCTCACTGTTCAAATAAACCTACCATTAAAATTATAGACTGATAATTTCTTTGTCAGTGGGCAAACGTACAAAATCAGCAGGGGATCAAATACTTTTTTCACTCACTGTACCTGCAGATAAGGTCCTAAAACAATGATTGAATTGTGACCAAAATTCATAGGCTATTTCTAGTACTGTGTAGTGACATCATTAGAATATTGTCTCTCTTTTAGATTGAATGAAACCTGATAAGCCAGTGGTCCTCATCCTCATTGTCCTCAGACAGAAGTACAGGAAAGTACACACAGCCAACAGGTTTCTGTATCACAACACAACTGTTATAGGTTTCCATGGCAATCATATTCACACATGTACTCTGCCCTCTTTCTGCCTCTATCCATCTCTCTGTCTATTATTTTCCTCTATTTCTCTTTATTTCTCTTTGCCCTCTCTTCAACCCTGGCCTCTCACCATCTCTTACTTCTCTCCCACTCATTTTCATACAAAACAACCATCCCCTTCTTCTCTCTCTCACTATTTCTTCTCTCTGTATGTGTCTCTGTGGTGCGATAAGGCCACAGTTTTTGCATGTTTCCTACAGCCTTATATAAACACACTGAAAGCCTGTGAACAAGAGATAGGCAATAGTCAGTTAGTGCTAGTGTTATAGTTTATGTCACAGCTCCAATTTAGCCTTGTGTACCTCAGTAGGTTAACATATCACACACCATCAGTCACAACAGCATTAATGATACACTAAACTGTCAATAAGTTATAGAATATATGACCCCTCAGAATATATGAGGGTTCATATATTCTGCAGGTATTGTGCATTGTATTTTTATGTATACTGAACAAAACTATAAACGCAACATGCAACAATTTCAACAATTTTACTGAGTTACAGTTCATATAAGGAAATCAGTCAATTTAAATAAATTAGGCCCTAATCTATGGATTTCACATAACTGGGCATAGGCCCACCCACTTGGGAGCAAGGCCCACCCACTGGGGAGCCAGGCCCAGCCAATCAGAATGAGTTTTTCCCCACAAAAGGGCTTTATTACAGACATAAATACTCCTCAGTTTCATCAGCTGTCCGTGTGGCTGGTCTCAGAAAATCCTGCAGGTGAAGAAGCCAGATGTAGTGCTCCTGGGCTGGCGTGGTAACACGTGGTCTGCGGTTGTGAGGCCGGTTGAGCGGCTTATGGTAGAGAAATTAACATTCAATTCTCTGGCAACAGCTCTGGTGGACATTCCTGCAGTCAGCATGCCAATTGCACGCTCCCTCAAAACTTGAGACATATGTGGCATTGTGTTGTGTGACAAAACTGCACATTTTAGAGTGGCCTTTTATTGTCCCCAGGACAAGGTGCACCTGTGTAATGATCATGCTGTTTAATCATCTTCTTGATATGCCACACCTGTCCGGTGGATCTTGGCAAAGGAGAAATGCTCACTAACAGGGATGTAAACATATTTGTGCACAAAAGTTGAGAGAAATAAGCTTTTTGTGTGAATGAAAATGTTCTGGGAACTTTTATTTCAGCTCATGAAGCATGCGACCAACACTTTACATGTTGCGTTTATATTTTTGTTCAGTATAATTGAATATCTACAGTTGAAGTCGGAAGTTTACATACACCTTAGCCAAATACATTTAAACTCAGTTTTTCACAATTCCTGACATTTAATCCTAGTAAAGATTCCCTGTCTTAGGTCAGTTAGGATCACCACTTTATTTTAAGAATGTGAAATGTCAGAATAATAGTAGAGAGAATGATTTATTTCAGCTTTTATTTATTTCATCACATTCCCAGTGGGTCAGAAGTTTACATACACTCAATTAGTATTTGGTAGCATTGCTTTAAATTGTTTAACTTGGGTCAAATGTTTCGCGTAGCCTTCCACAAGCTTCCCACAATAAGTTGGGTGACTTTTACCCCATTCCTCCTGACAGAGCTGGTGTAACTGAGTCAGGTTTGTAGGCCTCCTTGCTCAAACACGCTTTTTCAGTTCTGCCCACAAATGTTCTATAGGATTGAGGTCAGGGCTTTGTGATGGCAACTCCAACACCTTGACTTTGTTGTCCTTAAGCCATTTTGCCACAACTTTGGAAGTATGCTTGGGGTCAATGGGTCAAGACCCATTTGCGACCAAGCTTTAACTTCCTGACAGAAAAATCCACATAATTTTCCTTCCTCGTGATGCCATCTACTTTGTGAAGTGCACCAGTCCCTCCTGCAGCAAAGCACCCCCACAGCATGATGCTGCCACCCCCGTGCTTCACGGTTGGGATGGTGTTCTTTGGCTTGCAAGCTACCCCCTTTTTCCTCCAAACATAATGATGGTCATTATGGCCAAACAGTTCTATTTTTGTTTCATCAGACCAGAGGACATTTCTCCAAAAAGTACGATCTTTGTCCCCATGTGCAGTTGCAAACCGTAGTCTGGCTTTTTTATGGCGGTTTTGGAGCAGTGGCTTCTTCCTTGCTGAGCGGCCTTTCAGGTTATGACGATATAGGACACCTTTTATTGTGGATATAGATACTTTGTACCTGTTTCCTCCAGCATCTTCACAAGGTCCTTTGCTGTTGTTCTGGGATTGATTTGCACTTTTCGCTCCAAAGTACGTTCATCTCTAGGAGACAGAGCGTGTCTCCTTCCTGAGCGGTATGACGGCTGCGTGGTCCCATAGTGTTTATACTTGCATATTATTGTTTGTACAGATGAACGTGGTACCTTCAGGCATTTGGAAATTGCTCCCAAGGATGAACTACACTTGTGGAGGTCTACAATTTTTTTCTGAGGTCTTGGCTGATTTCTTTAGATTTTCCCATGATGTCAAGCAAAGAGGCACTGAGTTTGAAGGTAGGCCTTGAAATACATCCACAGGTATACCTCCAATTGACTCAAATGATGTCAATTAGCCTATCAGAAGCTTCTAAAGCCATGACATCATTTTCTGGAATTTTTCAAGCTGTTTAAAGGCACAGTCAACTTAGTGTATGTAAACTTCTGACCCAAAGGAATTGTGATACAGTGAATTATAAGTGAAATAATCTGTCTGTAAACAATTGTTGGAAAAATTACTTGTGTCATGCACAAAGTAGATATAAGTCACCAGTTTCACATCTCTCACCTTTAACTGCCCTGGGGTTCATGGTTACTCACCACACAAACATGATTCATTATTTACTACACAAAGGAGACAATGTAGAACGTTTTCTGCATTTATACAACTACATTTTACGGTATAAAACATTACCAAGATTGTAGTAACATTGTGGTTACAGAAGTCATATTGGTAAAAAAAAAAAAAAGTCCTTGACTATCAAGCTTCACTGGAAAAAGTCCCAATAGTCATTGGGATTCAACATTATTCTATAGCAACCTTTTGGTACATAGATGCTCCTATACATTTAACAACAAAGCTAGTTTCCCTTTACAATATTCAAGCACTTTCACATGGCAGGTGTCTAATGAAGAACGACCTGGTTTGCACGCTTTTAAACAGCTGAAACAATGTAACTTGAGACATGTCGATCTTGCTGCTGGTGACTCTCAGATCCACCTCTACGCAGACGACACCATTTTGTATACATCTGGCCCTTCATTGGACACTGTGTTAACAAACCTCCAAATGAGCTTCAATGCCATACAACACTCCTTCCGTAGCCTCCAACTGCTCTTAAACACTAGTAAAACTAAATGCATGCTCTTCAATCGAACGCTGCTGGCACCCGCCCACCCGACCAGAATCACTACTCTCGGCGGGTCTGACCTAGAGTATGTGGACAACTACAAATACCTAGGTGTCTGGTTAGACTGTAAACTATCCTTCCAGACTCACATGAAGCATCTCCAATCCAAAGTTAAATCTAGAATCGGCTTCCTATTTCGCAACAAAGCATCCTTCACTCATGCTGCCAGACATGCCCTCATTAAACTGACAATCCTACCGATCCTTGATTTCGGCGATGTAATTTACAAAATAGCCTCCAACACTCTACTCAGCAAATTGGATGTAGTCTACCACAGTGCCATCCGTTTTGTCACCAAAGCCCCATATACTACCCACCACTGTGACCTGTACGCTCTTGTTGGCTGGTCCTCACTACATATGCGTCGCCAAACCCACTGGCTCCAGGTCATCTATAAATCACTGCTAGGCAAATCCCCGCCTTATCTTAGCTCATTGGTCACCATAGCAACACTCACCCCTAGTATGCGCTCCAGCAGGTATATCTCACTGGTCATCCCCAAAGCCAACACCTCCTTTGGCCGCCATTCCTTCCAGTTCTCTGCTGCCAATGACTGGAACGAACTGCAAAAATATCTGAAGCTGGAGACTCTTATCTCCCTCACTAACTTTAAGCATCAGTTGTCAGAGCACCTTACCGATCACTGCACCTGTACACAGCCCATCTGAAATTAGCCCACCCAACTACTTCACCCCCATATTGTTATTTATTTTGCTCATTTGCACCCCAGTATCTCTATTTGCACATAATCTCTTGCACATCTATCATTCCAGTGTTAATACTAATTGTAATTATTTTGCAATATGGCCTATTTACCTCCATAACTTGCTACATTTGCACACACTGTATATATATTTTCTGTTGTATTTTTGACTTTGTTTTGTTTACCCCACATGTAACTCTGTGTTGTTATTTTTTATCGCACTGCTTTGCTTTATCTTGGCCAGGTCGCAGTTGTAAATGAGAACTTGTTCTCAACTGGTTTACCTGGTTAAATAAAGGTCAAATAAATAAATAAATAAATAAAAAGACAAAGTAGCCTAACTATGGCAGTACAAAATGCAGTGGTGTAGGTCGAATACATGCAAGTGCTTTTGTTTTCAAGTTAAAAGAGACGCTTTTATTGAGAAACCAAACATTATTGTTGCTTTGGGTTGGCCTACAGAATAACATCGTTCTATAGTTGTAACTCGCGGTATAGCCATATTGCTTGGGCGATGGGCATGCTTGTGTTATGATCAGTCAACAACACAGCATCTTGTGCGCTACAAAGCGAACATGGCGTCCCCTCCTTTCACTTTTGGGGTCTGTTTTCAATTAAAGAAAATTACATGGTTGTAACTATTTTGGGTCTTAAGTGTTTTTTTTTTTTTATCGAGAACTAAATTGACAACTAAGGGTAGCAAGCAACAACAACAAAGAAACAGCTCTTTCCGGATTATACAGAACATTGCCGCTCGCATCTTTGTCAGTCTGAATGCAACCTCGTGTATTTAGGCTACGTGCAAGACTCTAAACCTGGGCATTATTTGGCTATGTATTTATAATGCTTACCCTTCATCCAGGTGACAAGCGGCCCCACAGCTCGCCATCTTCGCCACCATCATGTGCCCTTTGAGGAACTTTCACTTTAGGTTTTGATTTGGTCGTTTTTGCTTCACGGTCGTGATGTTCGGTGATAGCACCTGCCTGTCTCTCTGTCAGCAATAATCTCCTTTTAAAATGATACCTTGACTTTACATCAAATAGGACGATGTAAGACTCAACGCAGCTCTCGTGGTTCACTTTGGCATTGTTATGCTTTACGCATGTTTTTGTACGCATTATGAATTTTTTTTTTTTTCAATAGATCAATTTTCATTTTACGCATAAAGTCATTTCGCCAAAAACAGAGCTCTCAAAACAAATACACTCTCCCATAGTAGGCATAGGTTTAGTAGTTGTAACATTGGCTAGTTTACCAAATTAAACTCTAAATTTGAGTTTAGGCTAAAATATGATACCATACCACAAGTGCGCACGAACAGCTCAGTGGGAGGAGTATATTATCCCGCTTTCAGTTTGGGCCAATGATTTACATACCTCTAGTCCGCTTTTTTATTGAAACAAAATGCCTGGCTGCATGGCTCTTCTGGGTTTCTTTCCCGTCAATTCTGATCCAGGGGGGGGGGGGGGGTGTATGTAAATAGATGTACCATAAGGAAGATTATCTGGCCGGCCAATATCATTTTAATTGTTAAAGATGACTAAAGTTGACAGCTTTCATGCTCAAATAAGGCTACTGATAGGAACATAAATAGTCATCCTGCTGTCTCCGTTGTATTAAATGGTCAGAACCTTTGATATCGAGGCGTTACATTGTAGATATTTCTCACCATTTGATTGAAACATTGTATCTATCCAAAGTAGGTCACGTTAAGGGTCTCCTGTCAAAAGTTTATTTTTTAGCGGGAAAATATAAACCCGTAAAGCTGCAGTACACGAAACCAACCGCTAGATGTCAGAATCTACAATAAGAAAAACACAAATCAAATCAAATCACATTTTATTTGTCACATACACGTGTTTAGCAGATGTTATTGCGGGTGTAGCGAAATGCTTGTGCTTCTATCGCCGACAGTGCAGTAATATCTAACAAGTAATATCTAACAATTTCATAACATATACCCAATACACACATCTAAGTAAGGAATGGAATTAAGAATATATACATACATGGACAAGCAATGACAGAGCGGCATGGACTAAGATACAGTAGAATATTATAGAATACAGTATATACAATGAGATGAGTAATGCAAGATATGTAAACATTATTAAAGTGACTAGTGTTCCATTTCTTAAAGTGGCCAGTGATTTCAATAGGCAGCAGCAGCCTCTAATGTGCTAGTGATGGCTATTTAACAGTCTGATGGCCTTGAGATAGAAGCAGTTTTTCATTCTCTCGGTCCCAGCTTTGATGCACCTGTACTGAACTCGCCTTCTGGATGATAGCGGGGTGAACAGGCAGTGGCTCGGGTGGTTGATGTCCTTGATGATATTTTTGGCCTTCCTGTGACATCGGGTACTGTAGGTGTCCTGGAGGGCGGGTAGTTTGCCCCCGGTAATGCTTTCGGCAGGCTGCACCACCCTCTGGAGAGCCCTGCGGTTGCGGGCGGTGCAGTTGCCGTACCAGGCGGTGATACAGCCCGACAGGATGCTCTCAATTGTGCATCTGTAAAAGTTTGTGAGGGTTTTAGGTGCCAAGACACATTTCTTCAGCCTCCTGAGGTTGAAGAGGCTCTGTTGCGCCTTCTTCACCACACTGTCTGCGTGGGTGGACCATTTCAGTTTGTCAGTGATGTGTACGCCAAGGAACTTGAAGCTTTCCACCTTCTCCACTGCGGTCCTGTCGATGTGGATAGGGGGGTGCACCCTCTGCTGAAGTCCACGATCATCTCGTTTGTTTTGTTGACGTTGAGTGACAGGTTATTTTCCTGGCACCACACTCCCAGAGCCCTCACCTCCTCCCTGTAGGCTGTCTCGTCATTGTTGGTAATCAAGCCTACTACTGTTGTGTCGTCTGCAAACTTGATGATTGAGTTGGAGGCGTGCTTGGCCACGCAGTCATGGGTGAACAGGGAGTACAGGAGGGGGCTGAGCACGCACCCTTGTGGGGCCCCAGTGTTGAGGATCAGTGAAGTGTAGATGTTGTTTCCTACCTTCACCACCTGGGGGCGGCCCGTCAGGAAGATCAGGACCCAGTTGCACAGTGTGGGGTTCAGATCCAGGGCCTCAAGCTTAATGATGGGCTTGGAGGGTACTATGGTGTTGAATGTTGAGCTATAGTCAATTAACATTATTCTTACATAGGTATTCCTCTTGTCCAGATGGGATAGGGCAGTGTGCAGTGTGATGGCGATTGCATCGTCTGTGGATCTATTGGGGCGATAAGCAAATTGAAGTGGGTCTAGGGTGACAGGTAAGGTAGAGGTGATATTATCCTTGACTAGTCTCTCAAAGCACTTCATGATGACAGAGGTGAGTGCTACGGGGCGATAGTCATTTAGTTCAGTTACCTTTGCTTTCTTGGGTACAGGAACAATGGTGGCCATCTTGAAGCATGTGGGGACAGCAGACTGGGATAGGGAGAGATTGAATATGTCCGTAAACACACCAGCCAGCTGGTCTGTGCATGCGCATGCTCTGAGGACGTGGCTAGGGATGCCATCTGGGCCGGCAGCCTTGCGGGGTTAACATGCTTAAATGTCTTATTCACGTCGGCCACGGAGAAGGAGAGTCCACAGTCTTTGGTAGTGGGCCGCGTTGGTGGCACTGTGTTATTCTCAAAGCGGGTGAAGAAGGTGTTTATCTTGTCTGGAAGGGAGACGTCGGCGACGTGGCTGCTTTTCCTTTTGTAGTCCGTGATTGTCTGTAGACCCTGCCACATATGTCTCGTGTCTGAGCGTTTGAGTTGCGACTCCACTTTGTCTCTTTACTGATGTTTTGCCAGTTTAATTGCCTTGCGGAGTGAGTAGCTACACTGTTTGTATTCTGCCATATTCCCAGTCACCTTGCCATGGTTAAATGCGGTGGTTCGCGCTTTCAGTTTTGCGCGAATGCTGCCGTCTATCCACGGTTTCTGGTTAGGGTAGGTTTTAATAGTCACAGTGGGCACAACATCTCCTATACACTTCCTGATAAACTCAGTCACCGTTTCAGTGTATTCGTCTAAATTATTTTCGCAAGCTACCCAGAAATAATTGCACTATCATGTTCTGTTGCCAATGAAGTTCCCAGTTAACTATTTCTTGATCACATGTCTATTGGCCAGTTCCTCTTTAATAGAAAACGCTCTCTTTGATATAAGTCCACAGCTCTCAATGGTGATGATCAGAAAATCTATAACTAATCATAGGCCTATCTCTAGTCTATTCTACAGAGTGAGAGTGAGAGTGTGTGTGCCCCCCTCCCCAGCTCTTTCGCTTTCCCGTCTTTCTCTGTGTGTGATGTCCAGGGACAGAGGAATGAGTGCAGGATCAAGGGCTTTCCTATCGATCTGGTGCTCATTTAGAGCGGATGAGTGGATCTCCTCTTCCATCTCTCCCTCTGTGGGACTACAGTTACTTACAGATAGTGTGTGTGTGTGTGTGTATCTGTGTGTGTGTGTGTGTGTGTGTGTGTGTGTATATGTGTGTGACGACAGACAGTGACAAAGAGTTGGAACAAACCGGGTGACCACAGAGAAATTATACAGGTCAACAACCCTACAGGGAGAACTCAGCTCCTCAATGTAGGGACAAGACACACATGGAGCTGAGGCTGGATCAATACCCTGCCTGCCTGAGCTGCTGTGCTGGGGGAATCCAGAGAGGAGAGGAGACCTGAGTGGAGACCTGGGGGAGAGAGAGAGAGGCCTCTGGCTGCTCTGAGTGCTCTGTAATCTGTGTTGATGTACATGGGCAAGGGAGAGGGCTCTCAATCCACTGAAGTTGCACTCTCATCCATTTTATACTTCTCCTCTTGTATAGAGGAACAGGGGAGAGGATTATACGCACAGGCTGGGTCTTAATCCAGTGAAGTTTTTCTCATCCACTCCCACACCTGATGCTCACTCAGGGAAATCCACCTGTCAAACACACAGTCACAGTTGTCTGGGGGGACGTCCCTAGTATCCCTAGTATCTGCTGGTCTGGTGAAACACTACAGTAAGATTGTAATTGTTTGAGTAAATCCATGTCAAAATACCAACAGACCCTGTTCCTGGCCATGTGGACTGGAAACATACAGTATGGATTCCAACAACTAAGAATGTGAGTGGATAAGTATAATGTATTGAGACAGGGCCCCTGGAACAAGGAATAAACCTTTCTTTGTTTGAATGCTAAAGCAGTGGTGGGTATGACAGGGCTTTTTTTAGGGATGGACAGACCAGTTTGGAAAGGATGATGTCACCTACTCTAGGGGGTTAATTTGACCCTCGTTGTTCTGGGGAGAGGGCCGCTATCCAATTATCACATACACAAACACACACAGGGGGTCACATGCACAGACACACACACATTATCTATAACGAGGTATCCTCTTACTCTGGAGACAAGGGATGTCGTTTCCTCTCAATTCAGTTCCATTTCAATAGGCCATTATATAGCCCAGGGTCCATTATATAGCCCAGGGTCCATAATATAGCCCAGGGTTCATTATATAGCCCAGGGTTCATTATATAGACCAGGGTTCATTATATAGACCAGGGTTCATTATATAGCCCAGGGTCCATTATATAGCCCAGGGTCCATTATATAGCCCAGGGTTCATTATATAGTCCAGGGTTCATTATATAGCCCAGGGTTCATTATATAGCCCAGGGTTCATTATATAGCCCAGGGTTCATTATATAGCCCAGGGTTCATTATATAGCCCAGGGTCCATTATATAGCCCAGGGTCCATTATATAGCCCAGGGTCCATTATATAGCCCAGGGTTCATTATATAGTCCAGGGTTCATTATATAGCCCAGGGTTCATTATATAGCCCAGGGTTCATTATATAGCCCAGGGTTCATTATATAGCCCAGGGTCCATTATATAGCCCAGGGTCCATTATATAGCCCAGGGTCCATTATATAGCCCAGGGTTCATTATATAGCCCAGGGTTCATTATATAGACCAGGGTTCATTATATAGCCCAGGGTCCATTATATAGCCCAGGGTCCATTATATAGCCCAGGGTTCATTATATAGTCCAGGGTTCATTATATAGCCCAGGGTTCATTATATAGCCCAGGGTTCATTATATAGCCCAGGGTCCATTATATAGCCCAGGGTCCATTATATAGCCCAGGGTTCATTATATAGCCCAGGGTTCATTATATAGTCCAGGGTTCATTATATAGCCCAGGGTTCATTATATAGCCCAGGGTTCATTATATAGCACAGGGTTCATTATCACAGAACACTGAACAAAAGATCCAGGTCTGCTGCACCCCTAAACACAGCTAGCTATAGACCGTCTGACAGGGTCTGGACATGATCCAGTCTTTTTAGTCTAGAGATGAGCGGTTGAGTCATGTCTCACAGTACTGAAGCTTACCGGTTAAAATATCCTCATAACAAAAGAGAGTGAGAGAGAAAGATACAGTATATCCATGTATGGGCTCTTTAAGTGAGACAGCGGAGTAGGTCCCCAGTTCATCTTTAAGTTATCTTTCATATGTCAACTTTATGTTTATGGAGCTGACTTGTGGCATTCATGCAGTTATATGTGTGTCCCAGGGGCTGCGTGTGTGTGGATATGACACCTACACACGGTTACTAAAGAGAGATCTGGACTTTGGCAACAGTCTCTCTCCCACCACAGAGGACTGGCTTTAATTGTTGTGCGTTCTCACATATTAACAGATTTCCTGTCTCTTGGCGTCCGTAAAAATGGGATGGAAGGATGGAGACAGTAATTTAGGAAGGCAGAAAAAAGAGAGAAATGCAAGTAGGCATGGTCCCAAAGGAACTTTGATGTGAGTAACTCACCCCTCTATCACCCTCCATCACAAACAACTTTAATATTTCCCACTTTTTCCCACCGTATCTCTCTCTCTCTCTCTCTCTCTCTCTCTCTCTCTGACTTCCTCTTTCATTCTTTCTCTCTATGTTTCTGAGCCCTCAGGGAAGGTAGTGCGTTCACAGAGGCGACCGTGGGACGAGTCCCAGTATGGGACGTGGGCGTTGGGAGGACGAGACACGGATGAAGGACGCAGTTTGGCCCCCCTGGACACCCCCCCCCCCCCCCCCATTTATGAGTTAACTCAGCGTAGGCAGGGGGTCAAAAGTCCCCCAGCCCCCCTATCACCACCCCCACACACACCATCCTGAATCCTAACACATGGGGAAGAATATCCTATATTTAACCACCAGGTTCTGCGGAGAGAGCTGTGTGTGTGTGTGTGTGTGTGTGTGTGTGTGTGTGTGTGTGTGTGTGTGTGTGTGTGTGTGTGTGTGTGTGTGTGTGTGTGTGTGTGTGCGTGCGTGCGTGCGTGCGTGCGTGCGTGCGTGCGTGCGTGCGTGCGTGCGTGCGTGCGTGCGTGCGTGCGTGCGTGCGTGCGTGCGTGTGTGTGTGCTCGTGCATGTATATATAGTAGCTCAGTTGGTAGAGCATGGCGCTTGCAACGCCAGGGTTGTGGGTTCGATTCCCACGGGGGGCCAGTATGAAAAAAGCGTCTGCTAAGTGACTAAAATGTAAAAAATAAAAAGATATGTGAGAGTGTATGCAAAAGGTAACTATCTACAGCAGAGAGAATGCATGTAAGCGATAGTTTATATATGCATGCGTTTATTTGTGTAGCCTAAGCTCTGAGTCATCTGCAGCTGGGTGTGTAGTTAGACTGCCAGGGTGTCTGATAGGGGGTGAGGGTGTCCCTGTGCTCGGGTGGTTTTAGGGGCTTTCCACGCCCCGGGACGGCTGCATCTACTTCTGCCCACTCAACTTCCTCTGACAGGATTCCCCCCCACTAAATCTAGTGTGTGAGTTTGTGAATTGTTTCTCCAGGCCATGTAATCCCCCTCCGGTGGGTCTTACCTTACTGTGAGGGTGAAAGAGAGCTTTGGCAATTAAAAAGACCTGATGAGCATGTCTCTCTCCCTGTGTTCCCCCTCCCTAACCTCAATTAGTGACTCTCCACTCAGTGAGGAGACTAATAGGGTGGCTGACATGTAGGAAATTGCATTATCTTACCCTATTCAATGTGCAGGAACAATGACCTTTGACCCTTGACACATGACCACAGATGATGTCATCTTTAGCAACAGGTCGGACACAATCACCTCTTTTACCATCATGGACTGTCTTTGAGTTTCATTTTACTGTGCATATGTTTTGCCTCTTTAAATGTGAGAAAATATCTCAAAGTACAGTAAACTGAAATTGAACAAACTACATTTACAAACAAACTTATTCAAATTTAATATGGGTCCAACTGAACAGCTTTCCCTGACAGAAAAATGCCCATTTGAGAGACAATGAGCTTGTACTCTGTGGATTCGGGGGAAATCTTCAAAGAGTTCCCCCATCTGGGCTGTGATTCCTGGCAGACACTGGTTGCCTGGCTCTGGCAACCCAAACAAACCAGGGAGACAATGGAGAGAGGGGAGGATGGGAAAGAGAGGGGTGAGTAAGGGGTGGACAGAACAGACAGGTTTGGAAGGTGTGTGTGTTACAGTGTGTATGTGTGTGAGTCCATGTAAAAACTGAATGTGTCCCAGCAAGGCCAGATGTGGCAGGAAGGCAGAGAGAATGAATAACAGAGGATGGGTGTGAGCCAGAGGGAATTGTCACACTAAAAGAGAGAGAGAGAGAAACCAACAGACAGAGATGGAGGGTGTGTACGTGTGCATGCATGTGTGTGTGTGTGTGTGTGTGTGTAAGAGAGAGAGAGAGAGAGAGAGAGCGAGATATACTGTAATGGTTCTTTATTGAAAGATAAATGTGTTTTACATGGGAAGTTTTATCTTCTAGGTTTTCCCCTCTACAGCTCTGTCAGGAGGAGAGCATGGTAGTGTATCTTACAGCAGAGATCAAGAGTAAGGAAAACACAGAGATAGAGAAAGAGGGGCAGAGAGACTTTTATTGAATGTCAAGGTATCACTTCTGCTCACGACAACATGTGGTCAATATACCTAACTGTAAGGTAATTGCCACAATCATGACTAAACATGAAGCCATACATCCAGCTGAATGGTAGCTCTGATGAGACCAATCACAAAGCAGCAATGATCAGTTGACTTCTCCCCAGTCCAACTCCTAACCCTCACCATTTGGGTGTAAAATGCAAAACTGAACTTAGATCAGCATCTAGTGGCAACTGCTCTGCCTAAGTTACACCCCCCCCCCCACACTCTTCTAAAACAAGATGATTTTAGTTTCCTCTTTTCTGAAAAGAGAGTGTTTAGCTTCTCTCTTCAAAGGAAGCCCAGGCTTTGATTAATCTCCAAGCCAAGGAACACACAACTGTGAGTGGAAGAGCCACAGACACAAACGCACGCACACACACACACAATCACACACATGCATGCACGCACACACACAATCACGCACACACATGCGCGTACACACGTACACACACACACACAGCCCCAAGCTCTGAGCCGGCAGGGCGATAAGCGTAGGGGAAGTATGTGGGTGTGAAATAGCTGTGGTGTGGGACTTTCTGGATTCACACAATTTACTCTGTGTTTTTTCTAAATGCAGGTCCTGCTTTTTATTACAGTCTAAACTAATGGGAATCTGTGAATGCTGTATTCACCCACGCAGCATCCTGCCATTCTTTACTTAATATAATGTAGCACAGATATCATGCCACACACACACACACACACATATTGAACAAGCAAAACAAACCCACATGAAACACAGAAACAAATACATACAGTATTAACACACATAATGCATGTTGAATGATCTTAAACAAACACAGATTCTCTACACATATGCTCAACACATGTTCACACACACACACCATGCCCGTCTGACAGAGATCTCTGGGTGATGTTGAACACAGAGGCATTAGCAGAGTAAAGTACAGTACTCCATTCATCCAGAGTAGTGCTGTATTCTGGTGTCCTTCAGTGGCCCAAAGGGAGTAGGATGATGTTGTCCTGAGACACTGATCTGAAGTCAAGTTTCCATTTCCCCCCTTGATTTAATGTCAGGATTTGGGGAGGATGCGCTGATCCTAGATCTGTGCCTATGGGCAGGAATAGAACAGAGAGAGACACAGAGAGCCATCTATTAGTAAAGCTGATGGCCTGACAAGGCTGCTTTTGTCCATAATTAATGCAGACGTGATAAGCATGCCATGGAACATGGAGAGGACTATACATTAATAATTGGGGGTAATGGACCCTCTGAGGCTGCATTATTAAGCACAGCACAAGAGGCCCTTGTGTCAATTTAATAGCACTTATGTTTAGGGGAGTGATTTGTTCGCTGTTCACTCATTAGACAGAATAGTCCAGTGATTCCCAAACTATGGGGCGTACCCCCCTTAGGGGTCCCCCCACCCCCACCCCAACAAGTGCATCATCAGTTCCTCTTGTCATGTGGTCCTCTGTAGCTCAGCTGGTAGAGCACGGCGCTTGTAACGCCAGGGTAGTGGGTTCGATCACCGGGACCACCCATACACAAAAATGTATGCACGCATGACTGTAAGTCGCTTTGGATAAAAGCGTCTGCTAAATGGCATATTATTATTATGTTATTCATTGCATACAGTGAGGGAAAAAAGTATTTGATCCCCTGCTGATTTTGTATGTTTGCCCACTGACAAATAAATGATCAGTCTATAATTTTAATGGTAGGTTTATTTGAACAGTGAGAGACAGAATAACAACAAAAGGTCCCCTTGCTCAAGAAAGCACATATACAGGCCCGTCTGAAGTTTGCCAATGAACATCTGAATGATTCAGAGGAGAACTGGGTGAAAGTGTTGTGGTCAGATGAGACCAAAATCGAGCTCTTTGGCATCAACTCAACTCGCCGTGTTTGGAGGAGGAGGAATGCTGCCTATGACCCCAAGAACACCATCCCCACCGTCAAACATGGAGGTGGAAACATTATGCTTTGGGGGTGTTTTTCTGCTAAGGGGACAGGACAACTTCACCGCATCAAAGGGACGATGGACAGGGCCATGTACCGTCAAATTGAAAATGGGTCGTGGATGGGTATTCCAGCATGACAATGACCCAAAACACACGGCCAAGGCAACAAAGGAGTGGCTCAAGAAGAAGCACATTAAGGTCCTGGAGTGGCCTAGCCAGTCTCCAGACCTTAATCCCATAGAAAATCTGTGGAGGGAGCTGAAGGTTCGAGTTGCCAAATGTCAGCCTCGAAACATTAATGACTTGGAGAAGATCTGCAAAGAGGAGTGGGACAAAATCCCTCCTGAGATGTGTGCAAACCTGGTGGCCAACTACAAGAAATGTCTGACCTCTGTGATTGCCAACAAGGGTTTTGCCACCAAGTACTAAGTCATGTTTTGCAGAGGGGTCAAATACTTATTTCCCTCATTAAAATGCAAAATCAATTTATAACATTTTTGACGTGTTTTTCTGAATTTTTGTTGTTGTTGTTCTGTCTCTCACTGTTCAAATAAACCTACCATTAAAATTATAGACTGATCATGTCTTTGTCAGTGGGAAAACGTACAAAATCAGCAGGGGATCAAATACTTTTTTCCCTCACTGTACCTTACAGAGCTATTTATAAAGTCTCCCGAGTGGCGCAGTGGTCTAAGGCACTGCATCGCAGTGCTAGCTGTGCCACTAGAGATCCTGGTTCGAATCCAGGCTCTGTCGTAGCCGGCCGCGACCGGGAGACCCATGGGGCGGCGCACAATTGGCCCAGCGTCGTCCAGGGTAGGGGAGGGAATGGCCGGCAGGGGATGTAGCTCAGTTGGTAGAGCATGGCGTTTGCAACGCCAGGGTTGTGGGTTCGATAAAATAATGTATGTGCTAACTATAAGAGCGTCTGCTAAATGACTAAAATGTAAAAATGTATAACTTGTCAGAAATGTCCAGATCAACTAGCCCATGTCAGCTAAAGTTTTTTTATTTAGGATATTGTTGTAATTTTTTTGTCACTAAAATATCACGAATACACATTAGACATATAGAATTGCAGGAAATAAGCTTTAAACCTGCAAAATTCTCTCCACGAACAAGAGGGGTGTGAACAGTTTGTGTCATGAACAGTGCTTGTGCTTGTGAAATAGATGTGGCGCGTGCATGCGCGCCAAGGGGGGGAACGGGATGTTCCCCAATACTGGAAGGGGGGCCCAGAGTGAAAAAGTTTGGGAACCCCTGGAATAGTCTATCTGTACTGTTCACATATTTTTGCAGTACAGTGTACCGTTATACTTTTCTATATGCAGTATTTTGTACAGGGAGAAACTGCTTCCGGATTCTATACCACAAACAAACCCTATAGGTCTCTGCCCCCAACCCACCTCTCACGTGTGTACATTATCTCTCTCTCTCCCTCTCCTTTCTCTCTCTCTCAGTGCAGGCCAGGAAGACTCTATATTCAGTCGGGTTTTTTTTCACTTCCACAAAATTAACATCAGAGTGCCTCTTTCTCAGGTTTTAAAAATACTTGATGTTCCCAATTTGTGTGATCTGTTTGTTGAAAGCTCTCTAGAGACCGAGAGACAGGGGGAGAGAAACAGACAGGGGGAGAGAGAAACAGAGAAGGGGGAGAGAAACAGAGAGGGGGAGAGCTGAGGGCTCATTTACTTACACTGACTGGCGAAGAGCATGCAGCACTTTGTGGTGGGTTTCAGGGAAAGACGGCGAGTGGGTGAGACTGATGCAGGAAGTGGTAGAAATGATAGATGATGGAGAGGAGGAGAAACAGTAAAAGAGGTATAGATAAGACAGCAAAATGAGAGAGGGGAGGGGAAATGTGAACTTCTGACAAGTCATGACATTTGACATTTTAGTCATTTAGTAGACTCTTATTCAGAGCGACTTACAATTAGTGCATTAATCTTAAGATAACTAGGTGAGACAACAACATATCACAATCGTAGCAAGTAGGCATCATTTTCCCTCAATAAAGTAGTTATCAGCAAAGTCAGTGCTAGTAGGAAAAGACAAGTGAAGGTTTTTATTTTTTTATTTAAGATACTCATGAATAAGCACTTTTTGGACAATAACAAAGCAAGCCAACATTTTAAGGAATTTCAACGATTTTATCTAGCTATGGTTTTCAATGAGTAACTCGACGAACCAGGAACAGTCTGATTGTTAGTATAATGGTCAGGGCCTAATTCTGATATGAATGTACAGGCCACTAAGCCGCTATTGATTGTGTATTTGTTTATATGTTTAAAGCAGAGGGCCCTGGTATCACATATCCCTAATAGAGGCCGATTACGGCTAGAAATATGAGGCTGCATAAATTATGCTTGTTGATGTTCCTCATCCACTGAATTCACGTCATAATGCTCCGGTAATTGAATTTGCCGCATTGTGCATTAGCCGTTGTTTATGAGAAACGGACTGGTGGGCTAGGAGTCTTTTAGAAATAGACAACAAAAACAGATGACAGAACATTTAGAATTTGGTTGAACTGGCTTCTATAGAAACATGAAGCAAGGAATCCTAAACAAAATGAATATGTTTAAGGCTCTTTGACTTGAAGACTGATTTATTATTAATATTAATAAAAAAAATTACATTTTACCATGACTTATGCCATGTTCATATGATATCTGAGTGAAAGGGACTAACAAAATCAATGGGGGCCCCCTGGAGGTCAGGGCCCCTGGGCCTTTCATGCCTGGTCAGTAATTTGGCCATGATTATTAGAGAGCTTATTGGAGCTTTGTTGAACTTGTCTTGGATAACCACCCAAAGCTGATGTGCCAAGCAGAAGTGCCTCCTCACATCTTCACCATTCACATGGTAGTGTCAATTGGAAAGATGGTATAGACAAATTTGTAGACGAGACATTACCAGTAGACATTGTGTCCAGTAACTCACAGCTTTGTGCTCTCCGCAGTCTCCAGGTCTCACAGGGTACTGTCCAGAGTACACATTGGGAAGGAGCTTTATCATGGCTCTCACAATCAGGCAGACGATGTCTCTGGACACCATTTGGCTCTTGGAGAAGACACTAGACTGAAGGATCCTCTTGGATTCTGAGCGCTGGGCCAGTTGATCATAGACAGAGGCTACAATCTGTTTTACCTCTGCTGGTTTCAAGTAGAAGTTTACCTCTGTTTCTCCACTAGCCACTGACATTCCAAGGACCGCAGACAGGTGGTTCTTCAGATCATCCAGAAATGGCCAGTGCCTCAGGAGGAGTTTGGCATCCTCCTTTGGTGCACCACAGTAGATTGGGTGCAGAAGTTTGGTCACAATGGAGTGCAGGGTGGCAGAACCAATCACAATAAGTTCTCCATGGACAAGATGGAGGTTACTGCCAAGGTGTGTCTCAGAGATCTGGATAAAGCAAAGGTTTACACAGGAGGAGGTTCTAGTCTTGTGAAAAGCTGACCGACACTTATAGTGACAGCTGTCATGACAGTTCCAGTAACTTAGCTATCTCTAGCGCTCAAGGCTTTTCTTAGGGCAATGGGGGCACCAGCCACACTCAGCAGGTCATTAAGTATGGAGCGCACAATCCTGACTCTCACAGGCCTGGAGAAGAGGATCTGCAGCTGCTTTCTATCATTGAAAGAATCTGTGAAGTGCAGAGTACCAGCCAGGTACTGCAGCACAGACATCACCACCCACATGATCAGGTTGACCAATGCCATGCTGCTAGATCCCTCTTCCTCAGAGGAGTCTTTGTTTGCAGGGTTGACTCCAACGCTAAGAATCAGACTGGTGACAATTTCCACCACCACCCAAGATGCACTCTGTAGACGGGAGGCTGGGAGGTAGGTCAAGTGATTGACAATGTCCTCAATGGCCTTTTGGAGTAAGCGTCTGCTCGTAAACCCAATTGGTTTCCTTTGAGCCACAGTCGGCTCTCCACTTGCAGCGTTTAACAGAAAATAAAGGCCACTATGAACACTACAGGAAACAATGGAACTGATAGCTAATAAAGCGCTCTGTCCTCGTGCTCCTTGACCTTAGTGCTGCTTTTGACACCATCAATCACCACATTCTTTTGGAGAGATTGGAAACCTTAATTGGTCTACACGGACAAGTTCTTGCCTGGTTTAGATCTTATCTGTCGGAAAGATATCAGTTTGTCTCTGTGGATGGTTTGTCCTCTGACAAATCAATTGTACGTTTTGGTGGTCCTCAAGGTTCCGTTTTAGGACCACTATTGTTTTCACTATATATTTTACCTCTTGGTGATGTCATTCGGAAACACAATGTTAACTATGTTAAAAAATTTTGCTATGCAGACGACACACAGCTCTACATTTCGATGAAACATGGTGAAGCCCCAAAATTGTCTACCCTGGAAACATGTGTTTCAGACATAAGGAAGTGGATGGCGGCACATTTTTTACTTTTAAACTCTGACAAAACAGAGATGCTAGTTCTAAGTCCCAAGAAACAAAGAGATCTTCTGTTGGATCTGACAATTAATCTTGATGGTTGTACAGTCGTCTAAAAAAAAAACTGTTAAGGACCTCTGCGTTACTCTGGACCCTGATCTCTCTTTTGACAAACATATTAAGAATATTTCAAGGATAGCTTTTTTCCATCTTCGTAACATTGCAAAAATCAGAAACCTTTTGTCCAAAAATGATGCAGAAAAGCTAATCCATTCTTTTGTCACCTCTAGATTAGACTACTGCAATGCTCTACTCTCCGGCTACCCGGATTAAGCACTAAATAAACTTCAGTTAGTGCTAAACACGGCTGCTAGACTCTTGACTAGAACCATAACATTTGATCATATTACTCCAGTGCTAGCCTCTCTACACTGGCTTCCTGTTAAGGCTAGGGCTGATTTTAAGGTTTTACTGCTAACCTACAAAGCATTAAATGGGCTTGCTCCTACCTATCTCTCCGATTTGGTCCTGCCGTACATACCTACACGTACGCTATGGTCACAAGACGCAGGCCTCCTTATTGTCCCTAGAATTTCTAAGCAAACAGCTGGCGGCAGGGCTTTCTCCTATGGAGCTCCATTTTTATGGAATGGTCTGCCTATCCATGTGAGAGACGCTGTCACGCCCTGGCCTACAGAACTCTAGCTAGTTTGGTCAGGGTGTGAATATTCTAGGTTTGAATTTCTATGTTTGGCCGGGTGTGGTTCCCAATCAGAGGCAGCTGTCGCTCGTTGTCTCTGATTGGGGATCATACTTAGGCAGCCAGTTTTCCTGCCTGTGTTGTGGGATCTTGTTCCTGTTTAGGCTAGTGTGTTAGCCCTTTGGACCGTCACGGTTAAGTTTGTTATTTTGGTTACTGTGTCGTGTGTTTATTATTTAAATAAACATGTACGCCTTTCACGCTGCACCTTGGTCGGACCCGTTTCTTAACGTACGTGACAGACGCAGACTCGGTCTCAACCTTTAAGTCTTTACTGAAGACTAATCTCTTCAGTAGGTCCTATGATTGAGTGTAGTCTGGCCCAGGGGTGCGAAGGCGAACGGAAAGGCACTGGAGCGACAAACCACCCTTGCTGTCTCTGCCTGGCCGGTTCCTGTCTCACCATTGGGATTCTCTGCCTCTGACCCTATAACGGGGGCTGAGTCACTGGCTTACTGGTGCTTTCTATGCCGTCCCTTGGAGGGGTGCATCACTTGAGTGGGTTGAGTCACTGACGTGATCTTCCTGTCCGGTTTGTCGCCCCCTCGGGCTCGTGCAGTGGAGGAGATCTTCATGGGCTATACTCAGCCTTGTCTCAGGGTAGTAGGTTGGTGGTCTGTTGATATCTCTCTGGTGGTGTGGGGACTGTGCTTTGGCAAAGTGGGTGGGGTTATATCCTGCCTGGTTGGCCCTGTCCGGGGGTATCGTTGGACGAGGCCACAGTGTCTCCCAACCCCCCCTGTCTTAGCTTCCAGTATCTATGCTGCAATAGTCTATGTGCCGGGGGGCTAGGGTCAGTCTGTTATATCTGGTGTTATTCTCCTGTCTTATCCGGTGTACTGTGTGAATTTAAGTATGCTCCCTCTAATTCTCTCTCTCTCCCTCTCTCCCTCTCTCCCTCCCCTCCCGGAGGACCTGAGCCCTAGGACCATACCTCAGGACTACCTGGCCTGATGACTCCTTGCTTTCCCCAGTCCACCTGGTCGTGCTGCTGCTCCAATTTCAACTCTTCTGCCTGCGGCTATGGAACCCTGACCTGTTCACCGGACGTGCTACCTTGTCCCAGACCTGCTGTTTTCAACTCTCTCTCTCTACCGCACCTGCTATTTCAACCTCTAAATGCCCTGCTATGAAAAGTCAAGTGACATTTACTCCTGATGTACTGACCTGTTGCAACCTCTACAACCACTGTGATTATTATTTGACCCTGCTGGTCATCTATGAACGTTTGAACATCTTGGAGAAAAATCTGGCCTTAATGGCCATGTACTGTTATAATCTCCACCCGGCACAGCCAGAAGGGGACTGGCCACCCCTTAGAGCCTGGTTCCTCTCTAGGTTTCTTCCTAGGTTTCTGCATTTCTAGGGAGTTTTTCCTAGCCACCGTGCTTCTACATCTGCATTGCTTGCTGTTTGGGGTTTTAGGCTGGGTTTCTGTATAGCACTTTGTGACATCTGCTGATGTAAAAAGGGCTTTATAAATACATTTGATTGATAAACACCTGTATCAAGTGAAGTGACAGAGTCACGGGTTAAGAGAGGAAAGAGAGGAGCACAGTGACCCTCCATGCCCATTCAGTCGCTGAGAGGATGGGCTGTCACCGTGGGATGCAGTGCAAACTGCGAACAATTCATCCTGTACCAGCTCCAACTCCATCTTATGGAGCTTCAGGCGAGTGTTCACCTCCCACACCTGTGTGTAAAACAGTGTTAATTTCATCAACAAAAATAGTGACAAAAATATTTGTCTACTAAGTGGACTGGACAATAGTTTTTGGAGAAATTGAGAGTTTTTCAGTGATAAGCACAATTAATATTAGCAGCACAGATGCGCAGCGCAGTTCTGTTCAGCAGTGGGAAGGTTGCGTCACATCCGGCAAACACAGCATACATCCGCTGGTGAACTGCAATGGAGAAAGCGATGAGTGTGGGCAGACCAGGCCCCCAGTGTCCGGTCTGGAGCGTGAAGTTAGGAGCTCTGCTGGTCGGCTACTGCGTAGCAATCTAGCGGTGCCAAAAGCCCTGGTCTGCCCTAGAAAGCCTATGTAAATTACGATCGGCAGAACGTCCCAAAAAATTTATGTAGACACCCGTTTTGGGCCCTAAAATTTCAGACTATACTACATGTCGTCACACAGGACCACGTGCTGACACAGACCAATCACGGGCCGGCAGGCTACGAGGAGGCTCCGGTTGACTCTCTCAGGCAGGATGAAAACGACTACATCGATCATGATCCTTTGCTAGTGACGGCCACTTTCACCATGATCTTTAGCGATATGACGCGCTTCAAATTCAAATACTTCCGGCTTCATGCGCCATCGGGAGTTTTCCATAGGAATGCGTGGATGACGTCAGCACTATCACTATCTACTGGTTTTAATAGAGAGCAATAGTAATGGCGTCTTTTTGTAGGCACTAACTCCGCAATGGTTCGTTGGACAAAGCCTATGGGAACATGAAAGGAGTTATTTTGGGATAAATGCCAAAAATAAGGTCTGTGGTAAACACAGGCTTAGGAGATCTTATATGTTTTGTTCAATTAGATAGTCTTCATCAGCTAATGTCACCTTTTGTGAATTTTGAAGCATTTATGTACTCAAAAAAAGCACATAAAGGCTTTATCATTTATAAATTAAATACATTATAATTTATAAAGGACTGATATTATACGGGGCGGCAGGTAGCTTAGTGGTTAAGAGCGTAGTGCCAGTAACCGAAAGGTCGCTGGTTCTAATCCCTGAGCCGACTAGGTGAAAAATCTGTCGATGTGCCCTTGAGCAAGGCACTTAACCCTAATTGCTCCTGTAAGTCGCTCTGGATAAGAGCGTCTGCTAAATGACTAAAATGTAAAAATGTAAATATCATAGAACAAAATGTATAATATCTCCTAAACCTGTGTTAACCTCTCACCTTATTTTGGACGCTACCTTGAGCCAAAATGAAAGATATACAGAACATAGAAACTCATATTTATTGGCTTATTTATGCATTTGGTCTTGTGTCTTTTATAGAATACTATCCTAGTAGCTGTCAGGTATTTACAATGTGCCATGAATATTATACTTTTGCTGCCTACCTAGATTATATTAGCAACATACCCTTATTTTACCAGATCCTCTTCTCCTTCAGCTGGTGGAGGTCTATATTTAATCCCTTATAAATTCTGCCAACAATATGAACGAGGGGAAATCTATTTCACTTCATGGTGTCAGAATGCACTGCCGTATTAAACCTATTCAGAACTAACTTGTTGCCATGTTCTGTTGCAGATTCAAAGCCAGATTAACGCATTGCAGAATGTCTCCATAATCATGAATAAGCATATTTATTTGACAAGAATGCACCTAGTCACCCATCAATCACGTCAAATACCTGAACTCCAACAATTACATTGTTTTAAATAAATAAAAATAGTAAACAATGCATACATATGCCTTTCATACATAACATATAACCATCTGACTTAAAGTAAACATTAAATGATTTACTCATCAATGCCACAAACCTGGGACATCGAAGAGCACCATATGAACTATTATTACTATGCGAGAGTGCACAGATTCTTCTGCTTTTCCATTTTAGGAATTAGACCAGCAAAATGTAAAACAGTATATTGTGGTTTTTGGTGGGTGAGTTACAAATGGAGAAATAACTGGATGCGTAAGGTAGATTTAATATAAAATACTAGGTCAACTCCAGCAGAATGAGAAACACACTTAATAGACTCAAAACAAGGAAGCCATGCCTAAACGCAGCTATATCAACACCCTTCTTGTCAATTTAACAGGTCCATGTTGCTGCTGTCAATTGTGAGCAGCACATTTCACACTGCATTCAGTCTGAACCCCAGAATAAGCAGGCCAGTATTACACCGGTGAAAAAAAGGTAGCAAAAACACTACACCACAACACTTTAAAAATGTGTTACTGAGTATCAGTGTCGGTCAGTGCCGTTTAAGATGAGGGAGGATGTTTTTTTTTTCTTCATGAGCATGGCTTATTTCTATTACAGCATATTGGATGACTGTTGTGGGGATCTATTTTCTTATAACTAGATGTAATGCCTAGCTTAGAAAGAAAGCATTAATGATTAAACATAATAGGTTTGTGCTGTACTGATACAGTGGGGGAAAAAAGTATTTAGTCAGCCACCAATTGTGCAAGTTCTCCCACTTAAAAAGATGAGAGAGGCCTGTAATTTTCATCATAGGTACACGTCAACTATGACAGACAAATTGAGGAAAAAAAATCCAGAAAATCACATTGTAGGATTTTTTATGAATTTATTTGCAAATTATGGTGGAAAATAAGTATTTGGTCACCTACAAACAAGCAAGATTTCTGGCTCTCACAGACCTGTAACTTCTTCTTTAAGATGCTCCTCTGTCATCCACTCGTTACCTGTATTAATGGCACCTGTTTGAACTTGTTATCAGTATAAAAGACACCTGTCCACAACCTCAAACAGTCACACTCCAAACTCCACTATGGCTAAGACCAAAGAGCTGTCAAAGGACACCAGAAACAAAATTGTAGACCTGCACCAGGCTGGGAAGACTGAATATGCAATAGGTAAGCAGCTTGGTTTGAAGAAATCAACTGTGGGAGCAATTATTAGGAAATGGAAGACATACAAGACCACTGATAATCTCCCTCGATCTGGGGCTCCACGCAAGATCTCACCCCGTGGGGTCAAAATGATCACAAGAACGGTGAGAAAAAATCCCAGAACCACACGGGGGGACCTAGTGAATGACCTGCAGAGAGCTGGGACCAAAGTAACAAAGCCTACCATCAGTAACACACTACGCCGCCAGGGACTCAAATCCTGCAGTGCCAGACGTGTCCCCCTGCTTAAGCCAGAACATGTCCAGGCCCGTCTGAAGTTTGCTAGAGTGCATTTGGATGATCCAGAAGAGGATTGGGAGAATGTCATATGGTCAGATGAAACCAAAATAGAACTTTTTGGTAAAAACTCAACTCGTCGTGTTTGGAGGACAAAGAATGCTGAGTTGCATCCAAAGAACACCATACCTACTGTGAAGCATGGGGGTGGAAACATCATGCTTTGGGGCTGTTTTTCTGCAAAGGGACCAGGACGACTGATCCGTGTAAAGGAAATAATGAATGGGGCCATGTATCATGAGATTTTGAGTGAAAACCTCCTTCCATCAGCAAGGGCATTGAAGATGAAACGTGGCTGGGTCTTTCAGCATGACAATGATCCCAAACACACCGCCCGGGCAACGAAGGAGTGGCTTCGTAAGAAGCATTTCAAGGTCCTGGAGTGGCCTAGCCAGTCTCCAGATCTCAACCCCATAGAAAATCTTTGGAGGGAGTTGAAAGTCTGTGTTGCCCAGCGACAGCCCCAAAACATCACTGCTCTAGAGGAGATCTGCATGGAGGAATGGGCCAAAATACCAGCAACAGTGTGTGAAAACCTTGTGAAGACTTACAGAAAACGTTTGACCTGTGTCATTGCCAACAAAGGGTATATAACAAAGTATTGAGAAACTTTTGTTATTGACCAAATACTTATTTTCCACCATAATTTGCAAATAAATTCATTAAAAATCCTACAATGTGATTTTCCTCATTTTGTCTGTCAAAGTTGACGTGTACCTATGATGAAAATTACAGGCCTCTCTCATCTTTTTAAGTGGGAGAACTTGCACAATTGGTGGCTGACTAAATACCTTTTTTCCCCACTGTATAGACTGTTTAACATAACAAGCTGTGATTCATGTGAGGAGCTGTTAGGGAGTAGGGGGAGATAAGGCTTGTGTCTCACACAGACACAAACACTGCCTCTTTGTTAGAACGCTCAAGGACGTGTACTGCAAAAGTGCTGACTCTCTGGACAAGTTGCAAAACAACTAGACACCTGGCAACAGTGAAGCGCCAAGGGGCTGGGACCAGCCTGTGCGCCAACGATAGGCTGAGTAAGTCTAAATCTCTACTCTGATAGGCCAGCAGGGAGCGGGAACTATCTCTGTCAGAGTATTTAAAGAAGAACTTAGAACAATGGCTTAGTTCTCTGTCTGCCCTGCGTGGTATTTCAGTGGACCCGTATATACGAACATCATATTTACCATTGAAGTGTTTTGCATGAATTAAAATACTAGTCTATTTTAGAAGACGTGTATTGACCTCTTTTGTTCCCAATACCAGATTTGAATTGACGCAACTTATCAATTGGTGACCCCGACGTGATCTGGTAGAGGGACTTCGCTGGGTATTGTCCGGCCCATTGGACATCTCTGTCATTGGACGGTGTGTTTCACAAAGAGTCCGGACTACTAAAAACAGGTAAGCAGACACCTATTGTTACAGTGAGGAAAAAATGTATTTAGTCAGCAATCAATTGTGCAAGTTCTCCCACTTAAAAAGATGAGAGAGGCCTGTAATTTTCATCATAGGTACACGTCAACTATGACAGACAAAATGAGGAGAAAAAATCCAGAAAATCACATTGTAGGATTTTTAATGAATTTATTTGCAAATTATGGTGGAAAATAAGTATTTGGTCAATAACAAAAGTTTCTCAATACTTTGTTATATACCCTTTGTTGGCAATGACACAGGTCAAACGTTTTCTGTAAGTCTTCACACACTGTTGCTGGTATTTTGGCTCATTCCTCCATGCAGATCTCCTCTAGAGCAGTGATGTTTTGGGGCTGTCGCTGGGCAACACAGACTTTCAACTCCCTCCAAAGATTTTCTATGGGGTTGAGATCTGGAGACTGGCTAGGCCACTCCAGGACCTTGAAATGCTTCTTACGAAGCCACTCCTTCGTTGCCCGGGCGGTGTGTTTGGGATCATTGTCATGCTGAAAGACCCAGCCACGTTTCATCTTCAATGCCCTTGCTGATGGAAGGAAGTTTTCACTCAAAATCTCACGATACATGGCCCCATTCATTCTTTCCTTTACACGGATCAGTCGTCCTGGTCCCTTTGCAGAAAAACAGCCCCAAAGCATGATGTTTCCACCCCCATGCTTCACAGTAGGTATGGTGTTCTTTGGATGCAATTCAGCATTCTTTGTCCTCCAAACACGACGAGTTGAGTTTTTACCAAAAAGTTCTATTTTGGTTTCATCTGACCATATGACATTCTCCCAATCCTCTTCTGGATCATCCAAATGCACTCTAGCAAACTTCAGACGGGCCTGGACATGTACTGGCTTAAGCAGGGGGACACGTCTGGCACTGCAGGATTTGAGTCCCTGGCGGCGTAGTGTGTTACTGATGGTAGGCTTTGTTACTTTGGTCCCAGCTCTCTGCAGGTCATTCACTAGGTCCCCCCGTGTGGTTCTGGGATTTTTGCTCACCGTTCTTGTGATCATTTTGACCTCACGGGGTGAGATCTGGCATGGAGCCCCAGATCGAGGGAGATTATCAGTGGTCTTGTATGTCTTCCATTTCCTAATAATTGCTCCCACAGTTGATTTCTTCAAACCAAGCTGCTTACCTATTGCAGATTCAGTCTTCCCAGCCTGGTGCAGGTCTACAATTTTGTTTCTGGTGTCCTTTGATAGCTCTTTGGTCTTGGCCATAGTGGAGTTTGGAGTGTGACTGTTTGAGGTTGTGGACAGGTGTCTTTTATACTGATAACAAGTTCAAACAGGTGCCATTAATACAGGTAACGAGTGGAGGACAGAGGAGCCTCTTAAAGAAGAAGTTACAGGTCTGTGAGAGCCAGAAATCAGAAACTTTTGTTATTGACCAAATACTTATTTTCCACCATAATTTGCAAATAAATTCATAAAAAATCCTACAATGTGATTTTCTGGATTTTTTTCCCTCAATTTGTCTGTCATAGTTGACGTGTACCTATGATGAAAATTACAGGCCTCTCTCATCTTTTTAAGTGGGAGAACTTGCACAATTGGTGGCTGACTAAATACTTTTTTTCCCCACTGTATATAACTAAAGTTCTGCACATTGGCTTTATCCAAATTAATTTTGTGAAACACCTGTTTGATGTAAGTGAACTAAATTATGAAACTATTATGAGTAGATAAGCACCATATTGTGACATGCAAACCTTTGGTGAATGTGATGTTAAACCATGGTACCATAGAGTATTTTTCTACCGGCAAGGTCCGTAACTGCGGGGGTACGGCTAGGTTCGAAGATACAGGGAATAATTGACTTAAGTAATTGCTATCGGCAAGGTTCGTAACTACGTGGGTACGGCTAGGTTCGAAGAATTACACCGGCAAGGTCCGTAACTTCGAGGGTACGGCTAGGTTCGGGAAATTTTAGATAATACTAGCGACTGGCAAGGTCCGTAACTGTGAGGGTACGGCTAGGTTCAGCTGAGTATTTTTTAGATAGGGAGGAGGATAGTAGGCGAGGTTGAGATTGAAAATAGAGGTAAAGATAATGAATAGTCAATATAACTAAATTGAAATATATTGAACTGATATAATTAAACTGTAACGTTGGTGTTTGAAATAACATAATACTGGTTTTAAATAATTAAGTTGAAGCAATTTGGTTTATTATTTAATTTAACATTTGATGTTTGACCCTGCAAAATACTGGTTAAATAATTACACTGAAATAATTTGGTTTATCGTTGAAATATAAATATGCACCGACTTTAACTAATTAGGTGGGAATATTTGATTTAAATAAATAGATAGACGTACTTTAAATAATGAAATAACAGACGAATATTACAAATTAGGACGAGGAACAGACGGGGCCTGTTCAGACTGGACACAGGAGGGAGAGCCGCGAGGGGAGGGGCTGGAGACAGCGAGAGTGTGGCTTTTGGAGAGTCAGGAAAGACTGGGGGTGATTTGTGTCGATTGGGAGTTGGCTGGGAACACCACAGGGCGATTGTTTGAGAGGTGCCTGTGGGTTTCTGACGATATATACGTATGAACTTGCTCACCCGAACATAGATGTACATCATGGGTGAGAAAGTAGAGAATATTTACATTTGCATTTTTGGTCATTTAGCAGACGCTCTGGTCCAGAGCGACTTATGGGAGCGATTGGGGTTGAGTGCCTTGCTCAGGGGCACATCGACAGATTTTTCGCCTGGTCGGCTCGGGGATTGGAACCGGCGACCTCTCGGTTGCTGGCGCGGCGCTCTTGGTCACTAAGCTGCCTGCCGCCCCATATGAGTTTAAGGTTGTGCCGTTGTTTGATCATGTGATAAGGTTTAATGGGTAATCGGACCATAACTAATGTGGTTATAGAAGTAATGTATAAATAGTAGAGAGCAAATAGGGGGCTCCATTGAACTATTATGTTTTGTTGGGCATTTCAATGGCATAAGGTGAAATCTGTGTGTATGATTGAATTCAACGGCTGGTATGGGTGGTGACCGGATACTACTGAGTATTTGGTTTGTTGATGTTGAATGGAAGATTTGTAGCATGGTTGGGGTTAAATAGAAAGACTCACTTATTCAATAGGGAATGGGTGTAGGGAGAGAGAGTTTTTACGTGTTTTAAAAGTTGAATTAGATAGCTTAAGTAGAAGTATTCTAGAAAGGTCTATGAAAATATGTTACAAGGTCCCCGCGCCTTCCCCGTTGTGTAGGAAGGAGCAAGGGGAGGGGTGAGAGATAGTTCAAATGATAGGAATATCATTAAATGTATGCTTATCAACGATAGCAAGTATTTGTTTTATTAATTAGGGCCTAATCAGAGAGAACAGTTAAAGAAATTGAATAGCGAACTGAAATGGCGATAGAGCTGTGAAAATTATTTAAGTTGAGGACAAAGGAAAATAATTTATGATTCTAATTCCCGGGTAAAAGGGTTGTACTTGCTTGACTAGATCGAGCAGAAGTTTTAATAGTTGAATGAAAAGCATTTCTTTGACGAAGTCTAATGGTTATTACTTTATTCGATAGGTTGCTTGACACCAGTGGTGTATGCAAATAGTTGGTAAATTCTAGAACTATCATTTATTTTCGTTACGGGGACCAGGGGATGCAAGTAGCTTTAGCTATTATAATGAGGGAATAGCACCAACCTATAGTGGGTTCTAGATTTGTTAAATAAACAAACTTATATTTTAAACTAAAGTAATGCAATAGGCTACAATTATAACATTATCAGAAAAAGGCACAATTTAATGTGAAATACTTATTACAATTATTATTAATAGTTATTACAGTATTTAAATGGGGCCTGGCTATTTGTGGTTGTTGTTTTTCAAATTGGGTTTTTCAAACAAAAACAACACACCTAGTATGATGTTTATAAAGCCTTGTTGTTTCAATTTTGGGGGGTTTTCAGCAGGTCAAGGGTGATAGGTCTTGGAGGAGCAAGCACAGTGAATTTTAGGGAGTTTTTCGGTTTTGGCTGAGTTTGGGGTATATATGATTTCTCATGAGAATGAATGTCATGAGGACTTAATGAACACTTGGGATAAGTAACATTTATGAAATATTTAGAATAATGGTAATGTTTGGTATACTATGGGATGGAACAGTTCGTTGAATAATTTCAATTGCCTCTGAACTGTTTTAACTTTCTGGTGTTAATTAATCATCCACACTAGTAAATTCTAAAAGGCATGAGAGGAGGACTTTAAGATAGTTTATTTTACTAAGTTGAGGGTAATTTATAATACTGTGAAAAGTGTGAAGAAGATTATAATTTGGTAATAATATATATGATTTGAACCATAAAATAACAGAAGAGAGAGAGCTTTCCCTGAATGAGGGATACCTGTTGCTAGTCAATTGTACTAATCTTGTATTACTTTTACGGGATAGAAGTAAATTGAGGTATTATCAAATTTTGTCATTTAAATTTCATTTTTAGTATGCTTTAATAAACAACAAGTTGGTATTTGAAACTAAATTACTGCAATGAGCTGCAGTAATCAGAGGAAGGCACAATCTAATGCGAAACAGCTATTACCTAGATCATTTATTTAATAATGAGATCAGGAAGCGGGAGGAGCAATAAAGAAGCAAGGGACAGTCTAAAAAAAAAAAAAAAAAAAAAGGGATGGCAATTGGATGATAAATTACCAATATCACCTAAGTGATTGTTTAGGTAGGTGGTAATATTGACACATGGGCAAATCATGTGTCAAAAGGGGGATGGTAGGATTAAATAATACATATATACGAAGGAGAGGACAAAATACTTAAAAAAAATTTTTTTTTGATATATGCAGTCAGAAATAGAAATTGAGAGCTGAACATGTGTGAAGATAGTTTATTAACCACACCCGTATGTCAGAGGTTTTGTGCCCCACATGTGAACTAAAGCAGAAGGTGACCCACTCTATCTAACCAGGTGACTGGTGAGCATCCAGTCCCTAAAGAAGAAAAACTGGAAGCAGGCCTGTTGGGAAGGGCCCTATCAGGTTATATTGGTCACTGCCGTTGCCATTACAATAGCTGAGAGAGCCACTTGGGTCAACGTTACCACTGCAAAAAGGTAGGCCCACATACCAACACCGTTGAACACACACAGAGTTAAAGAGAAGAACTGAACCATTAGGGTTCGGGGGTAAACTCTGTTAACGAAGAAACCCTACCCCGACCTTTCATCACTGTGGGGTGTTTATAGAGGTGTGAGTATGGGGTAGTACCAAGCAGAAAGACTGAGGACAGGAGAGGGTTGGCGGTTTTTGGGAATATGGATAACTTGGGTTGCATCATAGTCTCGGTAATGGTCTTGATATGTCAAGATCCACCACCAATTATGCTATGCCCTTACCATTGTTAAGAAGTAAAAGAGAAGAGAAGCGACCCGACATACTGACCGTCAAGGACGAGTGGCCTACAAAATGGGAGTGAGAGAAGGGCAGACTGTCAGATTCAAAATAAGGTTTAGGGACGTAGCCAATGGGTGGGGTACATGTCAATAAGCAAATTGGGATTATAAAATCCTATTATATTCGTGTTCGGCCCCCACGGCGGCTTGTTCCTAGACTCAAGTGTTTAAACACACTTGGGGATGGGGATATGAGACCGAGGGGGACTGAACATCCAGATGGGGGGTTAAAGAGAAATAAAGACATCACCAATTATCAATTGGAGATAGTAGTAATGTGACAGACTTAAGTTCGGAAGCACAGGAGAGTATTCTTAACCTTACAGCCCCTGTAACCGATGTGTGGTGGGCGTGTGCCAGTAAGGGCAGTGTAAGGCAGAGAATTCCAAAGGGGTGGCTAGATACATGCGCCCTGGTTCTACTGGTTCAACTAGTTAGAATTAGTCACCAGGAACCAAAAATTAAACAGATGTAGGAGGAGTTTTAACAAGAAGGAGAATAGCCCTATTTAGATGGATGCGATTGGGATACCAAAGGGGGTATCGGATGGATACCGAGCTATGAAACAATTAGGGGAAGGGTTTACTACCACGTTCTTTTGGTGGGTGACAATAAACAAAATTGTGAATTGGATTAATTATATCTATTACGATCAACAACGATTTATTGGCTGGACTAGGGATGCAACAGAAGGGATCTTTTGAACAATTATCCGCCATCTCACTCTTATGACTTAGTAAAAAGAAGTTGGCTCTAGATCAGGCAGAAAGGGGTGGTGTCTATAGAATTTTTAAGTTCGCATCATTGGTTGTTACTGGATTTCTGACCCTAGTGGTTGTGTTTCTAATATTAATGTGCTGTACTGCCTGTGTAATTCCTTGTCTTTTTATTTATTTATTTTTATTTCACCTTTATTTAACCAGGTAAACCAGTTGAGAACAAGTTCTCATTTACAACTGCGACCTGGCCAAGATAAAGCAAAGCAGTGCGATAAAAACAACAACACAGAGTTACATATGGGGTAAAACAAAACAAAGTCAAAAATACAACAGAAATACATATATATACAGTGTGTGCAAATTTAGCAAGTTATGGAGGTAAGGCAATAAAATAGGCTATAGTGCAAAATAATTACAATTAGTATTAACACTGGAATGATAGATGTGCAAGAGATGATGTGCAAATAGAGATACTGGGGTACAAATGAGCAAAATAAATAACAATATAGGGATGAGGTAGTTGGGCGGGCTAATTTCAGATGGGCTGTGTACAGGTGCAGTGATCGGTAAGGTGCTCTGACAACTGATGCTTAAAGTTAGTGAGGGAGATAAGTGTCTCCAGCTTCAGAGATTTTTGCAATTTGTTCCAGTCATTGGCAGCAGAGAACTGGAAGGAATTGCGGCCAAAGGAGGTGTTGGCTTTGGGGATGACCAGTGAGATATACCCGCTGGAGCGCAGACTACGGGTGGGTGTTGCTATGGTGACCAATGAGCTAAGATAAGGCGGGGATTTGCCTAGCAGTGATTTATAGATGGCCTGGAGCCAGTGGGTTTGGCGACGAATATGTAGTGAGGACCAGCCAACAAGAGCGTACAGGTCACAGTGGTGGGTATTATATGGGGCTTTGGAGACAAAACGGATGGCACTGTGATAGACTACATCCAATTTGCTGAGTAGAGTGTTGGAGGCTATTTTGTAAATGACATCGCCGAAGTCAAGGATCGGTAGGATAGTCAGTTTTACGAGGGCATGTTTGGCAGCATGAGTGAAGGAGGCTTTGTTGCGAAATAGGAAACCGATTCTAGATTTAACTTTGGATTGGAGATTCTTAATGTGAGTCTGGAAGGAGAGTTTACAGTCTAACCAGACACCTAAATATTTGTAGTTGTCCACATACTCTAGGTCAGACCCGTCGAGAGTAGTGATTCTAGTCGGGTGGGCGGGTGCAAGCAGCGTTCGGTTGAAGAGCATGCATTTGTTTTACTAGTGTTTAAGAGCAGTTGGAGGCTACTGAAGGAGTGTTGTATGGAATTGAAGCTCGTTTGGAGGTTTGTTAACACAGTGTCCAATGAAGGGCCAGATGTATACAAAATGGTGTCGTCTGCGTAGAGGTGGATCTGAGAGTCACCAGCAGCAAGAGCGACGTCATTGATATACACAGAGAAAAGAGTCGGCCCAAGAATTGAACCCTGTGGCACCCCCATAGAGACTGCCATAGGTCCAGACAACAGGCCCTCCGATTTGACACATTGAACTCTATCTGAGAAGTAGTTGGTGAACCAGGCGAGGCAGTCATTTGAGAAACCAAGGCTATTTAGTCTGCCAATAAGAATGCGGTGGTTGACAGAGTCGAAAGCCTTGGCCAGGTCAATGAAAACGGCTGCACAGTACTGTCTATTATCGATCGCGGTTATAATATCGTTTAGGACCTTGAGCGTGGCTGAAGTGCACCCATGACCAGCTCGGAAACCGGATTGCATAGCGGAGAAGGTACGGTGGGATTCGAAATGGTCGGTGATCTGTTTGTTGACTTGGCTTTCAAAAACTTTTGAAAGGCAGGGCAGGATGGATATGGGTCTGTAACAGTTTGGATCTAGAGTGTCACCCCCTTTGAAGAGGGGGATGACCGCGGCAGCTTTCCAATCTCTGGGGATCTCAGACGTTACAAAAGAGAGGTTGAACAGGCTAGTAATAGGGGTTGCGACAATTTCGGCGGCTAGTTTTAGAAAGAAAGGGTCCAGATTGTCTAGCCCAGATGATTTGTAGGGGTCCAGATTTTGCAGCTCTTTTAGAACATCAGCTGTCTGGATTTGTGTGAAGGAGAAGCGGGGGGGGGGGGGGGCATGGGCAAGTTGCAGCGGAGGGTGCAGAGCTGGTGGCCGGGGTAGTGGTAGCCAGGTGGAAAGCATGGCCAGCCGTAGCAAAATGCTTGTTGAAATTCTCGATTATTGTAGATTTATCGGTGGTGATAGTGTTTCCTAGCCTCAGTGCAGTGGGCAGCTGGGAGGAAGTGCTCTTATTTTCCATGGACTTTACAGTGTCCCAAAACTTTTTGGAGTTAGTGCTACAGGATGCAAATTTCTGTTTGAAAAAGTTAGCCTTTGCTTTCCTAACTGCTTGTGTATATTGGTTCCTAACTTCCCTGAAAAGTTGCATATCGCGGGGGCTATTTGATGCTAATGCAGTACGCCACAGGATGTTTTTGTGCTGGTCAAGGGCAGTCAAGTCTGAGGAGAACCAGGGGCTATATCTGTTCTTAGTTCTGTATTTTTTGAATGGGGCATGTCTATTTAAGATTGAGAGGAAATTACTTTTAAAGAACAACCAGGCATCCTCTACTGACGGAATGAGATCTATATCCATCCAGGATACCTGGGCCAGGTCAATTAGGAAGGCCTGCTCGCTGAAGTGTTTTTGGGAGCGTTTGACAGTGATGAGGGGTGGTCGTTTGACCGCGGACCCGTTACGGACGCAGGCAATAAGGCAGTGATCGCTGAGATCCTGGTTGAAGACAGCGGAGGTGTATTTAGAGGGTAAGTTAGTCAGGATGATATCTATGAGGGTACCCATGTTTACGGATTTAGGGTTGTACCTGGTAGGTTCGTTGATAATTTGTGTGAGATTGAGGGCATCTAGTTTAGATTGTAGGATGGCCGGGGTGTTAAGCATATCCCAATTTAGGTCACCAAGCAGTACGAACTCTGAGGATAGATGGGGGGCAATCAATTCACATATGGTGTCCAGGGCACAGCTGGGGGCTGAGGGGGGTCTGTAGCAAGCGGCAACAGTGAGAGATTTATTTCTGGAAAGGTGGATTTTTAGAAGTAGAAGCTCAAACTGTTTGGGCACAGACCTGGATAGTATGATAGAGCTCTGCAGGCTATCTCTACAGTAGATTGCAACTCCACCCCCTTTGGCAGTTCTATCTAGACGGAAAATGTTATAGTTGGGGATGGAAATTTCAGAATTTTTGGTGGCCTTCCTAAGCCAGGATTCAGACACTGCTAGAACATCAGGGTTGGCGGAGTGTGCTAACGCAGTGAATAACTCAAACTTAGGAAGGAGGCTTCTGATATTTATGTGCAGAAAACCAAGACTTTTACGGTTACAGAAGTCAACAAATGATAGCTCCTGGGGAGTAGGAGTGATACTGGGGGCTGCAGGGCCTGGGTTAGCCTCTACATCACCAGAGGAACAGAGGAGGACTAGAATAAGGATACGACTAAAGGCTTTAAGAACTGGTCTTCTAGTGCGTTGGGTACATAGAATAAAGGGGGCAGTTCTCCGGGCGTTGTAGAAAAGATTCAGGGCATTATGTACAGAAAAGAATATGGAAGGATATGAGTTTTGTTCAGGTAACCCTAAGCGTTGGGTAACAATGAAAGAGATAGCGTCATTGGAGGCACCGATTGAGCCGGTCTCGGCGTGTATGGGGGGTGGAACAAAGGAACTATATGAGGCAGTTTGAGAGGGACTAGGGGTTCTACAGTGAAATTGTATAATAAGAACTAACCCAAAAAGCAATAGGCAAGGCATAATTGACATGGGAGAGAGGCATAAAGCAGTCACAGGTGTTATTAGAGAGAGCTAAGACAACAACTGGAAATAGCGATAACGTTTGGGCTAAGACTAAACAGAATAAACAGGACAGGGTACCGTGTAAAGGAACAGTCCAGCAGGCATCAGCTGTGCAGCTGAGTGATCATAAGGTCCAGTGAACAGCAATATGTGAGTCCGAGAGCAGTTCAAATTGGTGCTTCAGCACAGCTAGCAGGGAGCACAGTTGTAGTTTGCGTGTGCTAGCGGGCCGGGGCTGGCAGATGGATCTTCGTGGTCGTCGCAACTGGAAGCCTGATGAAACCACATCAGACTATTTCGTCGGCAAACCAGTCGTGTTGGATCGGCGGGGCTCAGTGTCAACACTAGGAGGTCCCGTCCGGTTGACAGAGAGGTAGATAGCCGGGAGATGGGCCTGAGGCTAGCTCAAGGCTAACTGGTGCTTGCTATAGGGCAATGGTAATCAGCCAACAACAGGTTGCAGCTAGCTAGCTGGTTGTGATGATCCGGCGCTAGGGTCCAGTGATTCCGGCAGAAAGTCCAATAAGCTCTGGGTCGATAGCACGCTGGGTCGATAGCATGCTGTGCAGACTGGCCGACGAATTGTCCAGGCTAGAGCTAGAGCTGGCTGGTGGATAGTGTAGGCCACGGACAGTGGTGAAGACGCTAACGGTGACTAATAGCAGGTAGCCATTCAGTTGCGGCTACACTAGTATCAGCTTACGGTTCTTGATGAAAGTTATAAAGAAATAATAGAATCCTTTCCACGTTGGGTGAGGCGGGTTGCAGGAAAGTATATTTAGTTAAAGAATGAAAAGTAAAAATTGAGAGATATATACAAAATAGACAAAAAAAACAAGAAACGGGATATTTACACAAGGACGATGAAATAAAAGCGACCGCACTGCTACGCCATCTTGGATCAGCTTGGATCAGCCCCTTCTGAGAAAGTCTGTTACAGATGTCGTGCATACGGCTGGTATGATGCCCCTCCTTGGGGCTCAAGAAGGGGATGCAGACACTGAGATGGGGTTGACAAAGGATGACCCTTGGTTTGCTATTGGTGAGGTGGTGGAGTGACACCCTAGAGGGTGTCTAAAGGGGGCCAAAATGTACTTCCCTGTTTATGTTTTATGCTTTATTAATCAAGTTAACCATTGTGAATGTTTGTCTTTCCTTATGTGAAGGTTTAAAGTTCCTGGGTGGCTGGTAGCCAACCTAGTACAAGTTGGGTGTAGATGGAAGGACTGAAGGCCTTTTTATTATCATTATTGCCTATTAATAAAAGTGTGATTATTTTTGTTTGTATTGTATTTTAATGAGTGACACCCTAGTGGGTGTCAAAAGGGGGAATCCTAAATTTCCCTGAAATGTCTTTTTTTTATTTTTTTTATTTTACACCTGGTAACAGTGAAGCGCCAAGGGGCTGGGACCAGCCTGTGCGTCAACGATAGGCTGAGTAAGTCTAAACCACGCTCAGTCTCTACTCTGATAGTTCCCGCTCCCTGCTGGCCTATCTCTGTCAGAGTATTTAAAGAAGAACTTAGAACAATGGCTTAGTTCTCTGTCTGCCCTGCGTGGTATTTCAGTGGACCCGTATATACGAACATCATATTTACCATTGAAGTGTTTTGCATTAATTAAAATACTAGTCTATTTTAGAAGACGTGTATTGACC